>NC_068375.1:10169826-10769826 GCF_023724105.1 Carassius gibelio
AAAGCATAAAACCGTACTTTTAACTTCACTACATTTCATAAAACATATCGTTACTCCCTATAATATATCACGTGCTCCGACACGCAGAAGGGTTGTCCGATTCATCATGAACGAACTGAGTCTTTTCAAAATATACTTTTAAATCGGCTCGCACCAAACGATTCGTTTATGAATTAGAATGATCCGATTGCAGCCTACTGTCTATGGATTGCAGCTGTTCGGGAGTCGACCACTCACTGATTCAAATGAACCATTTAGTGCGAGTCTACAGAAGTAAGAACCGGGAGATCTTGTGAGCGCGTGTGCGTCTGATGTTGCTAAAAGTAAGTTATTAATGTTGAAATTTAGGATTAATTATTGTAACTGAAAATCATATTTAGGTCAAAATTGTCAGTTGTTTGGGAACTAAATCCGCTGTAAAAAGTGATCTGTTTAAGCCCACTGAAATGCTCGAGTGCATACGATGCAGACACATCAATCAGCGTCTCTGTTTTAGGAAAAAAAAAAAAAACCTTAAACTAACACAGATTAAATGCAATAACTCGTGCATGTTCAAAATCCTAGCTGCCGTAATATTAACAGTTTTATTAAAATGCTACCATGTCCTATGTGACGTCTGTTTTTATATTGTTTATCAACAGTAATGTTATATTGTTTGGATTAACTAGATGAGTAGACAGACATGAATGTTTATTCATAAACGTACTGAAAATAAGTAAATATTGTTAGCTGATGCTAACTATCTAGCTAACAAGCTTGCTGGTGCTAACTTGAGGTAATTTTTATAAATAATGTCCAAATATTTTTATTCAACAACCTATATATATATATATATATATATATATAGGGAGAAAAGAAAGGATGTGTTGTTCAGAACATGGTAACTACAGTAATTATCAAAGAGGGGAAGAGATGCACCCCGTTTGGCCAGGGGTGTTTTTACACCCCAGACAAGATTTGAGAAGGAAAAAATCATTATGAAAATATAATTATATTTTCCTTAAAATGTTCTTCCTAACTTCAGGCCTTATTATCATGTCATAACTGTGATGTTCTGTAAAACAACAAACTTTAAAATACTTTTTTCTTACTGTTGAAAATCAGATGGTCATCTCTGTTTTCTCTCAGGGACATCACAGTGTAAGCTTCACAGTGAACATTACTCTCAGCGCAGTCCATATCAACAACAAAAATATATCTTGACTCCATATAGTGGTTATTTGGGAAAAAATCCTAGATATTTTGAGCAGTAGGATTATTAAAAAATATATGTTCTAATTTAAAATTAAATTAAGTAGCCTATATAAAATTGCAAACATCTATGTTTCAGTACTTTTTTACTTAAGTACATAAAAAATTGAGTACTTTTGTACTTTCACTTGAGTAAAATTGAAAAAGGAGTACTTTTACTTTTACTGGAGTAATATTTTACTATACGCATCTGTACTTTTACTCAAGTACTTGATTTGTGTACTTCGTCCACCACTGCTAACGGTAAAAATTAAAAGTTTCATTTAAAACTATACACAAATAAGCTGTTTGTATGTAAATGGCATTCAGAAACCGCAAGACGACTCAAACACTGAAAGAAACCTAAATGCCTTTTTCATCTGAAGAGTCCAACATGAAGCACACAGAGGCTTGCTGTAGATGTTGTGTTGAAGAGATGTTAAAGGGGATTTTTCTTTTTACTTCTGCAAAACTACGATTGGAATGAATAATGGACTTCTGTTAGCGAATTGCACTGAGAAATATATGATCCTGTGGCAGACGGTCAACAACAAAAAAATATCCACCATTTTGATTAGTTTGATTTGCGTCACGCGGGTTCCACCTACTGGTCAAAACGGTGTAATGCAACAATCCTAACGAGACCTTTAACAAAACAGCAAGTATTTTCATAACACTGTAATGTTTTCAGTATAATTTAAACATCACATGAAACATTAGGGTCTTTGCTATTCAGACCATTTACTTTTATGAAATATTGCAGTTCGTTCTTCTTTTCAGTTATCTGGTTATGGATTACAAGTTAATCAGTCCTGTGCTGCGGGTCAATGTTTAGTGGTCGTTAGGTGGTGCTACAAACACATCAGTGCCTCACACAGGTTTAGTAAAGATAAACAACTCAATAAAACACATCTGACTGAGAGAGCGTTTGTGTGTGTGTGTACTCTGGAAGGAGTGAAACTTATTTACATTTGACCTGTTAGCCAGCACCCCCCATTATGGGACTCACAGCTGAAAGTGCTCTACCAAATTTATAATTGTAACAGTTTCCTACTTCTGTGTGTTACAAACATAATTTTGGTGTCTTTAGAAAGAAGACCCTTTGGGCTTTACTTTTTATCAACCAGATTTGATAATGCTCAAAAGTTATAGACACTGAAGTGCCTTGAATTTTTTTTACCACACTTAAATATTTTTTTATTTGATATAAAAATACATGAAATGAGTCCTGGAGCAATCTAGAAAAGTAATGGGTTGAAAGCCACATGTCTCATGAGTTTCTATTTCAAATCTGAATAAAATATCATCAAAAATGAGACTCCTGCTAATATTTTTCTGAGACTATGTCTACACCCCCACCCCCCAAATATAAGAAAATATATATTTCCCAATAGTATTGAAGGCTTCTACAAACTATTTAGTCAGTAAACATACCACTGCATGTTTTTTTTTCATTTATAAAACGCTAGACAGAAACTTAGACGTCATATAAATGATTTATTTGAGCACTAGAAAAATACAATAAGAATAATTTGAGTAAGAAAAATAAGAATAATAAGAAAAAAAAGATTTAACTTTGCCAATTACAGAACATCCTGAGATTGCTAGAAATGCAGCATTAACAATGAATCACGATGCAAATAAGTGCTGATGTGCTGATGGCCACTTATACAGATGGTAATAACACAAATGTGCCAAAGTAAATAATCCACTCCCTCTATTCATATAGACGCGTTCACTTTGATAGCCGTGATTATACAGTAATAGCGAGCTGATTTGGGCTGATTTGCACTCAAACAGATGGTAATCATTCAGATACATTCACATTCAACATAAAACACACTCTCACATATATAAAAACTGTTGAAAAATGAAACAAACATAGAAAAAGGTGATCGCTATAAGTTCCGCCTCCATCAGCTGACAGGTGCGTCAGAGCGCGTCACTAGGGAGCGCCAAATTCAAATAAACTATCTTTTGCCTATTTTTCATTCATTCTTTTTTCCGGTGGATTGTCTCATTCTGTTTGTGACACTGTACGCTGAAAAACCATGCCGTGTTTTTACTAACAAGATGCAGTTTCCGACACGTGAGTAATTCCATAATGGACACAAACAGTTCTGTCGCTGAAGAACTGAAACGTAAACATAGGAATTATGATCCATATTACAACGTTATTGCTTCGTTGGACTAAACGTGCTTCATGAGATGTCGTTCAATGGACCCTTACCTTTCTAACTAAACCGGGATTTACAGCTGTGGATGTGTTTATGACTCGTTATTACGACGGATCTGGTATGTACAGCGTTTCCATTGCTCATGTTTGTATGTGTACTGCTTACACAAATGTAGCAAATACAGTCTTTATAAGCTTTCCATTGAAAAACAGCGATCTGTCGTCGATGCTTGAGGCTTAGATCTTTATAATGATACATAGTTTGTACTATTCATAAACACTGACACGTGCGAGTTGAGAGGCTTTGAGATCGAGGGCGAGGTGCAGGCTAAGAGGTTAAAGAACTAACATCATATTCATAACAGTTACAGCTGCTTTTAACATCTGTCCCCGTTTAGAGAATTTGGAGTAAGTATTAACACCGTGAACTTATTAATATATGTGTTGATATTTTTACGGTATCACAACATGACTGCTGTACCACCTGTAATCCTCTCGTAATTAGGCTACCTTAATTATTATGACATGGCTTGAATGCAGCATTCAGCTCATCCAACCCCAATCAAACACACCTGAACAAGCTAATTAAGGCCTTCCAGACTACTGGAAAGCTACAGGCAGGTGAGATTGATCAACGTTGGAATTGTTCTCCTTGGATATTTAAAAAACCCATTTTACACAGAGGTTGCTACTGCAGCAACACGTGTTGGTTTAGCTTTGTGTGCTTCTTCTGATGCACAAATTCAGGGGCCTTTTCCAGCAGAGTTTGTTGTGAGATCACAGGTCGGGAGGATGACCGCTCGAGTGGATTTCTCATTGATTGCTGCTTTGTGGTATCTTTTTGGATACTTGAGCATAACTCATGCTATTCAAAGACGAAACACAGGTGACAAGATCTGTTGACTTCATTACACAACCTGAAGAAAAGCAGAAACAAGTGGCTCAGTCTTTGAGAGTAATTAACAGTTTAGGAATGTGTAGGTTTTAAAAGTCTTGATCTGAACAGACATGTAGAATCTGTATTTAAAGCCCTGATTCACAAATGCTTAAGCCACACTCTCTGGCCTCTGAAAATGATCCTTTTCAATCCTCTAGTGGATGGTTTTTGTCCGGCGACGCTGACGTTCGTGCCGGCCCGTCGAGGATGTTCTTCTGATGAAGACTGCCCTGGAGGACACAAATGCTGTCGATTTGACTGTGGGCCTGTTTGTGTGCTGCCTGTTTTCAGTGAGTTTCAGTTAATGGCTGCTAAGGGTCTTAAAACAAAACACATAAGTAACACATTGAATTCAATGTTGGTTTGAAGCAGAAATTTTGCATGGTTCTCGTCTGAAGTAGGTTTTAAATTCATCACTTAGGGTAGTTTAATGCACAGGATGACTTCACAAAAGAGGAATAATAGTAGCTTGCTGTTCATGCTTTGAGTGTGTCGTGCTGTATGTTGAAGTGGCTGACTATGTCCAACATCTAAAGCTGACCGTCTGTGTCCACGCAGTGAAGCCGGGTCAGTGTCCCCTACCAGAGATGATTCCACTGTGTGCTGAAAGCTGTTTCCATGATGGCCAGTGTCCTGCCACACAGAAGTGTTGCCCAACCACCGGTGGCTTTGCATGCAGTGAACCACGTGGTCAGGGAAGAGGTCAGATGAGTTGTCAGGGACATGGACCGGGCCAGGGTAGCGGTCAGGGACAGGGACAGGGCCAGGGCCAGGGAAGCGGCCAGGGTCAGGGACAAGGCCAGGGAAGCGGCCAGGGTCAGGGTCAGGGACAAGGCCAGGGAAGCGACCAGGGTCAGGGACAAGGCCAGGGAAGCGGCCAGGGTCAGGGACAAGGCCAGGGAAGCGGCCAGGGTCAGGGACAAGGCCAGGGAAGCGGCCAGGGTCAGGGACAAGGCCAGGGAAGCGGCCAGGGTCAGGGACAGGGCCAGGGAAGCGGTCAGGGACAGGGCCAGGGTCAGGGACAAGGCCAGGGACAGGGCCAGGGAAGCGGCCAGGGTCAGGGACAAGGCCAGGGAAGCGGCCAGGGTCAGGGACAAGGCCAGGGAAGCGGCCAGGGTCAGGGACAAGGCCAGGGAAGCGGCCAGGGTCAGGGACAAGGCCAGGGAAGCGGCCAGGGTCAGGGACAAGGCCAGGGAAGCGGCCAGGGCCAGGGTCAGGGACAAGGCCAGGGAAGCGGCCAGGGTCAGGGTCAGGGACAAGGCCAGGGAAGCGGCCAGGGTCAGGGTCAGGGACAAGGCCAGGGAAGCGGCCAGGGGCAGGGACAGGGGCAGGGCCAGGGCCAGGGTCAGGGCCAGGGCCAGGGTCAGGGACAGGGCCAGGGTCAGGGACAAGGCCAGGGAAGCGGCCAGGGTCAGGGACAAGGCCAGGGAAGCGGCCAGGGCCAGGGAAGCGGACAAGGCCAGGGTCAGGGACAAGGCCAGGGAAGCGGCCAGGGTCAGGGTCAGGGACAAGGCCAGGGAAGCGGCCAGGGTCAGGGCCAGGGTCAGGGTCAGGGAAGCGGCCAGGGTCAGGGTCAGGGAAGCGGCCAGGGTCAGGGTCAGGGAAGCGGCCAGGGCCAGGGACAGGGAAGCGGCCAGGGCCAGGGTCAGGGCCAGGGAAGCGGCCAGGGTCAGGGTCAGGGAAGCGGCCAGGGTCAGGGTCAGGGAAGCGGCCAGGGTCAGGGTCAGGGAAGCGGCCAGGGTCAGGGTCAGGGAAGCGGCCAGGGTCAGGGTCAGGGAAGCGGCCAGGGTCAGGGTCAGGGAAGCGGTCAGGGTCAGGGAAGCGGCCAGGGTCAGGGTCAGGGAAGCGGCCAGGGTCAGGGAAGCGGCCAGGGTCAGGGAAGCGGCCAGGGTCAGGGAAGCGGCCAGGGTCAGGGTCAGGGACAGGGCCAGGGTCAGGGTCAGGGACAGGGCCAGGGAAGCGGCCAGGGTCAGGGTCAGGGACAGGGCCAGGGAAGCGGCCAGGGTCAGGGTCAGGGACAGGGCCAGGGAAGCGGCCAGGGTCAGGGTCAGGGACAGGGCCAGGGAAGCGGCCAGGGTCAGGGTCAGGGACAAGGCCAGGGAAGCGGCCAGGGTCAGGGTCAGGGACAAGGCCAGGGAAGTGGCCAGGGTCAGGGTCAGGGTCAGGGACAAGGCCAGGGAAGCGGCCAGGGTCAGGGTCAGGGACAAGGCCAGGGAAGCGGCCAGGGTCAGGGTCAGGGACAAGGCCAGGGAAGCGGCCAGGGTCAGGGTCAGGGACAAGGCCAGGGAAGCGGCCAGGGTCAGGGTCAGGGACAAGGCCAGGGAAGCGGCCAGGGTCAGGGTCAGGGACAAGGCCAGGGAAGCGGCCAGGGTCAGGGTCAGGGACAAGGCCAGGGAAGCGGCCAGGGTCAGGGTCAGGGCCAGGGCCAGGGCCAGGGTCAGGGTCAGGGAAGCGGCCAGGGTCAGGGTCAGGGAAGCGGCCAGGGTCAGGGTCAGGGAAGCGGTCAGGGTCAGGGACAGGGTCAGGGAAGCGGCCAGGGTCAGGGTCAGGGACAAGGCCAGGGAAGCGGTCGTGGCCAGGGAAGCGGACAGGGTCAGGGACAAGGACAGGGAAGCGGCCAGGGTCAGGGAAGTGGAAGAGGTCAGGGAAGAAGTCAAGAGAATGGTCAGGGATGTGGTCATTGAAGTGGACATGGGACTTTTGCTTAACTCTTACTGGAGATCTTTTCAATTCCGTGTTAATATTATGGCATGGTTTCCCTGTTTGCTCAAACTGTGTTTTGAAAACTTTTCGGTCTGCTCCACCTCAAATAAAGAATTGCTTGATTTGAAGAGTTGGTGTTGTTCAGTATTATTTGGCGGTTTCTCACAGTGCTTTTAAGTTCCTCTCCTTGAGACCTGGGTAGGGTTGCACCAGCCATTCGTAAGTTCTTAAATTAGATCATTAAGACCGCAAGGCTTTAGTAACCACTAGCTACTTTGTAACTAAATCTACACATTTGGTTGCACCAGTTGTTCGTAAGGCAGGACGTAGTTTGTAAACTCGCTGCAGAGCAATGTGTAGTTACAGAGGTTCACCCTCATCCAAATGGAAACCTTTACGTGAGCAGAACTGTTTAAATGCAATAGTTTAATTCTTAAATTTCTAATCACTCTTGTCTCTCACATACTAACGGTCAGTGGTGGACAGTAACGGAGTAGCTTTACTTCGTTACTGTACTGAAGTACATTTTTCAAGTATCTGTACTTTACTGGAGTAGTTTTATTTTGAGTAACTTTTACTTCACTACGTTTCAAAGCATAAAACCGTACTTTTAACTTCACTACATTTCATAAAACATATCGTTACTCCCTATAATATATCACGTGCTCCGACACGCAGAAGGGTTGTCCGATTCATCATGAACGAACTGAGTCTTTTCAAAATATACTTTTAAATCGGCTCGCACCAAACGATTCGTTTATGAATTAGAATGATCCGATTGCAGCCTACTGTCTATGGATTGCAGCTGTTCGGGAGTCGACCACTCACTGATTCAAATGAACCATTTAGTGCGAGTCTACAGAAGTAAGAACCGGGAGATCTTGTGAGCGCGTGTGCGTCTGATGTTGCTAAAAGTAAGTTATTAATGTTGAAATTTAGGATTAATTATTGTAACTGAAAATCATATTTAGGTCAAAATTGTCAGTTGTTTGGGAACGAAATCCGCTGTAAAAAGTGATCTGTTTAAGCCCACTGAAATGCTCGAGTGCATACGATGCAGACACATCAATCAGCGTCTCTGTTTTAGGAAAAAAAAAAAAAACCTTAAACTAACACAGATTAAATGCAATAACTCGTGCATGTTCAAAATCCTAGCTGCCGTAATATTAACAGTTTTATTAAAATGCTACCATGTCCTATGTGACGTCTGTTTTTATATTGTTTATCAACAGTAATGTTATATTGTTTGGATTAACTAGATGAGTAGACAGACATGAATGTTTATTCATAAACGTACTGAAAATAAGTAAATATTGTTAGCTGATGCTAACTATCTAGCTAACAAGCTTGCTGGTGCTAACTTGAGGTAATTTTTATAAATAATGTCCAAATATTTTTATTCAACAACCTATATATATATATATATATATATATATATATATAGGGAGAAAAGAAAGGATGTGTTGTTCAGAACATGGTAACTACAGTAATTATCAAAGAGGGGAAGAGATGCACCCCGTTTGGCCAGGGGTGTTTTTACACCCCAGACAAGATTTGAGAAGGAAAAAATCATTATGAAAATATAATTATATTTTCCTTAAAATGTTCTTCCTAACTTCAGGCCTTATTATCATGTCATAACTGTGATGTTCTGTAAAACAACAAACTTTAAAATACTTTTTTCTTACTGTTGAAAATCAGATGGTCATCTCTGTTTTCTCTCAGGGACATCACAGTGTAAGCTTCACAGTGAACATTACTCTCAGCGCAGTCCATATCAACAACAAAAATATATCTTGACTCCATATAGTGGTTATTTGGGAAAAAATCCTAGATATTTTGAGCAGTAGGATTATTAAAAAATATATGTTCTAATTTAAAATTAAATTAAGTAGCCTATATAAAATTGCAAACATCTATGTTTCAGTACTTTTTTACTTAAGTACATAAAAAATTGAGTACTTTTGTACTTTCACTTGAGTAAAATTGAAAAAGGAGTACTTTTACTTTTACTGGAGTAATATTTTACTATACGCATCTGTACTTTTACTCAAGTACTTGATTTGTGTACTTCGTCCACCACTGCTAACGGTAAAAATTAAAAGTTTCATTTAAAACTATACACAAATAAGCTGTTTGTATGTAAATGGCATTCAGAAACCGCAAGACGACTCAAACACTGAAAGAAACCTAAATGCCTTTTTCATCTGAAGAGTCCAACATGAAGCACACAGAGGCTTGCTGTAGATGTTGTGTTGAAGAGATGTTAAAGGGGATTTTTCTTTTTACTTCTGCAAAACTACGATTGGAATGAATAATGGACTTCTGTTAGCGAATTGCACTGAGAAATATATGATCCTGTGGCAGACGGTCAACAACAAAAAAATATCCACCATTTTGATTAGTTTGATTTGCGTCACGCGGGTTCCACCTACTGGTCAAAACGGTGTAATGCAACAATCCTAACGAGACCTTTAACAAAACAGCAAGTATTTTCATAACACTGTAATGTTTTCAGTATAATTTAAACATCACATGAAACATTAGGGTCTTTGCTATTCAGACCATTTACTTTTATGAAATATTGCAGTTCGTTCTTCTTTTCAGTTATCTGGTTATGGATTACAAGTTAATCAGTCCTGTGCTGCGGGTCAATGTTTAGTGGTCGTTAGGTGGTGCTACAAACACATCAGTGCCTCACACAGGTTTAGTAAAGATAAACAACTCAATAAAACACATCTGACTGAGAGAGCGTTTGTGTGTGTGTGTACTCTGGAAGGAGTGAAACTTATTTACATTTGACCTGTTAGCCAGCACCCCCCATTATGGGACTCACAGCTGAAAGTGCTCTACCAAATTTATAATTGTAACAGTTTCCTACTTCTGTGTGTTACAAACATAATTTTGGTGTCTTTAGAAAGAAGACCCTTTGGGCTTTACTTTTTATCAACCAGATTTGATAATGCTCAAAAGTTATAGACACTGAAGTGCCTTGAATTTTTTTTACCACACTTAAATATTTTTTTATTTGATATAAAAATACATGAAATGAGTCCTGGAGCAATCTAGAAAAGTAATGGGTTGAAAGCCACATGTCTCATGAGTTTCTATTTCAAATCTGAATAAAATATCATCAAAAATGAGACTCCTGCTAATATTTTTCTGAGACTATGTCTACACC
The DNA here is from genome assembly GCF_023724105.1 of Carassius gibelio. Classification (NCBI taxonomy): domain Eukaryota; kingdom Metazoa; phylum Chordata; class Actinopteri; order Cypriniformes; family Cyprinidae; genus Carassius; species Carassius gibelio. Next base: position 10,180,054 of record NC_068375.1, read on the forward strand.
CCCATCCCCACCCCCACCCCCCAAATATAAGAAAATATATATTTCCCAATAGTATTGAAGGCTTCTACAAACTATTTAGTCAGTAAACATACCACTGCATGTTTTTTTTCATTTATAAAACGCTAGACAGAAACTTAGACGTCATATAAATGATTTATTTGAGCACTAGAAAAATACAATAAGAATAATTTGAGTAAGAAAAATAAGAATAATAAGAAAAAAAAGATTTAACTTTGCCAATTACAGAACATCCTGAGATTGCTAGAAATGCAGCATTAACAATGAATCACGATGCAAATAAGTGCTGATGTGCTGATGGCCACTTATACAGATGGTAATAACACAAATGTGCCAAAGTAAATAATCCACTCCCTCTATTCATATAGACGCGTTCACTTTGATAGCCGTGATCATACAGTAATAGCGAGCTGATTTGGGCTGATTTGCACTCAAACAGATGGTAATCATTCAGATACATTCACATTCAACATAAAACACACTCTCACATATATAAAAACTGTTGAAAAATGAAACAAACATAGAAAAAGGTGATCGCTATAAGTTCCGCCTCCATCAGCTGACAGGTGCGTCAGAGCGCGTCACTAGGGAGCGCCAAATTCAAATAAACTATCTTTTGCCTATTTTTCATTCATTCTTTTTTCCGGTGGATTGTCTCATTCTGTTTGTGACACTGTACGCTGAAAAACCATGCCGTGTTTTTACTAACAAGATGCAGTTTCCGACACGTGAGTAATTCCATAATGGACACAAACAGTTCTGTCGCTGAAGAACTGAAACGTAAACATAGGAATTATGATCCATATTACAACGTTATTGCTTCGTTGGACTAAACGTGCTTCATGAGATGTCGTTCAATGGACCCTTACCTTTCTAACTAAACCGGGATTTACAGCTGTGGATGTGTTTATGACTCGTTATTACGACGGATCTGGTATGTACAGCGTTTCCATTGCTCATGTTTGTATGTGTACTGCTTACACAAATGTAGCAAATACAGTCTTTATAAGCTTTCCATTGAAAAACAGCGATCTGTCGTCGATGCTTGAGGCTTAGATCTTTATAATGATACATAGTTTGTACTATTCATAAACACTGACACGTGCGAGTTGAGAGGCTTTGAGATCGAGGGCGAGGTGCAGGCTAAGAGGTTAAAGAACTAACATCATATTCATAACAGTTACAGCTGCTTTTAACATCTGTCCCCGTTTAGAGAATTTGGAGTAAGTATTAACACCGTGAACTTATTAATATATGTGTTGATATTTTTACGGTATCACAACATGACTGCTGTACCACCTGTAATCCTCTCGTAATTAGGCTACCTTAATTATTATGACATGGCTTGAATGCAGCATTCAGCTCATCCAACCCCAATCAAACACACCTGAACAAGCTAATTAAGGCCTTCCAGACTACTGGAAAGCTACAGGCAGGTGAGATTGATCAACGTTGGAATTGTTCTCCTTGGATATTTAAAAAACCCATTTTACACAGAGGTTGCTACTGCAGCAACACGTGTTGGTTTAGCTTTGTGTGCTTCTTCTGATGCACAAATTCAGGGGCTTTTTCCAGCAGAGTTTGTTGTGAGATCACAGGTCGGGAGGATGACCGCTCGAGTGGATTTCTCATTGATTGCTGCTTTGTGGTATCTTTTTGGATACTTGAGCATAACTCATGCTATTCAAAGACGAAACACAGGTGACAAGATCTGTTGACTTCATTACACAACCTGAAGAAAAGCAGAAACAAGTGGCTCAGTCTTTGAGAGTAATTAACAGTTTAGGAATGTGTAGGTTTTAAAAGTCTTGATCTGAACAGACATGTAGAATCTGTATTTAAAGCCCTGATTCACAAATGCTTAAGCCACACTCTCTGGCATCTGAAAATGATCCTCTTCAATCCTCTAGTGGATGGTTTTTGTCCGGCGACGCTGACGTTCGTGCCGGCCCGTCGAGGATGTTCTTCTGATGAAGACTGCCCTGGAGGACACAAATGCTGTCGATTTGACTGTGGGCCTGTTTGTGTGCTGCCTGTTTTCAGTGAGTTTCAGTTCTTGGCTGCTAAGGATCTTAAAACAAAACGCACAAGTAACACATTGAATTCAATGTTGGTTTGAAGCAGAAATTTTGCCTTGTTCTCGTCTGAAGTAGGTTTTAAATTCATCACTTAGGGTAGTTTAATGCACAGGATGACTTCACAAAAGAGGAATAATAGTAGCTTGCTGTTCATGCTTTGAGTGTGTCGTGCTGTATGTTGAAGTGGCTGACTATGTCCAACATCTAAAGCTGACCGTCTGTGTCCACGCAGTGAAGCCGGGTCAGTGTCCCCTACCAGAGATGATTCCACTGTGTGCTGAAAGCTGTTTCCATGATGGCCAGTGTCCTGCCACACAGAAGTGTTGCCCAACCACCGGTGGCTTTGCATGCAGTGAACCACGTGGTCAGGGAAGAGGTCAGATGAGTTGTCAGGGACATGGACCGGTTCATGGACCGGGTCAGGGCCAGGGTAGCGGTCAGGGACGCGGTCGGGGTCAGGGACAGGGCCAGGGAAGCGGCCAGGGAAGCGGCCAGGGAAGCGGCCAGGGTCAGGGCCAAGGCCAGGGAAGCGGCCAGGGTCAGGGCCAGGGAAGCGGCCAGGGTCAGGGCCAAGGCCAGGGAAGCGGCCAGGGTCAGGGCCAAGGCCAGGGAAGCGGCCAGGGTCAGGGACCGGGTCAGGGAAGCGGCCAGGGACAGGGACAGGGTCAGGGAAGCGGCCAGGGACAGGGACAGGGTCAGGGAAGCGGTCAGGGACAGGGCCAGGGTCAGGGACAGGGCCAGGGAAGCGGTCAGGGACAGGGCCAGGGAAGCGGTCAGGGACAGGGCCAGGGAAGCGGCCAGGGCCAGGGAAGCGGCCAGGGACAGGGCCAGGGACAAGGCCAGGGACAGGGCCAGGGACAAGGCCAGGGACAGGGCCAGGGACAAGGCCAGGGACAGGGCCAGGGACAGGGACAGGGCCAGGGACAGGGCCAGGGACAGGGCCAGGGACAGGGCCAGGGACAGGGCCAGGGACAGGGCCAGGGAAGCGGCCAGGGAAGCGGCCAGGGACAGGGTCAGGGAAGCGGCCAGGGACAGGGTCAGGGAAGCGGTCAGGGACAGGGTCAGGGACAAGGCCAGGGAAGCGGTCAGGGACAAGGCCAGGGACAGAAAAGCGGTCAGGGACAAGGCCAGGGAAGCGGACAGGGTCAGGGCCAGGGACAAGGCCAGGGAAGCGGCCAGGGACAAGGCCAGGGAAGCGGCCAGGGACAAGGCCAGGGAAGCGGTCAGGGTCAGGGACAGGGTCAGGGAAGCGGTCAGGGTCAGGGACAAGGCCAGGGAAGCGGTCAGGGTCAGGGACAAGGCCAGGGAAGCGGTCAGGGTCAGGGACAAGGCCAGGGAAGCGGTCAGGGTCAGGGTCAGGGACAAGGCCAGGGAAGCGGTCAGGGTCAGGGTCAGGGACAAGGCCAGGGAAGCGGTCAGGGTCAGGGTCAGGGACAAGGCCAGGGAAGCGGCCAGGGACAGGGTCAGGGACAAGGCCAGGGAAGCGGTCAGGGACAAGGCCAGGGAAGCGGTCAGGGACGTGGACAGGGTCAGGGACGTGGTCAGAGACGTGGACAGGGAAGCGGTCAGGGACAGGGAAGCGGTCAGGGACAGGGCCAGGGACAAGGCCAGGGAAGCGGTCAGGGTCAGGGACAAGGCCAGGGAAGCGGTCAGGGTCAGGGACAAGGCCAGGGAAGCGGTCAGGGTCAGGGTCAGGGACAAGGCCAGGGAAGCGGTCAGGGTCAGGGACAAGGCCAGGGAAGCGGTCAGGGTCAGGGTCAGGGACAAGGCCAGGGAAGCGGCCAGGGACAGGGTCAGGGACAAGGCCAGGGAAGCGGTCAGGGACAAGGCCAGGGAAGCGGTCAGGGACGTGGACAGGGTCAGGGACGTGGTCAGAGACGTGGACAGGGAAGCGGTCAGGGACAGGGAAGCGGTCAGGGACAGGGCCAGGGACAAGGCCAGGGAAGCGGTCAGGGACAGGGTCAGGGTCAGGGACAAGGCCAGGGAAGCGGACAGGGACAGGGTCAGGGACAAGGCCAGGGAAGCGGCCAGGGTCAGGGACAAGGCCAGGGAAGCGGTCAGGGACAAGGCCAGGGAAGCGGTCAGGGACAAGGCCAGGGAAGCGGTCAGGGACAGGGTCAGGGACAAGGCCAGGGAAGCGGTCAGGGACAGGGTCAGGGACAAGGCCGTGGACAAGGCCAGGGAAGCGGTCAGGGACGTGGACAGGGTCAGGGACGTGGACAGGGTCAGGGACGTGGACAGGGAAGCAGTCAGGGACAGGGCCAGGGTCAGGGCCAGGGACAAGGCCAGGGAAGCGGTCAGGGACAGGGTCAGGGACAAGGCCAGGGAAGCGGTCAGGGTCAGGGACAAGGCCAGGGAAGCGGTCAGGGACAGGGTCAGGGTCAGGGACAAGACCAGGGAAGCGGTCAGGGTCAGGGACAAGGCCAGGGACAGGGTCAGGGACAAGGCCAGGGACAGGGTCAGGGACAAGGCCAGGGACAGGGTCAGGGACAAGGCCAGGGACAGGGTCAGGGACAAGGCCAGGGAAGCGGCCAGGGACAGGGTCAGGGACAAGGCCAGGGAAGCGGTCAGGGACAAGGCCAGGGAAGCGGTCAGGGACAGGGTCAGGGACAGGGTCAGGGTCAGGGACAAGGCCAGGGAAGCGGTCAGGGACAGGTTCAGGGTCAGGGACAAGGCCAGGGAAGCGGTCAGGGACAGGGTCAGGGTCAGGGACAAGGCCAGGGAAGCGGTCAGGGACAGGGACAAGGCCAGGGAAGCGGTCAGGGACAGGGTCAGGGACAAGGCCAGGGAAGCGGTCAGGGACAGGGTCAGGGTCAGGGACAAGGCCAGGGAAGCGGTCAGGGACAGGGTCAGGGACAAGGCCAGGGAAGCGGTCAGGGACAGGGTCAGGGAAGCGGTCAGGGACAGGGTAAGGGTCAGGGACAAGGCCAGGGAAGCGGTCAGGGACAGGGTCAGGGACAAGGCCAGGGAAGCGGTCAGGGACAGGGTCAGGGTCAGGGACAAGGCCAGGGAAGCGGTCAGGGACAAGGCCAGGGAAGCGGTCAGGGACAAGGCGAGGGAAGCGGTCAGGGTCAGGGACAAGGCCAGGGAAGCGGTCAGGGACAAGGCCAGGGAAGCGGTCAGGGACGTGGACAGGGAAGCGGTCAGGGAAGGGGTCAGGGACAAGGCCAGGGTCAGGGACGTGGACAGGGAAGGGGACAGGGAAGGGGTCAGGGACAAGGCCAGGGACAGGGCCAGGGACAAGGCCAGGGAAGCGGTCAGGGACGGGGCCAGGGAAGCGGTCAGGGACAGGGTCAGGGTCAGGGACGGGGCCAGGGAAGCGGTCAGGGACAGGGTCAGGGACGGGGCCAGGGAAGCGGTCAGGGACAGGGTCAGGGTCAGGGACGGGGCCAGGGAAGCGGTCAGGGACGGGGCCAGGGTCAGGGACGGGGCCAGGGAAGCGGTCAGGGACAAGGACAGGGTCAGGGACGGGGCCAGGGAAGCGGCCGTGGCCAGGGAAGCGGCCAGGGACAGGGACGAGGACAGGGAAGCGGACAGGGTCAGGGACAAGGACAGGGAAGCGGACAGGGACATGGAAGCGGCCAGGGTCAGGGAAGTGGAAGAGGTCAGGCATGTGGTCATTGAAGTGGACATGGGACTTTTGCTTAACTTTTACTGGAGATCTTTTCAATTCCGTGTTAATATTATGGCATGGTTTCCCTGTTTGCTCAAACTGTGTTTTGAAAACTTTTCGGTCTGCTCCACCTCAAATAAAGAATTGCTTGATTTGAAGAGTTGGTGTTTAGTATTATTTGGCGGTTTCTCACAGTGCTTTTAAGTTCCTCTCCTTGAGACCTGGGTAGGGTTGCACCAGCCATTCGTAAGTTCTTAAATTAGATCATTAAGACCGCAAGGCTTTAGTAACCACTAGCTACTTTGTAACTAAATCTACACATTTGGTTGCACCAGTTGTTCGTAAGGCAGGACGTAGTTTGTAAACTCGCTGCAGAGCAATGTGTAGTTACAGAGGTTTACCCTCATCCAAATGGAAACCTTTACGTGAGCAGAACTGTTTAAATGCAATAGTTTAATTCTTAAATTTCTAATCGCTCGTCTTTCACATACTAACGGTCAGTGGTGGACAGTAACTGAGTAGCTTTACTTCGTTACTGTACTTAAGTACATTTTTCAAGTATCTGTACTTTACTGGAGTAGTTTTATTTTGAGTAACTTTTACTTCACTACGTTTCAAAGCATAAAACCGTACTTTTAACTTCACTATATTTCATAAAACATATCGTTACTCCCTATAATATATCACGTGCTCCGACACGCAGAAGCGGTGTCTGATTCATCATGAACGAACTGAGTGTTTTCAAAATATACTTTTAAATCGGATCGCAAATCGCACTAAACGATTCGTTTATGAATTAGAATGATCCGATTGCAGGATTGCAGCCTACTGTCTATGGATTGCAGCTGTTCGGGAGTCGACCACTCACTGATTCAAATGAACCATTTAGTGCGAGTCTCCAGAAGTAAGAACCGGGAGATCTTGTGAGCGCGTGTGCGTCTGATGTTGCTAAAAGTAAGTTATTAATGTTGAAATTTAGGATTAATTATTGTAACTGAAAATCATATTTAGGTCAATTGTCAGTTGTTTGGGAACTAAATCCGCTGTAAAAAGTGATCTGTTTAAGCCCACTGAAATGCTCGAGTGCATACGATGCAGACACATCAATCAGCGTCTCTGTTTTAGGAAAAAAAAAAAAAACCTTTAACACAGATTAAATACAATAACTCGTGCATGTTCAAAATCCTAGCTGCCGTAATATTAACCGTTTTATTAAAATGCTACCATGTCCTATGTGACGTCTGTTTTTATATTGTTTATCAACAGTAATGTTATATTGTTTGGATTAACTAGATGAGTAGACAGACATGAATGTTTATTCATAACCGTACTGAAAATAAGTAAATATTGTTAGCTGATGCTAACTATCTAGCTAACAAGCTTGCTGGTGCTAACTTGAGGTAATTTTTATAAATAATGTCCAAATATTTTTATTCAACAACCTATATATATATATATATATATATATATATATATATATATATATATATATATATATATAATATATATATATAAACAACCTATATATATATATATATATATATATATATATATATATATAATATATATAGGGAGAAAAGAAAGGATGTGTTGTTCAGAACATGGTAACTACAGTAATTATCAAAGAGGGGAAGGGATGCAACCCGTTTGGCCAGGGGTGTTTTTACACCCCAGACAAGATTTGAGAAGGAAAAAATCATTCTGAAAATATAATTATATTTTCCTTAAAATGTTCTTCCTAACTTCAGGCCTTATTATCATGTCATAAAACTGTGATGTTCTGTAAAACAACAAACTTTAAAATACTTTGTTCTTACTGGTGAAAATCAGATGGTCATCTCTGTTTTCTCTCAGGGACATCACAGTGTAAGCTTCACAGTGAACATTACTCTCAGCGTAGTCCATATCAACAACAAAAATATATCTTGACTCCATATAGTGGTTATTTGGGAAAAAATCCTAGATATTTTGAGCAGTAGGATTATTAAAAAAAATATATGTTCTAATTTAAAATTAAATTAAGTAGCCTATATAAAATTGCAAACATCTATGTTTCAGTACTTTTTTACTTAAGTACATAAAAAAATTGAGTACTTTTGTACTTTCACTTGAGTAAAATTGAAAAAGGAGTACTTTTACTTTTACTGGAGTAATATTTTACTATACGCATCTGTACTTTTACTCAAGTACTTGATTTGTGTACTTCGTCCACCACTGCTAACGGTAAAAATTAAAAGTTTCATTTAAAACTATACACAAATAAGCTGTTTGAATGTAAATGGCATTCAGAAACCGCAAGACGACTCAAACACTGAAAGAAACCTAAATGCCTTTTCATCTGAAGAGTCCAACATGAAGCACACAGAGGCTTGCTGTAGATGTTGTGTTGAAGAGGTGTTAAAGGGGATTTTTCTTTTTACTTCTGCAAAACTACGATTGGAATGAATAATGGACTTCTGTTAGCGAATTGCACTGAGAAATATATGATCCTGTGGCAGACGGTCAACAACAAAAAAATATCCACCATTTTGATTAGTTTGATTCTGATTTGAATTGAGTTGATATTGTGTGTGGCCTGTTGGTGTCGCTGTTGGACAGTGTTTTCTCTACTTCCTGTTGGCCTTCTGAAGCTAATCATAGCTCCGTGTAGCTGTTTTTATTTTATATTTTTTCTCTATAATCTTTCTTATTATCACTGTCTGTTTGTTTGTTTGTTTTTTAAGTTGTAAAATATAACTTAATTCACACCATATTTCTGATATTATCAATTAATCTTATCAGATTAACTTTGATCGTTCACTCTTCCGTGACTGCAGTACACCTGCAAAGCGTTAGCACCCGTTAGCTTGTCATTAGCGTTTTCTTTTCTCCTCTCCTCTCTCTCGCTCCAGTTTTTCACAAGTTCATCAAACAACCGCAGTAAGAATATTTCATCAAGCACGGTGAGTAATGGCTTCGCCTACTATCGTTATTTGCACCTCTTGCCACATGTACAGTTTATCTATCTCTATCGCTGATGAGGGACTCACATGTGATAAATGCAGGGAAATAGTTAGGCTGACAGAGAAGATTTCAGAATTAGAGACACGCATCCAAACTTTAATTGAGGACAGTAAGAATGTTAGGGCTCTAGATATGGCCTTGGATGCGTCTAGCTCAGGGATTCCTGTACATTGTTCGGTTCCAGCAACAGAGCCCCTGCAGCAGGGCAACTGGGTGACGGTGAGGCAGCATAGTCGTGGGTCAAAACACCGCTCTTCTGTTCCGATCAAAACATTAAACAGGTTCTCCCCACTCAGTGATGCACCCACTGAGAAACCTGATGAAAGTGCTCTAGTTATTGGTGATTCTATTGTACGGAACGTGAATATAGAGACACCAGCCACCATAGTCAAATGTTTACCGGGAGCCAGAGCGCCTGACATCTTGGCAAATTTAAAAGTGCTGGCTAATGCTAAACGTAAATACAGTAAGATTGTTTTTCATGCCGGCGCTAATGATGTTCGACTTCGCCAGTCGGAGATCACTAAAAATAACTTTAAAGAGGTGTGTGAACTTGCAAGCACGATGTCAGACACTGTAATATGCTCTGGTCCCCTCCCTGCTTACCGTGGTGACGAGATGCATAGCAGATTGTCATCACTCAATGGCTGGATGTCTAAGTGGTGCCCACAGAATAACATAGGTTTCATAGACAATTGGACGAGCTTTTGGGGCAGACCTGACCTGTTTAAAAGAGATGGTCTTCATCCCTCCTGGGGTGGCGTCACTCTTCTGTCTAGAAATATGGCACATAGTCTTAGTGTTTATACTTGACTAACTGGGGCCCAGGTCAGGAAGCAGACAGACTGGCTAAACCGACCGTCTGCTAGCTGCCTCCCGTCACAGAGGTCAGTTAATTCTCATCACATAGAGACTCTTTCCCCTAGATATCACACTATAGAGACTGTGTCTGTTCCCCGAACTAGAAAATACAAAAAACGTCCAAACCAAGTTAAGGTTAACAATTTAATTGAGGTTCAACAAATAAAAAACAAATGCAATATGGATAAACAAATGATAAAGATTGGCTTATTGAATATCAGATCCATTTCTACGAAAACACTTTTTGTAAATAATATGATAACTGATCATAATATAGATGTGCTCTGTTTGACAGAAACTTGGCTAAAACCTGATGATTACATTATTTTAAATGAGTCCACCCCCCAAGATTACTGTTATAAACATGAGCCGCGTTTAAAAGGCAAAGGGGGAGGAGTTGCTTCAATTTATAACAACGTTTTCAGGATTTCTCAGAGGGAAGGCTTCAAGTATAACTCGTTTGAAGTAATGGTGCTTCATATAACATTATCCAGAGAAACCAATGTTAATGATAAATCCCCTGTTATGTTTGTACTGGCTACTGTATACAGGCCACCAGGGCACCATACAGACTTTATTAAAGAGTTTGGTGATTTTACATCCGAGTTAGTTCTGGCTGCAGATAAAGTTTTAATAGTTGTTGATTTTAATATCCATGTCGATAACGAAAAAGATGCATTGGGATCAGCATTTATAGACATTCTGAACTCTATTGGTGTTAGACAACATGTTTCAGGACCTACTCATTGTCGAAATCATACTCTAGATTTAATACTGTCACATGGAATTGATGTTGATAGTGTTGAAATTATTCAGCCAAGTGATGATATCTCAGATCATTATTTAGTTCTGTGGAAACTTCATATAGCCAAAATTGTAATTTCTACTTCTTGTTACAAGTATCGAAGAACCATCACTTCTACCACAAAAGACTGCTTTTTAAGTTATCTTCCTGATGTATCCAAATTCCTTAGCATATCCAAAACCTCAGAACAACTTGATGATGTAACAGAAACTATGGACTCTCTCTTTTCTAGCACGTTAAATACAGTTGCTCCTTTACGCTTAAGGAAGGTTAAGGAAAACAGTTTGACACCATGGTATAATGAGCATACTCGCACCCTAAAGAGAGCAGCCCGAAAAATGGAGCGCAGCTGGAGGAAAACAAAACTAGAGGTATTTCGTATTGCTTGGCGGGAAAGTAGCATATCCTATAGAAAAGCATTAAAAACTGCTAGATCTGATTACTTTTCTTCTCTTTTAGAAGAAAACAAACATAACCCCAGGTATTTATTCAATACAGTGGCTAAATTAACGAAAAATAAAGCCTCAACAAGTGTTGACATTTCCCAACACCACAACAGTAATGACTTTATGAACTACTTTACTTCTAAAATCGATACTATTAGAGATAAAATTGCAACCATTCAGCCGTCAGCTACAGTATCACATCAGACAGTGCACTATAGACCCCCTGAGGAACAGTTCCACTCATTCTCTACTATAGGAGAGGAAGAATTGTATAAACTTGTTAAATCATCTAAACCAACAACATGTATGTTAGACCCTATACCATCTAAGCTCCTAAAAGAGGTGCTTCCAGAAGTCATAGATCCTCTTCTGACTATTATTAATTCCTCATTGTCATTAGGATATGTCCCCAAAACCTTCAAACTGGCTGTTATTAAGCCTCTCATAAAAAAACCACAACTTGACCCCAGAGAACTTGTTAATTATAGACCAATCTCGAATCTCCCTTTTCTGTCCAAGATACTAGAAAAGGTGGTATCCTCACAATTATATTCCTTCTTAGAGAAAAATGGTATATGTGAGGATTTCCAGTCAGGATTTAGACCGTATCATAGTACTGAGACTGCTCTCCTTAGAGTTACAAATGATCTGCTCTTATCATCTGATCGTGGGTGTATCTCTCTATTAGTTTTATTGGATCTTAGTGCTGCGTTTGACACAATTGACCACAATATTCTTTTGCATAGACTTGAGCACTTTGTTGGCATCAGTGGAAGTGCATTATCATGGTTTAAATCGTACTTATATGACCGCCATCAGTTCGTAGCAGTGAATGAAGATGTATCATATCGATCACAGGTGCAGTATGGAGTACCTCAAGGTTCAGTACTAGGGTCGCTACTCTTCACGCTTTATATGTTACCCTTGGGAGATATCATCAGGAAACATGGTGTTAGCTTTCACTGTTATGCTGATGATACTCAGCTCTATATTTCCTCGCAGCCCGGTGAAACACACCAATTTGAAAAACTAATGGAATGCATAGTCGATATAAAAAATTGGATGACGAGTAATTTCTTACTGCTAAATTCAGAAAAAACAGAGGTGTTAATCATAGGGCCTAAAAACTCTGCTTGTAATAATCTAGAACACTGTCTAAGACTTGATGGTTGCTCTGTCAATTCTTCGTCATCAGTTAGGAACCTTGGTGTGCTACTTGATCGCAATCTTTCCTTAGAAAGCCACGTTTCTAGCATTTGTAAAACTGCATTTTTCGATCTCAAAAATATATCTAAATTACGGCCTATGCTCTCAATGTCAAATGCAGAAATGTTAATCCATGCATTTATGACTTCAAGGTTAGACTATTGTAATGCTTTATTGGGTGGTTGTTCTGCACACTTGGTAAACAAACTACAGCTAGTCCAAAATGCAGCAGCAAGAGTTCTTACTAGAACCAGAAAGTATGACCATATAAGCCCGGTCCTGTCCACACTGCACTGGCTCCCTATCAAACATCGTATAGATTTTAAAATATTGCTTATTACTTATAAAGCCCTGAATGGTTTAGCACCTCAGTATTTGAATGAGCTCCTTTTACATTATACTCCTCTACGTCCGCTACGTTCTCAAAACTCAGGCAATTTGATAATACCTAGAATATCAAAATCAACTGCGGGCGGCAGATCCTTTTCCTATTTGGCGCCTAAACTCTGGAATAACCTACCTAACATTGTTCGGGAGGCAGACACACTCTTGCAGTTTAAATCTAGATTAAAGACCCATCTCTTTAACCTGGCATACACATAACATACTAATATGCTTTTAATATCCAAATCCGTTAAAGGATTTTTAGGCTGCATTAATTAGGTAAACTGGAACCGGAAACACTTCACATAACACCGTACTTTCTACATGATTAGAAGAATGGCATCTACGCTAATATTTGTCTGTTTCTGTCTTATTCCGAGGTCACCGTAGCCACCAGATCCAGTCCGTATCCAGATCAGAGGGTCACTGCAGTCGCCCGGATCCAGTACGTATCCAGACCAGATGGTGGATCAGCACCTAGAAAGGACCTCTACTGCCCTGAAAGACAGCGGAGACCAGGACAACTAGAGCCCCAGATACAGATCCCCTGCAAAGACCTTGTCTCAGAGGAGCACCAGGACAAGACCACAGGAAACAGATGATTCTTCTGCACAATCTGACTTTGCTGCAGCCTGGAATTGAACTACTGGTTTCGTCTGGTCAGAGGAGAACTGGCCCCCCCAACTGAGCCTGGTTTCTCCCAAGGTTTTTTTCTCCATTCTGTCACCGATGGAGTTTCGGTTCCTTGCCGCTGTCGCCTCTGGCTTGCTTAGTTGGGGTGACTTCATCTACAGCGATATCGTTGACTTGATTGCAAATAAATGCACAGACACTATTTAAACTGAACAGAGATGACATAGCTGAATTCAATGATGAACTACCTTTAACTGTCATTTTGCATTATTGAGACACTGTTTTCCTAATGAATGTTGTTCAGTGCTTTGACGCAATGTATTTTGTTTAAAGCACTATATAAATAAAGGTGATTGATTGATTGATTGAGTTTGATTTGCGTCACGCGGGTTCCACCTACTGGTCAAAACGGTGTAATGCAACAATCCTAACGAGACCTTTAACAAAACAGCAAGTATTTTCATAACAGTGTAATGTTTTCAGTATAATTTAAACATGACATGAAACATTAGGGTCTTTGCTAGTCAGACCATTTACTTTTATGAAATATTGCAGTTCGTTCTTTTCAGTTATCTGGTTATGGATTACAAGTTAATCAGTCCTGTGCTGCGGGTCAATGTTTAATGGTTAACAAGGCCAGGGAAGCGGTCAGGGACAAGGCCAGGGTCAGGGCCATGGAAGCGGTCAGGGACAGGGTCAGCGCCAGGGAAGTGGTCAGGGACAGGGTCAGGGCCAGGGAAGCAGTAGGGGAAAAGGTCAGGGTCAGGGACAAGGCCAGGGAAGCAGTCAGGGACAAGGACAGGGTCAGGGACAAGGCCAGGGAAGCAGTCAGGGACAAGGACAGGGAAGTGGTCAAGGATAGGGTCAGGGACAAGGCCAGGGAAGCGGTCAGGGACGGAGCCAGGGACAGGGTCAGGGAAGTGGTGAAGGTCAGGGACAGGGCCAGGGAAGCGGTCAGGGACAAGGCCAGGGTTAGGGTCAAGGCCAGTGAAGCGGTCGGGGACAAGGCCAGGGACAGGGTCAGGGTCAGGGAAGTGGTCAGGGCCAGGAACAAGGTCAGGGACAAGGACAGGGTCAGGGACAAGGCCAGGGAAGCGGTCAGGGCCAGAGAAGAGGCCAGGGAATCGGTCACGGACAAGGCCAGGGACAAGGCCAGGGAAGCGGTCAGAGACAGGGTCAGGGACAAGGCCGGGGAAGGGGACAGGGTCAGGTACAAGGCCGGGGAAGGGGACCGGGTCAGGTACAAGGCCAGGGAAGGGGACGGGGTCAGGTACAAGGCCAGGGAAGGGGACGGGGTCAGGGACAATGCCAGGGAAGCGGTCGGGGACGAGGACAGGGACAGGGTCAGGGAAGTGGTCAAGGACAGGTTCAGGGACAGGGTCAGGGACAAGGCCAGGGAAGTGGTCAGGGACAAGGACAGGGTCAGGGACAAGGCCAGGGAAGTGGGCAGGGACAAGCACAGGGTCAGGGACAGGGCCAGGCAAGCGGACGGGGCCAGGGACAGGGCCAGGGAAGCGGTCGGGGCCAGGGACAGGGCCAGGGAAGCGGTCGGGGCCAGGGACAGGGCCAGGGAAGCGGTCGGGGACAGGTTCAGGGACAGGGTCAGGGGAGTGGTCAAGGACAGGGTCAGGGACTAGGCCAGGGAAGCGTTCAGGGACAAGGACAGGGTCAGGGACAAGGCCAGGGAAGCGGTCAGGGCAAGGACAGGGTCAGGGACAAGGCCAGGGAAGTGGTCATGGACAAGCACAGGGTCAGGGACAAGGCCAGGCAAGCGGACGGGGCCAGGGACAGGGCCAGGCAAGCGGACGGGGCCAGGGACAGGGCCAGGCAAGCGGACGGGGCCAGGGACAGGGCCAGGGATGCCGACGGGGTCAGGGAAGCTGACAGGGCCAGGGCCAGTGAAGTGGTCAGCGTCAGGGACGCGGACAGGGAAGCGGTCATGGCCAGGGATGCGGTCTGGGACACGGAAGCGGCCAGGGACAGGGTCAGGGAAGAGGAAGAGGTCAGGGAAGAAGTCAAGAGAATAGTCAGGGATGTGGTCATTGAAGTGGACATGGGACTTTTGCTTAACTCTTTCTTGAGATCTTTTCAGTTCAGTGTTAATCTTGTGGCATGGTTTCCCTGTTTGCTCAAACTGTACTTTGAAAACTTTTCAGTCTGCTCCACCTCAAATAAAGAATTGCTTGATTTGAAGAGTTGTGTGTGTGTGTGTGTGTGTGTGTGTGTTGTTTTTATTTTTATTTTTTATTATTTGGTGGTTTCTCTCCTTGAGACCACAGATAATTGTTTTGATGTACTCTGCTTGACTGAAACCTGGCTAAAACCAAATGATTATTTTGGTCTAAATGAGTCTACTCCACCAAACTACTGTTATAAGCATGAGCCCCGTCAGACTGGTCGTGGCGGAGGTGTTGCAACAATATATAGTGATATTCTCAATGTTACCCAGAAAACAGGATACAGGTTTAACTCTTTTGAAATACTTCTGCTAAGTGTTACACTGTCAGACATGCAAAAGAAATCTAATGTATCTCTTACTCTGGCTACTGTGTATAGACCACCAGGGCCATATACAGAATTCCTAAAAGAATTTGCAGATTTCCTCTCAGACCTTCTAGTTACAGTTGATAAGGCGCTAATCATGGGAGATTTTAATATTCACGTTTATAATGCAAATGATACATTAGGACTTGCGTTTACTGACCTAATAAACTCCTTTGGAGTCGAGCAAAATGTCACCGGGCCCACTCATCGTTTTAATCATACACAAGATTTAATTATATCGCATGGAATCGATCTTACTGCTATAGATATTGTACCTCAAAGTGATGATATTACAGACCATTTCCTTGTATCGCGCATGCTGCGTATAACTGATATCAACTATATGTCTCAGCGATACCGTCTGGGCAGAACTATTGTTCCAGCCACCAAAGAAAGATTCGCAAAAAACCTGCCTGATCTATCTCAACTGCTATTTGTACCCAAAAATACACATGAATTAGACGAAATTACTGACAACATGGGCACTATTTTCTCTAATACATTAGATGCTGTTGCCCCCATCAAATTGAAAAAGGTTAGAGAAAAACGTACTGTACCATGGTATAACAGTAATACTCACTCTCTCAAGAAAGTAACTCGTAGTCTTGAACGCAAATGGAGAAAAACTAACTTTGAAGTTTTTAGAATTGCATGGAAAAACAGTATGCCCAGCTATAGACAGGCTCTAAAAACTGCTAGGGCAGAGCATATACACAAACTCATTGAAAATAACCAAAACAATCCAAGGTTTTTATTTAGCACAGTGCCTAAGTTAACAAATTACCAGACACCACCTGATTCAAATATTCCACCAACGTTAAATATTAATGACTTTATGAATTTCTTCACTGATAAAATAGATAACATTAGAAATACAATAGCGAATGTAGATTCTACAGCGTCTAACACTTCAGTTTCATCCATCGCACCCAAAGATAAACGGCAGTGCTTTACAAATATAGGACAGGAAGAGCTAAATAAGCTTATCACTGTATCTAAACCAACAACATGTTTATTAGATCCTGTACCCACTAAATTACTGAAAGAGTTGTTACTTGTAGCCGAAGATCTGCTTCTCAATATCATTATCTTTAGGTCACGTCCCAAAACCATTCAAGCTGGCGGTTATTAACCCTCTTATTTAGAAACCAAAACTAGATCCTAGTGTACTGGCAAATTATAGGCCTATTTCAAATCTTGCATTTATGTCTAAAATTTTAGAAAAAGTTGTGTCTGCTCAATTGAGCACCTTCCTGCATAAAAATGATCTGTATGAAGAATTTCAGTCAGGTTTTAGGCCCCACCATAGCACAGAAACTGCACTTTTTAAAATTACAAATGACCTGCTCCTTGCGTCAGATCAAGGCTGCATCTCATTTCTAGTCTTACTTGATTTTAGTGCTGCGTTCGACACCATAGATCATGACATACTCATAGATCAATTACAAAACTATACAGGTATTCAAGGGCAGGCTCTAAGATGGTTTAGATCCTACCTGTCCGATCGCTACCATTTTGTTTACTTAAATGGGGTGTAATCTCATTTATCATCAGTAAAATATGGAGTGCCACAAGGATCCGTCCTAGGTCCCCTTCTATTTTCAATATACATGTTGCCCCTTGGTAATATTATTAGAAAATACGGAATTAGCTTCCACTGTTATGCTGATGATACTCAGCTATATGTCTCAACGAGACCAGATGAAACTTCCCAATTATCTAAGCTAACAGAGTGTGTTAAAAATGTAAAAGATTGGATGACAAATAATTTTCTCCAATTATCGGATAAGAAAGAGATAATAATTATTGGACCAAAAAACACTACACAGAATCTTGTAGATTACAATCTGCAACTAGACGGATGTACTGTTACTTCCTCAACAGTCAGAAATCTGGGTGTTATATTAGACAGCAATTTGTCTTTTGAAAATCATATTTCCAATGTTACAAAAACTGCATTCTTCCATCTTAGAAACATTGCCAAGCTACAAAACATGTTATCTGTTTCTGATGACCTCTAGACTGGACTATTGTAATGCACTTCTAGGTGGTTGTCCTGCTTCGTCAATAAACAAGCTACAGGTAGTCCAAAATGCAGCAGCTAGAGTCCTTACGAGGTCAAGAAAATATGATCATATTACCCCGATTTTACAGTCTCTGCACTGGCTACCAATTAAGTTCCGTATCAGTTACAAATTATCATTACTTACCTATAAGGCCCTAAATGGTTTAGCTCCTGCGTACCTAACTAGCCTTCTACCATGCTACAACCCATCACGCACCCTAAGGTCACAAAACGCTGGACTTTTGGTAGTTCCTAGGATAGCAAAGTCCACTAAAGGAGGTAGAGCTTTCTCACATTTGGCTCCCAAACTCTGGAATAGCCTTCCTGATAATGTTCGGGGTTCAGACACACTCTCTCTGTTTAAATCTAGATTAAAAACATCTCTTTCTCAATCTCTTTCACCAAGCATACGAATAATGTATCTTTTAAATTGTGAGTGTAGTTACATCTGATCAAATGTGCATTTTTATTCATTAGCTTGGGTTAAACTAATTTTACTTTGTTGGATCAGCAGCTGTGCTAATGATGTCTCTATTTTGTTTCTATGTTTTGCCACGGGATTTACATCCCGTGGTAACTAGGATTTACACAAGCTCCAGTCTGGATCCAGAACACCTGAGAAGAGATGATGCTGACCCTCAGAGGACCCCAGATGATACTAACCTTGAATCAACAAACAGAACTAACAATTATTGCTACATGTGTGACTGCATCATATAATAACTATTAATTAATAATATTGATAGTTCATCGTCTAGCTGACTACGTCTTGTATTATTTTTTATTTTTTCTAAAATCCTCTCAAACGTGCACAAACTACTAGCTACTACTAAATACTGTAGAAACAGAATTTTCTGTAAAGTTGCTTTGTAACGATTTGTATGGTAAAAAGCGCTATACAAATAAACTTGAATTGAATTGAAAATTGAATCATCCAATGGTTTGAATAGTACTTTTATGAACTATTGCAGTTCGTTCTTCATTTAAGTTATCTGTTTAGGGGTTACAAGTTAATCAGCCCTGTGCTGCAGGTCAGTGTTTAATGGTCACTAGGTGGCGCTACAAACACATCAGTGCCTTACACAGGTTTAGAAAAGATAAACAACTCAATAAAACACACATCTGACTGAGAGAGAGAGTTTGTGTGTGTGTACTCTGGAAGGAGTGAAACTAGTTTACATTTAAAGAACTAACATCATATTCTCATATTCATAACAGTAACAGCCAGGGCCTGCTCTAGCCCTTTGGTTGCCCTAGGCAAGATTGAGTTTTGCACCCCCCAGGCTGAGTATCCCTGGTCTCATTGGTCTGTGTTTCACTGGGACCTGGAATGCTAGATGTGGCCCCTTCACCTGCAACAGCCAGATCAGTGGAGTTAAATTAAATCGTAACCATGTAGGTTATCAGTGAAGTTACATTTTCTAGTAATACGTACAGTGCTTAATTTGTAAATTGCGAGGTACCGGAACAAACCGGGGCAACAGATCCGGCACGCGACTACAGAAGGGAGAGGTAACCGATCACATTGGTGGACCAGTTTAAATGATTAAGAGCGTGCATCAGTTGATTTTATAGGGTCTTTAAAGTCATGAATAACATGGAAATGCCATGCGATTTTAAAACAAAAATTTCCAGGCCTAAAAACTTTTCTGAGGGGGACTATGTGTCGCATGGTTTTAATAAATCTTGTAGCTTTCAAGTTTAGAATGAGGGAAATTCCTGCATTTATTCAAACTTGTAGGTTTGATTAATAAAATAAGACTCACTCGCACTTCAGGACAGCTGACAGAACTGTCACTTGACTAATCAGGTCATTGTTGCATTGTCACAAAAATGTATAATAATTTTTAAGAATTTTAAGCCATTTGGTACTCACATGCTCCAAAGGCTGTATTATGTGTCCTCACAGTCACATCCAAAGCTTGTGCATATAAAGCTGATTTGCAAGTTTTATATAGGAGTTATTTTCCGTAGTTTCTTGAGTTTAAGCAACCAAATACAAACAATATGATGTCCGATGGGTATTGACAAATACAACAGCTTCATGGCACACTCTACTAAAATACAGGGGGGAAAAGAAAGAATAGGGGAACAAATCAATAATTAAACAACACTGCGTCGTCAGTGTTAGTGTTGTATCAGACACTTGCTATTAACATCAGGCTATATGAAAAACAAGCTAAAATGGAGTAAACAGGGTCTTTGGCTGGTGAATGAGGAGATCTGTGTTTTGTCCGCATCTGAGGTATTTACAGGTTAGGATATAACATTTCTTTCTTTTTTTTTTTTTTGCTGTTTAATACACTTGGCCAAAATCTCATGATATAAACTATTAAGCACATATGCACAGGATATTTTAAACGTACAAAGGTATATTGGCTAGATGGCAAAAAACTACTTCTCCAGTCTTCAAACACACAAAAACAATAGCCTTCACAGACATAGTGTTTGAGTAAAGAAATGCTGTACTATTCAAAGTTATTTGTTTACCCTTGCTTTGCAAATAAGCGGAGATCGGTCTCCTCCAGGCTGTGCGTGCGCGTGGAGTGGAGACAGGGTGAAGCGAAGAGGGTTCACGAGATCCGATGGGGTTACAAAGTTTTACAAGTTCCTTTAAATACTTATCATTCGTTAAATAATTCTAAACCCCTGTGATTTAAAATAATAATAAAGAATTATAAAAGAGATATGAAGTTAGGATAGTTTTTCACAGCACATATCTGGCTATTCTCTATCTGCCATACTGAAACGCTGCCCCTGGAGAAGGGGGATCTGCCAAAATGAGGTACTGGATCGGATTTCGGAGGTGCCGGATCCCGGCATGTTCTGGCACAAATTAAGCCCTGGATTTATTAGACCGTTTCATTTTCTTAATCAACTGTGCACTTGCCTAACGTAACGTAACGGCGACCCTAGAGGGAGGGCGCCCCCAACATATTTGTCACCCTAGGCAACCGCCTAGTTTGCCTATAGCAATTGCCAGCCCTGCTTAGACCTTTCCATCGATATATAGTTTGTCAAGATTAGATTAGATTTAATTGTAATATAGTGAAGTAAATGTAGGCGTCCCGTATACGGGACAGGGTGACAATTAAAGGGTTAACTGAAATAAACATTTTATTTCAATTAATCATTCTGTAGATTTATTTATTGGCATAAATTTAATGATAATTTAGGGGGGAAATTATCTCTTAAAAGTTGCTTTAAATAAGCAGTTTTCAATCTAAATTTTTTTAAGTGTAATATGATCTGGTGGTCATGAGATTGAGATATTAAAGCTGTGTGTGTGTGTGTGTGTGTGTGTGTGTGTGTCAGACTGTGGTTCACATGGATGGGAATAAGCTGATGGTGTGTTTGAAGAGGATAGATTCAATGACGGAGCTGAATGGAGATACCATCATTAATGTAAGACTCATCATCATCATCATCATCATCATCATCTCTGTACACCACATGACGCTCAGTCCCGTTTGCTGTTGTGTTTCGTTTCAGATCCTCACCTTCGAGAGGAACAACAGACGCATCTCCTGATCAGATGTAAGGAATGTTCTCATGCACATCTCAGCAACATTCAATCAAGAATCAACAGCACAAAACAGAAATCTGCTGGAAATGCCTTTATTACTCTGCAGATTCAGGTAAGATTTGAGGAGCTAGTTTATGAAGTGGTTTTGATTTGTTCTCCAGCGAGCATCATGGGTTTGTCGCTGAGCACGGCCTCCCTCATGCTGCGATAGACCAGCTCGTTCTGCTTGAACAAACACAGCTCCATCTCAGTCTGCGTCCGAATCACCTGAAACACACATTCACATACAATCACGATCAAAGAAACGCTCACAGTGCTTCTTCACATTAAACATCCAGCTTTTGTGATAGATTCAACAGAAGCTAAGGTAAGACACAACAGGCAAAACCAGTGTTTTCATGCACTCGTCAGTTTTTGGTCTTTTCAGATTAGTGGAAAGAAAACTTCCCAAAATACAAATAGTTTTTTTCTCCTACATACAGCAAACCATACAGCTTCTGTATTCTGAAGGTTTGTTCATAAATCATTCACACTGATTTATGTGACATTTTATTCTTAAAAACATGGTGAAAATGTATTTGTTTTCTGTCTGTTGACAGTAATTTCTGATGGAGTGATTACAAGAGAAATCCAAAATCCCCTCTGGAAAAACCTCTAATATGTCGACAAATCAAACAAGAATTTGGCTTTATCCAATGTCTAGATTTCTATTCTGGAAATGTATGCATATTAACGCAAATGTAAATATAGTATGCCTCATTTGCATAACACAACATATTAGAAAACCCGTAATATAAAATGGACTGAAAAAAAAAACTGGGGAATT
The DNA here is from genome assembly GCF_023724105.1 of Carassius gibelio. NCBI lineage: Eukaryota > Metazoa > Chordata > Actinopteri > Cypriniformes > Cyprinidae > Carassius > Carassius gibelio. The sequence goes on from NC_068375.1 coordinate 10,202,062, forward strand.
AGATTTCTGCAAGTTGTACCTTATTCACCTGTGGTGTTCTGCCTCAAACTAAGTTTTCATTGCAACATCATATATTCATAATCATTACAACTGTAAAAACTTGGTTAAAATGATACAAACACTTTGCTTTCATTAAAATAACATACTTTCAATGCCTAGATTTACTGAATGTATTTTTTTTTTCAAATATGATAAAAATATGAAACATGATGCATGTTTTTAAAAGGACATCACAAATGTTAAGGTCTTCCGAAGTTATCTTAATCTATAGTTAGTAAACTAAATTAAACATTGACTAAAAATTATTTCAAATTTTATCTTAAGTGAAGAATTTGTGTTTTGTATTTTAGCTAATTTAGCTTTTATTTACTGGTGAAACTAAATTGTAAAAACTAAAGGCAAAAAATAAATTATATTGATGTACATTAAGTAAAACTGTGGACTGTGTCTCAAACTAAATGGTCTTGTAATGAACAATCTTTTTATTTTGTCTGAATGTTTTTTTCTTTGGGAAAATAAATATTTGTATTAATATTAAACCAAAACTTCAGTTATGTATTTAGCTGTAACAAATTAAGGATATTTTTAATTGGTTTAAAGAATAATTGTATGCCATATTTGTCCTCCAACGGTTCTCACTAATATATATATATATATATATATATATATATATATATATATATATATATATATATATAAAAATTATTTTTATTATTTTTGACAAGATTCTGCTCTTCAGCCCTGTTATGCCATCACATATTGCTGTGATCTGTCTGACATTATATTAAATTGACACCGTAAATGATCAGAAGTAAATTTCTCTAACAGTCTTGATTTGTACAGGCCTCATTAAGCTTAAGTTCAGCTGTTACAGGAGAAACTCGATGAATTTTTAATAAGCATCAAACTGACTGGCGTCTCTGAACTGACTTCACCACAGTTACATTATTCAGTGATTCCACTGAGTTTGATGGCGTATAGGTAGCTGTTTTACCTCCAGGTCTTTGGTGATGGGGTGATGAGCTCCGTGTGTGATGATGAGGACGCCGTAGGCGCGACAGATCAGCCCGTGCGCGGCCTCGATCAGGCCCGCGTGCCAGTGCGTGACGCCCGCTCTCATGATGGCCATGCCCAGCTGCGCGTTATTGGGATGATAAAGCTTCCTGAGAGCAGAACAGAGCCCAGCTGACCTCATTTTAGGAGAGTTAGTTTAGATTTTCAGGAATAAACGAGGTTTCGAGTAGACTCACGCGTATCCGTCCACCATGCGCTGCGCGTAACCCGCCGCCTCGGTGAACTGCTGCAGGAAGGACAGAACCTCGCTGGCGGTGCTGAGGACGCGCAGCAGATGCAGGTTTGTGTCTCCAAACACTGGATCCTGCTTCTCCAAACACTCGCGGCAGATCTTAACCACCTGCAGCACCAATCGGCAGTTGAATACATTTTAATAGTTCAATTCAGTAAACTAACACTTTGTCTAAAAGCAAATAGCATTACGCATAGCAAACATAAATAAATACTAATAGGCCTACTTTAGCACATGATTTAGGCTACTGATCACAGAAATGAATTTATTACAATAAAAGGAAAAGTTTCATTCATTTACCGTATGCATTTTTGTTAATTTTTTTGTAAGTAGGCTACATAACAGAAAATATAATATATACTTTAAAAATAAATAAAAATAAACATTCATTTTCAAAGTTACAGTTCTTTATTTATAGTAAGTGGTTACATTTTAAGTGAAAATTCTAATGTAACATTTTGGCTTATACCTGTAAAGAAATGTATTGATTAAAAATGCAGTCTTAAAAGTACATATTTAAAAAAAATATATAAATAAAAATACTTTTGATATATAATTTGATTAAAAAATCATTCATTTGAAAAGAAAAAATACAGAATTTGGCTACAAAAAATTAATAATATTATTATTTTAAGTAGGCTATAACACTTTTCATCTTGCTTTGGTGAGCACAGTGTAAAGCTCATTGCTGATGTATGGAAATGCTGTTTAGATCCCCTTTAATTGACAACCTACCAATAAAACACAAGTGATTCAGTTCTAGCACTTTCTGTGAAATCAGGATGGGATAGTTTGACTCACCTCATGAAAGTTTCCTTCAGTACGAGCTTCTTCGATCTTAAGCAGAGCTTGAAGACTGAAATCTGTCACTGCCTTCACCACATCAGCAGACGGCTGCAGACAGACAGACACACTTCGTTATAACTACAGACTGATGAACTGATGAACTTTCTGACATGACTGTATTATCATTCCTTGCCACAGAAAGGCACTCTTTCATCTACATATAAACACCAACTAACTTGTGCTAACTGCTTTTGAATCCGGTAGTGCATTCAGATCATGTTAAACTCAGACTGCCAGGGACAGTGTTTCTGTGTATATTACTGTAGTACAGATTTGGAGGCCGATATGAACCTTGTGTCCATCAGTGTCTCTGATGGCCGTCATCAGGTCATCTTTGATGCCGCTGGTGCAGTGCTCACACTTGCAGTCGAAGTAATACTGCTGCTTGAGCAGCCGCTGGCGCTCCTTAGACACGCTCAGGAAGTCCACATAGCTGACAGTCAGCTCTTCTCCTTCAGAGATCTTCCCCAGAGCCCTCAGCTCGATCCTGGCTCATTCACAGAGTCACAGAGAGAACAATAAACTTTAACAAACAACATCTATTCAGTCTCACACAAGTAATGCCTGTTTCACATATAATCCGTCTGCAGTGCGTATGCAGTCCGTGTGCGTTACGTATGTTGTGCTGAAGCAGCACAGACTCATTGTGCTTTCACACAAGGACGCGTTTGCAGTCCGCTACTGATCCGCGGCAGTATAAGTCACAAAACACAAGCTTTGTCCATTATTTTGATATCAAATCATGTAAAAAAAAAAAGAAGCTTTTTCAGCATTGTGATACTCTTTCATCACAGTAGGCTACAGTAACAATCTTTCATAGACATTTAAATTCAAATATAAACAACGTATTACTACTCATGCATTTGACGGCTAGGTTTTTATAATAAGTTGCTGAAACAAGCTGCAACACATTTAAACACAACATTAGCCTTGTTAGGATATCACAAACATTCGAAATTAAAACTAAAACTTGACTCTCGTGCCTTTTGCATTTAAATCTTTATTACACGCAGTCCAACAGTCTTAAATAACTTTGTTTTTCTGCCTCTATAAAAGTGCACATGTAATGTTGCCTTGTTTCTCTAAAGTTGCTCCCTTTCTTGTTTTAAATCTAGCCAAAACCCATGTTGCGTGTGAAACACAGTAGGCTTTGATTAGTATACATTTATTGTGAAATGACTGCATTTCCGTGTCAATCCATGTTAATTTTTACCGCGAACAATGCGCTGTCACTTTAATTCAGCGCATGCAGCACAACAAAAATAGACTCTGTACGTAAACGATCACTGCACTGCTGCAGACGCACTGCTTCTGGAACGCATTAACGGACTGCAACCGCGTGCAGTGTGAACGCTGGAATCTGTTAACATGGGTGCATAAAAAAATACACAACGCATACGCACCGCAAACGGAGTATGTGTGAAACGGGCATAAGGAGTTATAAAATATTTAACACTTGCTGTGTTAGTAAAAAAAAAAAGAAAACTATAAAAGCTATTTTTGCTGCTCACATCATGCTAAACACCATGCTAAATCAAATAAAAAATAATTAATATATGATGAAGACCCTAAGTGAGAACCCTAGAGTGGATCACAACTCAACATGTGACAGAGCTTGCCTTAGGCTGGCCACAATAAAAGGCCACTCTATAATGCAGTTTTACTGTATTGGGGGGCCCGGGGGTCTGAAAACCAGTCAGTATCTGGTAAAATAAAATGCAACTGTGTTCGATGTCCATAACATATGGCTGCCCATACCATAACCCCACCACCACCATGGGCCACTCAATCAACATTGACATCAGCAAACTGCTCACCCACACGACACCATACACTCTGTCTGCCATCTGACCTGTACAGTTAAAACCAGGATTCATCCGTGAAGAGAACACCTCTCAAAAGTGCCAGAGGCCATTGAATGTGAGCATTTGCCCATTAAGTCTGTTACGATGATGAACTGCATTCAGGTAAAGAAGAAAAAGAAAGAAAGAAGAAAGAAAGAGCTTTTATTGCCAAGTATGCTTGAGCATACAAGGAATTTGTTTTAGTGACATAAGCTTCCAGTACACAGAGACAACAACACACATTAAAAAAGGGAATTACAAATTGGCAAATAAATAAGTGTATAAACAATTGTGCTATAAATGAAAATGGAATAGGATTGAGTGAGATGCAGGAATGTTCTAGGATGGAGGGTTAACAAATAAATATAAGGATATTGCACATTTATAAGCATAAGTAGGGAACATTTAACTGTTCATGAGGTAGATTGCCTGGGGGAAGAAACTGTTCTTGTGCCTTGCTGTTCTGGTATTTGCGGCTCTGAGGTGCCAGCCAGATGGCAAAAGTTCAAAGATAGGGTAACTTGGATGTGAGGGATCCAGAGTGATTTTCTGAGCCCTTTTCCTCACTCTGGATGTATAAAGTTCTTGAAGGGTGGGCAGAGGAGCACCAATAATCCTTTTGGCAGTCCGAACAGAACTCTGTAGACTTCTGATGAACCAAACCAGACAGTTATTGAAGTACACAGTACAGACTCAATGACGGCTGAGTAGAACTGTTTCAGCAGCTCCTGTGGCAGGTAAAACTTCCTCAGCTGGTGAAGGAAGTACAACCTTTGCTGGGCCTTTTTCACAGTGGAGTCAAAGTGATTGTCCCACTTAGGTCCTGAGAGATGGTGGTTCCCAGGAATCTGAATGACTCCACTGCAGTCACAGGGCTGTTCATGATGGTAAGTGGGGAAAGTGCAGAGGGGTTTCTCCTAACGTCCACGATCATCTCCACTGTTTTGAGCGTGTTTAGTTTCAGGTTGTTAAGACTGCACCAGACAGCCAGCTGCTCAAACTCTTGTCTGTAAGCAGACTCATCACCGTCCTGGATGAAGCAGATGACTGTAGTGTCATCTGCAAACTTCAGGAGCTTGACAGAGGGGTCTTTAGAGGTGCAGTCGTTGGTGTACAGGGAGAAGAGCAGAGGGGAGAGAACACATCCCTAAGGGGCACCAGTGTTGATGAAGCAACTTTTTGACATGAATTTCCCCAGTCTCACTAACTGTTGCCTATCTGTCAGAAAGCTGGTGATCCACTGACAGATAGAGCTAGGAACAGAGAGCTGGGTCAGTTTGGTCTGAAGGGCTGTTGGGATGATGGTGTTGAAAGCCGAACTAAAGTCCACAAATAGGATCCTCACATAAGTCCCTGTTTTGTCCAGATGTTGCAGGATGAAGTGCAATCCCATGTTGATTGCATCATCCACGGACCTGTTTGCTCGTTAAGCAAACTGCAGGGGGTCCATTAAGGGTCCAGTGTTGTCCTTCAGATAAGCCAGAACCAGTTTTTCAAACGACTTCATGACGACAGACGTTAGAGCCACAGGTCTGTAGTCGTTAAATCCTGTTATCTTGGGTTTCTTTGGAATGGGGATTATGGTGGAGCGTTTGAAGCAGGAAGGCACTTCACACAACTCCAGGGATCTGTTGAAGATCTGTGAAAAGATGGGGGCCAGCTGGTCAGCACAGATTTTCAGACAGGCTGGTGTAACGCCATCTGGGCCTGGTGCTTTTCTTCTTTTGTTCTTCTTGAAGACCTGGCGCACATCATCTTCACAGATTTGAAGAGCAGGATGTATGGACAGGGGGATTGCAGGAGGTGTTAATGGATGTGTAGGGAGATGGTCAGAATGGGTGTTGGGGGATTCAGATCTACAATAAAAACTCATTCAGTTCGTTAGCAAGTCGTTGATTAGCCTCAGTGCAAGGGGATGGTGTCTTGTAGTTAGTGATGGCCCTCAAACCTCTCCAAACTGAAGTTGAGTCGTTGGAAGTAAACTGGTCTTCCAACTTTTTAGTGTAGGTCTTTTTAGCCGCTCTAATCTCTTTGTTCAGTGTGCTCCTGGCCTGATTGTACAAGACCCTGTCCCCATTTCTGTAGGCATCCTCTTTGGCCTGACGAAGATGTCTGAGTTTTACTGTAAACCATGGCTTATCATTGTTGAATGTTAAATAAGTCCTGGTAGGAATGCATATATCCTCACAGAAACTAATATAGGATGTTACGGTCTCTGTGAGTTCATCCAGATCGGTGGTAGCAGCTTCAAAAACACTCCAATCAGTGAGGGCAAAACAAGATTGTAAATCCTGCTGTTTCGATGGTTCATCTCTTCACAGTCTTTACTAAGGGTTTAGCAGATTTAAGTTTCTGCTTGTAGGTTGGTATAAGATGAACCAGACAGTGATCAGAACGTCCCAAAGCTGCTTGTGGAACAGAGTGATATGCATCCTTTATTGTGGTGTAACAGTGATCCAATATATTACTGTCTCTGGTGGGACATGTAATATGCTGTATGTATTTTGGCAGTTACATACAGAGATTGGCCTTATTAAAGTCCCCAAGAACGATTAAAACAGAGTCCGGGTGTAGTTGTTCTGTCTCTGTGATCTGATCAGCGAGTTTCTGTAAAGCTGAGCTCACATGCGCTTGTGGAGGGATTTAAACACTGACCAGAATGAACGAATGAAACTCCCGCGGCGAATAGAATGGCTTTCAGTTGACAAACTGCATTTCTAGATCAGGACGGTACATATTCTTTAACACCGTTACATCTGTACACCACCGTTGCATGTCCCGTCACCGCGCGATTTCCCCGTTGATTCTGCTTCGTGATCCGCTCTAAACAGCTGAAAGCCCGGAAGATGGAGCGCGCTGTCCGGTATGGTGTCATTCAGCCAGGTTTCCGTGAAACACAGAGCAGCAGAGTGAGAGAAATCCTTATTTGTCCGAGAGAGCAGAAGGAGTTCGTCCATTTTGTTGGGTAGAGAGCGGAGATCTTTCCCCGTCTGCGCGTCCTGAAGTGTTTGATCAGCGCCGCTGCTCCTCCGATAACAATGTTCAGTAAAACGTCTGTATAATAGAAATCCAGAAAAATATCCTGTGGTATGTTCTGCCGAATGTTCAGCAGTTCATCCCTGGTGAAACTGATCGTGTTTGTTAAACAAAAAACAGGAAAAATGAATAAAAACAGTACAAACACTGGAGAGCCAAGCACTGAGGCAGCCATGTGCGGCGCCATCTTGGAACATTCAGACCCTCATGAGGATGATGAGCATGCAGATGAGCTTCCCTGAGATGGTTTCTGACAGTTTGAGCAGAAATTCTTTGGTTATGCAAACCGATTGCAGCAGCTGTCCTGGTGGCTGGTCTCAGATGATCTTGGAGGTGAAGATGCTGGATGTGGAGGTCCTGGTCTGGTGTGGTTACACTTGGTCTGCGGTTGTGAGGCCGGTTAGATGTACTGCCAAATTCTCTGAAACACCTTTGGAGAGACGGCTTAGGGTAGAGAAATGGACATTCAACTCACTGTCAACAGCTCTGGTGGATATTCCTGCAGTCAGCATGCCAATTGCACGCTCCCTGAAAACTTGCGACATCTGTGTCAAGTTACTGTGTGATAAAGTGACCTTTTATTGTGACCAGCCTAAGGCAGCTCATGAAAAATGGGGGCAAAAACAAAAGTGTTGCGTTTTATAATTTTGTTTAGTGTATTTACACCATTGTAAAATGGCAATATTTTCTGCTATTTATAGTATTCTTTGCATATAGTAGCCATTATCTGCACCTTGTAGTACATTATAAAACAGTCATTATACTAACGTATTGTGTAATCTATAATTTTAATTAAAATCATTAAATGGATGCCACCTTATTGGTAAAATAAAAGCCCTCCCTACCCTAACGCTACCTGATACTTTTAAAACTTTTTGATTATTTCCTTCATTTTTATTGAAAATAAATACCTTTCTGAAGCGATATGAGATTTGAAAATGGAGGGGAAATGTTCTGCAAAAGTTGGGTTCGAACTCGGGTTGATCATGTTTTAAAAAAGCATAAATCTTATGGTCTACGCCACTGAAACAATACTTTACATTTATCTTTTTTCATTGTTGACTATGACAATTACACTTTGGTGGGCGGAGTTCATGTAAATGGCCTCTGCCAACAAGGCGGGCTATTTATATTTAGTGTAAATAGACACTCCTTTAAGGGAATCTAAAACCATAAAAAAAATCATTACTTGAAACAAAATAAATGTTAACTGATATTAAATAAATACAATTATTTTATTTCAGTCATTTTCATTTAATTTAACTTGAAATACTAAACTAACTGAAACTAAGCCTAATAAAGCAGATAAATTAGAATTATTAAAAACTATATAACATATTAGAAAAATAATAAACATGACAAAAGCACAAAACAAAATTACTAAAACATGAACTAAAATTAAAGTGATATCCAAAAATAAAAATGTATTCAAAATATTAAAGGGCTCATATGATGCATTTTCAAATTTTCCTTTCTCTTTGGAGTGCTACAAGTATGGAGCCAAAAGAGTATCAATAAAGATAAATGCACACACTACATTCACATACATTCACAATTTTGTATGCATTTGTGAATTTTGTGCACATTTGTGTATCCTGTGTGTGTATTTATGGATTATGTGTGTGCATGTATGAATCCTATGTGTGCATATGTGAATGTAGTGTGTGCATTTGTAAATTTTGTGTGGATTTGTGTATCCTGTGTGTGTATTTATGAATCATGTGTGTGCATGTATGAATCCTATGTGTGCATATGTGAATGTAGTGTGCGCATTTGTAAATTTTGTGTGCATTTGTGTATCCTGTGTGTGTATTTATGAATCATGTGTGTGCATGTATGAATCCTGTGTGTGCATATGTGAATGTAGTGTGTGCATTTATCTTTATTGAGACTCTTTTGGCTCCATAACAAGCTCTTGGTGAATAAAGCTGGCACCATGTTGAGGAGAAGCTGTGTGTTTCGTTGTGAAAGTCACACTACTATATTTGGCCTTCCAAAAGAGGACACAACTAGAAATCAGTGGTTAATTTGTATTTACAACACTCTTCCAGAACTGTTCAAGCCAAATATTCAGATGTGTGCAACGCATTTTATGGAGGACTGTTTCCTGATCCTGGGAGGCTAGACTACAATGCCGGCTGTTCTGGCTCACAGACTGTGAGTACATTTTTACATACTTAAATAATTTGCCACTGATGATTAAAAAGTGAGTTTTGAGCAGTGTAGAATAATGCTTGTTGTTTGCCATTTCTCAGATCACAAATGCATACATGGTTTTATGTTTATGCGTCACGATATGCAATGTGTAAAAAGACAGTAAAAGTCATGATAACCAGTAATTATGTCCACATTGGATGCAACAAATGACTCTTTTGTAATGGGTTTTATTGTTTTTGTCTCGTCGTGCCAGTATGTTAAGGGGTGTGACATTTGTCACATGCTTGAGGTATTCGGCCAATCACAGAAACAATAATGTACAGTATGTGGAAAATAAGTTTTTTTTTTTTTTTTTTTTTACCTTAAAACGCATAACCGCATTTCATTACACCAAATACACAATATAATGTTCTTTAAGCAACATCATATGACCCCTTTAACAAAACTATAACAGTATATCAATGATACTAAAATAAAACTAAGGTGGACACAAAAAGTTTAAATCTGAATCATGGCCTGTTTTCCATGTCATGAAAATAAAGATGTCCGGGACAGCCAAACTCTCAAAATGACAAAAAAAAAAAAAAAAAAAATGTATGAATTTTATGTCCTTTTTGAAGCATGAAGGTTCCAGTAGTAACTGTAATTGGATGGAAAAGAGAAAGAAAACCATACAGGTTTGTAATGACGTGTAAACAATGACAGAATTTACATTTGGTAGGTAAACTTTTAGAAACCATATCAACACGGCTGACCCAGTACTGGGTCCAAAACTATGTACAAAATGTTTGTGCTTCATTTGCAAAGCCTTCCTTATATGGTATCAGCCCATATATGGATTCATTTGAAAGCTTGGAGTGTCTTCTTTACAAAGAATGACATTTTTTGTTTTATGATTCATAAAGTAGTGAAATTAAAATTAGAAATATATTCTCGGCTGTTTTGTATGCATCACTCGTGGAAAGCAATGCATATGTGGCTCAGAGAATATCAATTTATAATAATCATATTACAAGTTATGGATGAAGAAGTACATTCAGCGGCGCCGTGGAGAGGAATGAATGCATGTCTGGTTAGGCTATAAGCGTGTTAGTTACTTTTTTTTTCTTTGAATCTTTATTTTGAAACCTGAAAGCACAGCTAACAATCTGATAAACTGTTTATTGACAGAAAAGTACAGTACATAATACATTTCAGTAAACATACATGGATTATTACAGTGCTGTGTGGATGAACATATATTTGTTTGTTTGATGCTCTGAAGGCCATATAGCAGCTGCGGCTAGCGGATTAGCACGCAGCTCTCGACCAAGAAGACTGACGAAGGAAGAGATGCTGCTGGACGCAGGGGATGCTGGTGAGATGCTCTAAATCAGTATACCAATACATTATGCACATAAATAAAATTATATAAAGCTGGAGAATGTGGATTCTATTTTAGATTGTGATAGACCAGATATATTTTACAATGTATCCAGTCTTTTGTATCCTGAAAGAATAAAACTGATTGTAAAAAACACAAAATGTGAAATTTGGTCCAATTCGCTTTTGCCATTTTGTATATTACTACTCAGAAAAAAATTAAAATGTAGCATCTGCTTTGGATCATGTAAGATCGTTGGGGCTTTAAATCTTAGAAATTCCTTTTAGCCCTGTGACATTTGCATATAAATCGTAGACATGGCCTCACATTCTACATTTATGGGTGCTAATTGCCAGCCCCTCCCCCCCAACTATAAAGATGATGTTAAACAGCAACTCTCTGCTCCTCTCCTTTGGACTTCAAACGCATTCCAGGAGGAGCAAATGACCCCTGTGCCAGGCACCCTCACTAAAGCAGTGGCCTGTCTCCACAATTTCAAAACACATCACATACACACACACATAAAAATGTCTTCTTTATTTTAGACTATAATCAATTAGGCCCCGTCCACATGGATATATATTTTATCGGATAGGTGTTTCGTCCACACGGATCCGGCGTTTTCGCAAGGTGAAACCGCTATTTTTTGAAACCGGAAACCCAAAGTGGATAAATTTGAAAACGCCGTCTTTGCGTTTTCGTCTGGACGGCTAATCCGTATATTTTCTGAAACGATGACGCCTCTACGTCCCGTAACAGTAACAAAAACATGAACAAACACTGAACGATTGTCTTTTTATTAACTAACATTAACACTGATTAATAAATGTATTGTTCCATGTTCGTTTGTGTAACACGCGCAAGGTTTATGAGCATAGTCCAAAGCTGAGTCCCAAATCCGATACTATCCGTCCTAAATAGTATGCGAAACTAGAATTATTACATCACAAATCGTAGTATGTTGAAAAGAGTATTCCAAAGATACCCGGATGGTCTACTATTTCCGGTTAGAATTCGAAGTGCAGATCAATGCACACTCTAAGTGCTAATATTGCCCACAACCCATTGCGTGCGGGAGGGAGAAGCTTTGCGATGACATAAACATGGCAGCCGGATATGCAGCAGCAGAGATGCGCCCTCAGTATTTAAGTGTAAGAATTCAAATTTTTAACCCGTAATTAAAGTAATATTTGATTTCGTTACACACATTGCACATGAACGTCAGAACCAGCCGCCTCACAAACGACCTGCGTTTGGTTCTACGACGACGCCACCCTGCTTCTTCACTCCTCAACTTGGTAGAAGAACACAATGTAAAATGTATTGTGAAAAAAAACAATGAAAAAAAAAAGATGGGAATAGTAAACAAAATTGTATTGGACATAAAGAATGAATGAAACGTTAACAGTTGTGGTGAGCGTAACTAGGCAACCACGTTGTCGTTCACGTTGCATGACGTCATCGAAGTATGTCCCAGAACGTGCATACTCTTTTGCTACACACTCAAAAGTATGTACTTTTTCCTCACAAAAAAAGTACATACTTTTAGGTCGTAGTATAAGTAGGCGAATTGGGACTCAGCGCAAGTCTTTTTCTCTGTTTTTAGTGTATCTCTGTGGAGGAATTACAGCGCCACATACTGGTCTGGCATGTATACTACATCATTTTGCGGTTTCGTGTGGACGCGGATATTTCTTGAGACGAGGAAAAAAAAGATCGGATTGGGGTAAGCTCCGTCTCCGTGTGGACGAGGCCTTAGTTACAAATGCATCTGGTATATGCATGTGTTGTATGTTTCCCTATTACATTATTCTAGTTACCAAAGTTTATTTGCATTAGTTACGGTCTAAATGCTTACATTCAGGTGTATGAATGTATCACTGGTTTAATATCTTCTAAATGTTTCGTACTTGGTATCAAAATGATCTGCTATTTATTCCTCAAACCATGATGTACTCTATGTGATCATGAAATGCATCATACTATTTGTACGATATTTGGGGTAAAACTACACCAGTTAATCAGCCTGTCATAAAGCATGCAAATGAGGTGTCACGGGGACAAAGAAACACTTTCCCACCAAAACTATACACCTTGTTACTGGTCAATCTATCCAAAATGGGAGTTACAGGGAAACCAGATAAAACCACTTCCACACCCAAAAAGTGGGGTGCCCTGGAGACACCGATCACCTTAAAAACCTCGCGAATCCCCTTCCGGGGGAGTCCGATCTTCTGGCAGTTTTCAGCAACTTTGTTGATTCACTTCGGAGCAGTCAACCCATGGATGAAATGACAAAGGTTTTACTCCTAACAGGATTCAACCGGACTCTACGCATTATACATGCACTTTACTCAGGAACTACAGAACCAATGCAAGTAACCGGTTGTTAACTATTTAGATGTGCTTCTAGGCTTTGACCCCTTTAAATTAAGGTGATAAAATTCTTTGATGGTTCTTATCAGGTTGTGATTTAGTTTGAGTAAAATACTGCCATGACACTCTTGCACGAGCGCTCGCTCGCTCTCTCTCTCTCCTCTGCAGTGCTCTCGCTCTCTCACTCTTTCTCACTCTCTCTCTGTCCGTGCCTTCCTTGAGCTGGCATCTATGTTTAATGTGTTTGTGTCTAGTCAGATGTTGCATGTTCCCCTGTAGTAAAGTTTAATAAAAATCCATATGTATTCACACTTGGTTGTCTGTGTTTGATGCTCACGGGACAAGGTAACTTTTTGTTACATGCTCTGGAAGCAATGTATTAGTAGTAAAATTATTTTTTTGTGGCCAGAGAAGAGTAAAAAATAAACGATTAACACTGTTCACCCTGTGGACATTTTTTTTTTCATTGTACTATTAATGCTAGAATGCTATAAGTAATTCCTGAATATGAATGTAGTTAATAATAACCCGTTATGATTAATTATGTTCATCTCACTTCTGGGGGTAATGTGCCTTATAAATACTGTTTTTGCAAAGGAAACTCAAAATGACATATTTAGATGCAAAGAAAAAAAAACTGAATTTTTCTTTTTTTTCCAAAATACCTATGTTTTTTTGTTTTGTTTTTATTGTAATATTTGAAACATATATAATGTTATTTATAAAGAATTACATATTTTGTAGTTCAAAGGGTTTTTTCATTTCCTCCATTGTATGTGTGTAGGGTAAACATTTGAATTTGAGTCAAATTTAGGTGAAAATACCAAAAAACGCACCTGTGCTTAACTGGTTTAAGCATATGACATGGATACGATGGTGTGAGAAATTCAGGGGTCAGAGGGCAGATGTTAATGTGTGTCACACTGACTCACCTGCTCTTTGAATGGAATGAAGCATCCAGAGCTGTTTGACTGCAAGAGAGAAACACACCCCAGCCATTTAGATCTGGATTAACACCTTCTGTATGATTTAGGATGTTTTCACTGGAGCTGACAGACATATGGTGTTTCACTAAATTCTCATCTACTCACTTGCCAGGATTGAGAATGACTGTGCAGTTGGGCCAGCAGTCATGATTGACCAAACATAGGTTAGGAAAGAGACCTACGCCCACCGCTTGAAGACCCCTCTGATCACTCAGCGTAAAACCATTGCAGTTAATCTGAGGAAGAGAGAAACATCTTTCTCACCTGAGTTACATGAATGCTAGTGAAGAAGTGTTCGTTTGGGCAAATCAGTGCCTACCACACCAAAGAGATGCGACACGTAGTCCTCGCCAACGGGTTTGCTCTTTTTAGGCCAGTAATTATAGAAGTGTTGCACATCAACTTTGAGTTCTTTCAGGTCCTCGGGGGACATTTCGGACAGATGATCCTCCAGGAGATCGAGGGTGGTGAGCTGAGTATCAGAGACCAGACCTGTGTCCTTCTGAATACGCCACAGGATACGAGCGACCAGACTGCAATGTCAGGGCATTGAATGCCAATAAACATGCCATTTGAGCCTGAATTTTTCCAGATTTGCAACCACAAGTATTTAAACTTATTTATAATGACTAACTTGTTTCATCATCATCATAGTAATTACACATTTTACATTCAAAATGTTTCATTTTTAATAAAGCTCAGTCTGAGATCACATGACTCACCGCACATTCTCATTGGGAGCTTTTCCTATCTTTTTAATGGCAGAACATTCCTGCTTGTGTTCGTCCCATGCGGCACGCTGGCACGTGCGGTCGCAGTAGTAGGCAAATTTGCACTGGGCGCAGCGATGAGGGTTCGCCTGCCGGCGGAAACAGCTGTGACACACCTGCAGAGAGAGACTGACAGACAATATATACAACATATCTGTTTTAGTAGAGTCCTCACTGAAAACATACTATGAACACAAACTGAACATTAAACTAAAAGTCCACAGAATCAAACAAAAGCAGAAGGACAGAACTTCTTTTTATCAGGACATCTGTTCTTATTGGCAGGACAGTGTTGGGAGCATGTGAGAGGAAGGCTCAGGAATGGACTGAGAGTGAGACTTCCGTCCCCTTTGCCGCTTAGTCCTAACACTGTTGGCTTACAGTTTATCTCTTGCGCTAGTACCTAAATCATGGAATCAAGCTGTATTGCCAGGACTCTTTGGGCAGGTTATCACTTCCACCTGTTGTTGAATTTTGACTCTGATTGTGTGGATGTGAATGTGACGGACCAGCACTCGCATCACTGAGCAGTGCCTTTAGAGGTCTGCCCTGCTCACTCCTTGACAGGGGAGGGAATTAAATGGTGACCTAAAATGGCCTATTTCAAAATTGACCTCAGTGGCCTAGCATCCCTCTGTTCAGACAAAAAGTAAACAATCTCATAATGCAATGACACACTCTACTAAATACACTCACAATGCCAAAAGATATCACCACTGCAACTGAGCATACATACACAATGTAGACTTCACAGTCTTTAAGTATACACAATCCTCTGTAATCTCAGACTAAAGTTGAGCAATACACCTTCCTTTGGAAAGGTCAAATCCCATCGACAGTATGGAAGGGACTTTGCTTTCAAAAGTAAAAACTCCTGCAGAGTTTAGTTTCAGTTCTAATCAAACATACCTGAAACAAGGTCTTCAGGATTACTAAAAACATCCAGGCAAGTTTTGAAATTAAACACTACAGGATGGTGACTCTTCGGGAGTAGGATTGAAGATCTCTGATCTAACGTTTTTTTTTTTTTTTTTGAGTCCTTGGACTCAGTTGCATGGAAGGTTCCAAATTCTGATATGTTCTGGCAACTGTTCTGGCATTGCTTGATCTTGTTCTTTCACGCTGCCAGAATATTAATGTTTTCTGTGCTTTCCTTTAAAACATCCCAGCTGTACCATAAAGACAAAGGTGCACATCAGCTCTCGATTTGTCTGTCTCAATACCGGGCTTGATCTGGCATGTTATTGGATCCCAGTAAAGGTCTGAAAATGGCAATCTGGCTCCGAACTGCATTTATGCAGAAGGCCCTCCTGCAATTTGATGGCAATTTTCCAGAACTAAAGCAGTACACACTGGTCTGAGGTTATTGGAATACATAGACGTATAGAAATTAAGACCACAACCAAAGGAAACCTTCAAACTCCAGCATGTTAGATCCCCTACCAATTTCAATCCAGTAAATGAACTTGATTGATGCTTACTGAGATATTTGGCTCAGTAAATAGACTCCATTGAGATTAAGTTGATCCGGCTCCTGTCATTTTCATTCTCTTTCTGGCACTTGTAACTGTGTTACTCCATCCACTAATTCATGCTCTTTTATCTTCTGTAGGTTTATGGGAGTGCTGGAGCCTCTCCCAGCATGTCTCGGACCGGTGGACAGGTGAATGTTTATCTTAATTTAAAGCTGCAGTTGGTAACTTTTGACGCTCTAGCGGTTAAGAAACAGAACTGCTTGCGTCTTGCGGAAGAACATCATAGCCGGAGCTACTTCTCTCTGTTTATGTCTATGAAGAATCACTAAGGGAATTGAGTTAATCTGCCGCGGTACCCCCGAAGCAATCTATAATAGTCCGAATATAAACACTTATTATAGGTGCACCCTAGTGATTCAGGACAAGCTAAAAACACGGTTTGGAAAATGGATTCATGGTGTACTCGCTTATTATATACATTTTTCTACATTTTGAACACAAACAAAGTTACGGACCACAGCTCTGATTGGTTGTTTCTTACCGGGAGCGATGACTTTCTGCAAATGGCAATAGGACCACTGGGAGGAGCCAGAGGAGCTTGATTTTTTCACAGATTATCTGTCTCATATTCTACTGCCAGGACATAATGTGATGTAAGGTTTAATAAATATGTAAAAAAATATATTTTTACAAAAGTTACCTACTGCAGCTTTAAGTCATATTTAAGCAGGATGGGTCCCTCATCTACATCTGCCATGTGCAAGCCACTACAAAGACAGATATGCTTCACCAACGATGGCATTCTTGGTCATTACTGATTACTATTCCTTTAACCCAGAGGTCTACAACCATGCTGCTGGAGACCCACTATCCTGTCCAGTTTATCCCAAACCTGCTTCAACACAATTTGCTTTTTTCAAGCAAGCCTGAAGACCTTGATTAACTGGTTCAGGTATGTTTGATCAGGGTTGGAGCTAAACTCTGTAGGTCTGGAGCAGGGTTGAAGACCATTGCTCTAAACTGAAAGATGAAAAATTTGAAAACCAGTGAATCCAGAACAGAGCTGTATGGCGTTTTGCACAAACCAATCTAGACAGGTCCCACCACAGATATCCTACAATTCCACACTCACATGTCCTAATTGCAGATGTCTTAATTAGGCTCAAAAAACATTTTCATTGGCCTTGCCATCAAAAACAGGTGTCTGTGCCACAGTGACATAATGTAACCCTTTTATCCAGGGGTAAAGAGTCTGGACAGAGGGCCAACATGGAGAAAATGTTCAAATTAAAGGTCACTGGCATATATTTTAATCGCAATAACTGAACGGTTTAGGTATTCTGTGTTTACTTATAGAAACAAAAAATATATACATTTATTCATAAAGAAAAAAGATTTAACCACAAACTCTGGATGCCAGTATTATTTTCTCTTCCATTATGCTTCCTTTATCCCGACATGTATCTGTTAATATAAACAAGTAGATCTGGATCTGAGTCTGATGTCTTTGGTTGTTTTTATGATCCCATCCCTCCTCAGACACATGTGAATCAGACAGGCAGAAAACTCTCAGAAGGATCCTTATATAAATGCTCTTTATATGGGCAACATTAAACTCATATCTTATCCCAAAGGATCAAATAAAAGACCATCTGGATGCTTAACTTGTGTGATATATTTATATCTCTAAAAATGGGTTATATTTAATGTGACTGGAAGATTGTATGAGGTATGGAGTAATTTTTGTACCATTTTTTATTAGTAACCTGGTTGAGGAATAAACTATTTAACAATGAATAAACACATTTGTGATTAACTGAGGTGATTCTACTCTGCAGGGCATATCCTTTATACCAGTTAAGATATTTGAACTTTGCTTTAATTATAAAGGTAAGGAACTGTCAACTCAGTCTTCTGGTGTCAACTTGCACGCTTAGAAATATTGCTTCATGTGATTTACCTAATAATCTATTTTAAGATGGCATTACTGAACACTGATGTCATTAGACGCACCATCGCCTCCTCCTTTAAAAGTCAGCGTACAGTAAGCAGGCATGACATCCAGGTTAACTCTTTGTTGTCATTTGTACTGGTTTCATCCAGACGTTCACGGAAACATGTTTGTGTTTACAGAAGCTCGAAGGGCTGAGTACTCTGTGCTGTTTTCCGCAGTGGCTCTTGTCTTTTTATGGAAGTGAAACTATGATCTTGTCACATGAGAATGAAATCTCTCACACCGTTTAGCGCTCTTAAAATCTGCAAGTACCCATAAACAACACAATAGTGACTAAACATAACGCAGTCTGAAATTCTCCTTGGGAAAAACCCCATATCGAAATGTGTATCTAACAGGCACAGAGGCTTTGCCTTTAAAGAAAAAAAAATACTATTTTAAGAAATTAAAATTTGGCATTAAGGAGAAACATGGCAATGCAGCTGGTTTAAACCATCACACTCACATGATTATAAATAATGTTACAGCTAAAGCATGTCCTCCAGTTGTTCTGGTGACTCTGAGCACAATGAAACTTTTCAGATCAACAAAAGACTAACTTTAAACATTTACATGAACAACATCTTTAGTGATAACCCTTCAATCTACATAATATTTACTCACAAAGCACAATGCGAAAGCCCATTTTTCACCATTTTAAGATGTTTAGCACAGCTGATCCTGAATCAGACACATTGGCTGCTCAGTAATCTGAGCTTTCACATACTGTAGCTAGAGCTTAACCAGCAGAATATGTACATAAGAAACCTTGTTCTCCATTTAACAGAACTAAACCAGTCCCAGAAATGTCACTTTACATTATTTAACCACCATTTCCGATATAGAATTGTGAAGGTACATCTATAGAAAACTGGAAAACTGTCTGGATTGTTAACTTACAAGGACACTTTCTAATATTGATCTACCACAAGCACTGTTGTGTTTGGGACAAGAGAAAACTATTATTTTATGCAGATAAAACTATATGGGGTTGACATACTCTCAGAAAAAAGTTACGAAAGCTGTCACTGGGGCAGGACCTTTTCAAAAGGCACAGCTTTGTATCTAAAGGGTCCACATTGGTCCCTAAAGTTTGCATATTAGTATGTAAAATGTCAAATTTGTACCATTTGAAAAGGTGCAGCCTCATTGAAATAGATTTGTACTTTTTTTCTGAGAGTGCGCTTACATACTGCCCCCAAATCTCTTCAAGTCCAAAGAGCAAAGTAACCAAAAACAGGGAGTTTTACTCTTATTTTAGTGCGATTACATTTGGAAAATAACAAGTATTCAGTATGATCTCTCTTAATCAAGTAACATTTGTGATTACATCCTCTTACACCACAACTTCACCATCTCCGTGTCCAAAGACAACAAGGATCACTTCTTTGAGATATCAACAGGTCAGGGTCCACAACATTCAGCTTAGTTCTTCTCTCAAATACTCCTCTCCCAAAGTAAGCCATTCCTCACCAGTCTTGTCAACTCGCAGCTAGTTGGCAAACCCTGATCTTACCTGTCAAACACAACTGCAGCGAAGCTCGCCTCAGCAAACACAACATCTCCAGCTGACATCTCCTTGGTGACGCGGAGGCCACGGCCTTTCTCCCCGGCCGCAAACACTTCCACAGGATCCATCTTTTCCACAGTCATGGTGACAGACTGCTGTCCGCTACTGCTGAGGGAGGAACTGCTGTTCCCAGTGCTTACCTTCCCATGCACCCTGTCCACTCCCCAGAGCAAAGCTAAAAATAGAGCCGCTCCTTTCCTGCGTCAAACCGCAGATACAGTGAGGAGAAGTGCTGTCACTGGCATGAAGGAAGCAAACCTAGAGAACGTGGTTGGAGCTCCAGGAGTATTTTTGTCTGTCAGCTGTGTGTGCTCATCATGGGGAACATGAGCTGACAGAACCGGACTGACTGTGTCAGTGAAAGTGGTGAAATACTGGATAGTGTGAGGGAATACAGATGAGCATTGGAGTTCAGAAACTGATACAGAACATCATCTTTTACCTTCATCCATCATCACTCACATGATCTTTGAATAAGGGTTCAGCCTAATGTGTCCTCTCAAAACATCATTCATTCGGTGGTGGAAATGACATGTTAAATATTTGAAATGTTGCACCTGCTCTGAATAGTCATGTAATAAAGTGGCTGACTCCAAAGGCTAACTTCATAGCTACTGTTCTCCACACATCACAAATCCAACATGTCCAACATGCTTATTTTTTAAATGTTGGTAATTACATTTAAAGTATTTGTATTTCATTAACATTAGTTACACTGTTAACTTAATCTCTATAACCGTAACCCAAGCCGATGCCACAAATCTAACAGCTATAACCTTTATAACACTAACCCTAAATTTACTCCTAAACCTAACCATACCTCAAACTCATTAGCAGCAAACATGGGAATTTTCCAGAAACATGTAGATAACAAAGTAAATCCATGGTTTAATTGTGAAGACCGGGTCTAAGATGATCTCAATAGCGGGAGTGTGTGAAGTCCTTTTAAAAATGGCATTTATGGTCCCATGTTTCTTTACATTGTTGGGGTAAATGGTTTTGTTGACTTTTGGTGAGGTTTATTAGGCTTATGTTTCAATTATGATTAATCCAGTACATTATCCTCTAATATTCATTTAGAATAGAGGTGGTTAAGATATTATATTTGTGTTGAATACTGTCAGAGGTCAGTGCAATGCTAATGTCTGCTATAATTTTCCAAAGATGTGTTGCCCATCATTGACCACACAGAGACAGGTTGTACTTAATGTGTGTTCTTATACCAGCTCTTAATGCATTGTGTTGCCTTCTTGAGCATCAGTAAATGTTTTAACCTTTTGTAATTGATATGTATCAACTGAGTTCCTCAATTGTCCTTAGTTTGAAAAGATGGATCTCAAAATCATAGTCAAATATCCAGGAGATTCTGGAAAACCAAAGAATGTGGACTCTTTTCTGAAGAACAGCAGGCAGATGAACTGTTCAGGACAAAAGGACTCATGAACAACTATCAGTAAACAAAAAAAATCATTGATCATTCAGGAAATTACACAAGGGTATGTAAACTTTGGAATAGGGTAATTTTGATAAATTCAGATATTTTATCTTGTGGAGTATATATATATAAACATCCATTATGTGAAATAGCTTATTCAAGACTACTAAATAAATAACATGCCATTTTCATGATCCCTCGTATTTTGTGAATATTATTAACATTTTGCATATTCTTGAAGGGATATGTAAAACCTCGTGATTTTTGTTCCATTTTGTTATGTACATGTATACCCCTATACTTCTCCACTGGCATTTAAAAAAAAGACTTCCTCGTTGCCTTTTTCTCTATCACTTTTTAGAAATCATAAGAAGTTATACATCACTTGAAAACATAAAATCTCAAAATTCATCCTTTAAAATCCATTTTAAAATCAGACATTGCATTACCATGTAAATGGCACATCAAAATCATGTTAAAAAATGTTTTCAGTCATGAATTATACAAATTTAGGTTTGTATCATGCACATTCAAGTCTGTCTTCAAAAACGTGAGTGACAGTTAACAGGTTAACCAAGGTTTTTTTTTTTTTTTTTTTTCAAAAATATTTTGTACAGATAAATTCTTGTATGTGTGCCAATTAAAGACCATCCCCCAAAAAAATCTGTTCAAAGAGCAAAATAACCTAATCCAGAGTGGGAAACGTCCATAAAAATATGTAGATACACAGTAAAAGTAGTTTAGTCAACTAATATAAATATATATATATATATATATATATATATATATATATATATAAAGTGTGTGAACCACGTTATTTTAATTAAAACAATTATTTTGTGCAGATAAATCCATGTAAATGTGCCCAAAGACCTCTTCTTTTTTACTTCTCAGAAAACAAGACTTCATGTCTTCAATTTCATTATCAAGTTATTGCATCTTAAGACTTTCTCCTCTGATTTAAGACCATTATGGCCTTAATTTGTAAAAGGCCAAATAAAAACTGTTCGAAATTATGAAAACCCGAAATTAAAAAAAAAAAAAAAAAAAAAACTGAAATCTATAAAATCAACCCCTCAGACAAAAACATTCTACAGTTGAAGACAAGAATTATTCCCGAGAATGATTTCTAAGAAATTAGGCCGTTCTGAAAGCAGCTCCAGGCGCTCCCTGACACAGAATGCTCCTTATTTGTCAGGGTTTACATCAGGTGTGTAACATCCAGAGCTTCCAAACGTGATTGATTTTTGGAAAAAGTGCCATCTCTCCAAACATCTGCGTATGTTTCGCCCAACTGTTTACACTAGGAGTGTGGAAAGAATATGAGCAGAAGCATCCAGAGACACCGGACACAATCAACACAAACATGACAAGAGAGAAACACTGCAGGAACACAGCATTCATTCCAGTGATGACAAACACTAGCAGTAAAGGTCAACTGACTCGAATACAGAATCTGCATTATACAAACCCACAGAGACTCACAATGCCATATTATTCATAATATTACATTTTTATTCATAATAATAATCAATAGAATACACATAAAATATATGTTTTGATTACAGAAAAACATTCTTAAAAACTTCAAGTTATAGAAAATAATCGTTATTATTAAAAAAAAAACTAAAAAAAGCTGGCCTCGACTTCAATAATGTAAGTGACATTTATACATGGAAGCTTTCATGTATTTATGACGTGACAAACAGTGAACAATCATGAGTTTGAACACATAATGAAGAACCATTTGGCATACGATCACAGACAGAGAGCTTTCTCCTTTTAGTCCAGTGGCAGTAATGTGAACGTAAAATGCTCATGAAACACCTCAAAT
Organism: Carassius gibelio; assembly: GCF_023724105.1. Taxonomy (NCBI): domain Eukaryota; kingdom Metazoa; phylum Chordata; class Actinopteri; order Cypriniformes; family Cyprinidae; genus Carassius; species Carassius gibelio. The sequence goes on from NC_068375.1 coordinate 10,225,053, forward strand.
AAATCAACACACTATTCCCACAGGCTCATTACTCACATGAATTTCTGATCTACAGCGATACTGAAAATTTGACTGCTTCATAAAAGAAAACTTTGCTTTCTCTTTTCATAATACCTCCGTCTAGTACTTGTACTAATCCGAACAATGTGTGAAACTTTGTATTGAGTACTTCCCGTGTTCCTGAATCACTTGCTGTAGTCCTCTCTTTGGATAAAAACGTCTGTTAAATTAATAAATGTAAATATTTTAAGAAGTATCAATACACTGATTCCAGTGGAGCTTATTGATATTTTTTCAAGGTATGGTATGATATCAAAGGTCCACAACACAAGAACATATCAGATAAATGAGATTCATTGGTTCATTACAGCAGAGAGGGTTCATTACTGTGTCTGCTCTTCAATGGGATGAACACTAGAGAATGGGTGGTTGTTTAAGGCACAACTTCTATAAATCATAGAAGTCCAGATGTGCTCCTGAGGTGTATTTGTCCTCCAGCAGGACCTTGATGAGTTTGTTGATGGACTGCTCACAGGTGAGCAGCTGACCCTGAGCGTGCATGTCGCTGAAGGAGTTCCTCAGAGCGTCGTCTGCAGAGCTGCTCCTCGCCTGCAGCTGCATGTCTGTGTCCAGAGGCCCTGCGGGACGCCACAGTCAACACGTCACAGGATCAGCACAAGAAAGATACTCAAGTAAGAAAGAAAGAGCTGAAATATTCTAAATCACTGAAGGCCTGCCAAAGGCATGAGTTTGAATCATAACTGAACAGTGCCACCTCTGCGTAACAAACCCATGATGCATGGAAGAATGTAATCAAACAGTTCATCAAAGCCAAAGTCACATTTCACAATAATTTTCTGGCACAGTGCATGCATCTGTGCTCTGGAGAACAGAATGGCCAGAAAATCTAAAAATATGGTTATCCTATTTTAGAGAGTATAATGTTTTTAAAGATTTAAGAGTAGGGATTCACGATACTGGATTTTTGACGTTATGCCGATATTTTTCAGCTTATTTGGCCAATACTGATACTAATATATTTCCCTTTTTTTTGGCAACAACTAGTCTCTCCTGTGCAAAAATTATAAGCAGAATATTTTAAATTTTGGTAATTTTTTTTTTTACAAGAACTTATTTGTTAGAATTAAAAAAATATGATTTTTTTGACATTACATTGTCGCTTTGAAAATAACTGTAAATAAACTATATCAATCGGCCCGAAAGATGCAGTGTTAACCCTAATATTTTATTTAAAGGTTTCAAATGTGTAGATGGTCTAAAACAAAATTACACATTACACATTACGTTACACAAAACATATTACACATTAGCGAATAAATCAGTAAATATATATATTTTTTAATAATTCACAAGCGTAGTTTTTGTGATTTTTTGTTCGTGTAAGCTATAAAACTTTAACTTTAAAATAAAAAATGCTCCTTATTTTATTACATCAATTACTGTTGTTTTTTTTCTTTTTTAAATCAGAAACACAGTCTAAATGTTATTTGTGAAAGTGACGTGGCGAAGTGCATTCAAAGTACACACAGACACACACACAGTAAACACCAGGAGCAGTGAGCAGCCATTTTTTGCTGTGGTGCCTGGGGAGCAGTTAGGGGCTCTGTGCCTTGCTCAAGGGCACCTCAGTCGTGGGATTGAAGGCTGGAGAGAGCGCTGTACATTCACTCCCCACACCTACAATACTTGCCTCTATGAGACTCGAACCCGCAACCTTTGGGTTATGGGTTAGATTATCTAACCATTAGGCCACAACATTTTTTTGTGTAGGCTATTGCACTTTAATTTAATTTCATTTAATTAGAAGTAGGCCAGCAGTGCCCCCTACAGATTAAAACTCCATAACGAATGGGGGCCACACTGCTGACGTGATTAATCTCTATCACACCCTGAGCACATGAGGTAACGTTCCTCCTATCACAAGACATGTCATGTTGGCACCATTTTTCATATTGGCTGATGCCCATATTTACATTTAAAGCCATTGTCAGCCAAAACCAAATAATATTGTGCATCCCTAATTTAGAGTCAAATTAAAATATTTGTATGATATTGGGAAATTGCTTAAACTATCTTTGTTTTATAAATGCATGAAAAAAGCAAAATACTTAGCGTTTTTTATTTTTATGGTGAAATGATTAACATGCACAACAAAAGCACTCTTGCTTGTGTCACATTATTAGTGTTCTGACATCAGTGAATCATATAGTCTCTTCATATCAGTAAAAATGTATAATAGCACAATTTGGACTTCATACAGACTTACTTCCCTCAAAAAATCTGAGACATAAACTCAGAGTTACAAAAAGAGACTTTTATTTATTTTTTTAACAAGCATGTCAGTGACTTCTCCCTGTCTGGTCATCATCTCATACCTGGTGCGTAGTTCAGGACTCTGAGATCCGGTTCTTCCTCCGCCAGCACGCGGAACATCATGTCCCGGGCCGCTTTCCCGCTGCAGTACAGAACCCAGGACGGGAAGGGCTGGAGTGCACACAGCGAGCTGACGTTGACAATGACGCGCGTCAGGCCAGTGCGCTGCGGGAGCGCGCGCAGAACTCCCGCGGTCAGACAGAGCGCAGAGCTCACATTCAGCGACAGGTACGAGTTCACCTCATCCACATCCGTGAAATCATGACAGTACCGCGACACATCCCCAAGAGAAGCTGTGTTCACAGGACACAAGACACACGCACCTCATATCACAGCGAGATTAAGTGACAGTGACCAAAAATGAACATTTATTGTTAATTTACTAACGTAGATGAGTTTTTTTTTTTTTTTTTTGAGTAGAAAAGTAAAAAAAAAAAATTTGCTTTAGTTGTTGTCCTTGGTGATTCATTAAATGTTTACATTCAAACCAACAAACTCTCGAGATTTGCAACTGTTTTACCTTCATAATTTCGGTTCATAAGACCTAAATATATCGTCAGGAGCCAATGTATTATTTTTGTGTTAAAGTTGCCTGATATGCTTTTTTTTGGCTCTCGAAGTTAAGGTAGCTATTGACCAGACTTTTATGAATTACCAAGATGCACGATTTAAAAAAAAAAAAAAGAATTTACTTTTTAACTTAAGCAACTGTTGTACATCGGATGCAAATGTGTAGTTCAAGGGAGTGCAAAACGAATGTAGAAAATTAAGTTTGTGAGAATATTAAACTCGCACCTGCATTATTGAAGAGCAGCAGATGATGGATGTCCGGATGGATGTCTCTGATCTCGTCGATCACTCTATCTACACCCGCCTGACACCCTAAATCAGCTGCGACGCATCGGACCGTGAGCCCGGACTCGCCGCGGGACAGATCCGCTCTCAGCTCCTGCAGTCTGTCATCGGATCGGGCCGCGAGGATCAGAACCGAGCCCGCTGCCAGACGAGGCGCGATGGACAGAGCCAGAGCCCGGCCGAAGCCCTTCGACGCTCCGGTGATGATGACCAGCGCTTTACCGAAACCCGATACAGCGCTCATCTCTCTCGGGAACGAGTCGGACACTCGAGCGCTTCTTCTTCTTGTGTGATTTGCGGCAGATTAGACACTTCAAAGACGTATTACTGCCCCCCTCAGTTCATCTGAAGAACTCCATCATCTCATAGATTGAACCCTCAAATAAATACCAGTATTGAGTAAAAAAAAAAAAAAAAAACGTATAAAAACCTTTGCTGTTTGATATTCCTTATTTTCAAGAATCGATTTTAAAGATAAAGATTAGTATCCGTATTCCAACAGATCAGAAATCATGCGGTTTTTTGCTGCACGAAGAATTTCACACTAAATTACATGCTTCACGGTTTCTAATTCTCCACACAAACATCTGCTGTCTGGATGTTTGCCAACCCTTGCCAGCCCATAATACACTGCACAATGCCACAGTTTTAAGGTGCATCCAATATCGCGATTCGTGACGCCCTCGGAAGATTTCATATTAAAACAAACCAACTTTTTATGTTAATATTCTACCGTTTTTTTTAAATTATTAAACGACAAGTGACAGTTCTGAGTGCATGACTGTGCAAACTGCAAAGTAGGCTGTCTCAAACTGTTTTTTTTTGCATTATATATATATATATATATATATATATATATATATATATTTTACCTGAAAGAATGTATATGTTGTATGCACTGATGATGCACTGATTGATGGTGTACTATTGTGAACTAAATGTACGCCATCAAACCAAATCCACTTTATAAATCCACTTAAATCAATAATAAAAATCAATGCGGGCACTCATTTCATTACAAAATAAAAGCTCACAGATTTTACAACACAAATTAAAAAAATAAATATATTTATTTGAGTTGTTTATTTTTATTAAACTAATTAATAATTCAGTATCAAATGCTGATAAATTGAATTGAATGAATTGTCTCAAAGCAGCTTTACAGTGTCAAGCAGGGAAAAAAATGTCAAGAAGACAATAACAGAGATTAATTTTTCCCAGATAAAGTCAATTCATTAATGATTCAAACGAAGACAGTTGAGCTTTTATTATGAAATCGAGTCGCGCGCTCTGCCATTTTACACGTATCCGGTGTAAAGCATGGCGTCGGTGGAGATGAGGCTCCCAGCGGTCCACAAACCCGTTTCACCGGCAGCATCACAGTCCAACCGCGACGACAAACATCTGGTGGTTCCTGGCGATGTCATCACATCTGACACCGGCTTCATGAGGTAAAAACCTGTCCTTACATGAGCGAAAACAGTCTGTGCTGATGAGAGTTACAATCTGACTCACGTGCACACGTCTGTAAATATTAGCATATATTAAAGACCTGAGTTAAGACGGTAATAATAGGTAATATCAGTTTTGTGTCTGTAATATGATTGACTATTCGTGTAGAGTGAGATCGTTTTTGTATTAGAAGCATCAGTCATGTGTCGAGGATGTTATTGGAGAATTTTGTTGTGTGTGTGTGTGAAACTCCTCCTCTTCCTCAGGGGTCATGGCACATACATGGATGAAGACAGACTCACGGCTTCAGTGGCTGGAGAAGTGGAGCGAGTCAACAAACTCATCTGTGTGAGACCACTGAAGACCAGGTGCACACTTACACTGCATTTACACTGTGCTGCATCACATGCTCTCTCGCTCTCACTCACACACTCTCTCTTTCTCTCTCTCTCTCTCTCTCTCTCTCACACACACACACACACACACTCACTCACTCACTCACCGTGTTTCTGTCACTCCGCAGGTATAACGGTGAGGTTGGCGATGTGGTCATTGGCAGAATCACAGAGGTTTGTATTGGTCAGTGTTCTGTGAGAGATCTGTCTCTGGTATTCGAGGCTCTCTGATGATGATGATGTGTCTGTGATGGTCCAGGTGCAGCAGAAGCGATGGAAAGTCGAGACTAATTCTCGTCTGGATTCAGTGCTGCTGCTGTCCTCCGTCAATCTGCCCGGAGGAGAGCTGGTGAGGATATTACACAGCCAGAACATGTGTTCTCACCAAGATCATAGAGCGAACACTGACTAAACATCAAACACAGTAGCCGTGTTTCCACTGTTGGGCCAGTGTGAGCCAGGGCTTAAAACAGGCCGGCTGGGGCTAATAGCCTCGGGCCAGTAGCACCGAGGCCAGATTAGCGCAGCGTTTCCACTGTCGGTCCTGAAGCTCTGCTGCGCTTCACTAAAACACACCCTTTACACGCCTCTCATGAACAATGTCATGAAACCCCATCACTTCACCAACAAAGAGAAGTTATCAGAAAACTAGGAAATAAATCACTGGAACTAGCGCGTTCACAGAACGAACATGATAAAAGCGGCCGTTTGTTTGCATGCCGTGTTAAATATTTAAATTCAAAAGCATCGATGTTTTACTATAAGTGATACATTGATCATAGTTCATTAATTTATCAGAAATTCATTTCTATTTTATTTATTTATTTTTAATGCTTAAGCGTTATGAAAATAGCCTGCTTATTCAGTCGAGTCTGTTTTTGTTTATTTGTAGTCACAGTAGCCTATACGTCACATTTAGAAAGAATGATAATATCTCTATTTTTATAAAAGCTCCCGAACAAAAATCATTATTATATTTATATGACATATGCTACGTTGATGACATATGCTACGATTATAATCCACAACGGATCAAATTATTTCAAACACTTGCTGCTGACTGAAAGTGAGTTTTGAGCTCAGCTTATTTTTATTTTTAATGCTGGTGGTGTTATAGCTTTCTTAAATGGTCCGCAGAGCTGACGCTCTATTTTTATAAAAGCTCCCGAGCAAAAAACATTATATTTATATGACAGGCTACGTGGGAGCTAAACTCTCGAGACGAGACATATGACACTGTTTATAAATGCATAGGTTATAAATATTTCTGCCTTTTTTAGTGATTATAATACACATTGGATCAAGTTATTTCAAACACTTGCTGCTGACTGAAAGTAAGTTTTGAGCTCAACTTATTTTAAAAAGTCTTTAATGCTGGTGTTATAGCTGTTATCTTTCTGAAATAATCTGCGCTGATGCTCTCCAGAGACGGAGAAATTCCGCCTTTGTTCATAACCCCCTCCTCTAGCCCCAGCTGGCCCGCTTTGACCCAAGATTTTCGTTGTGCCAAAAAAAACCTGGCCATTGGCCCCGAGAAAGCACGTGGAAACACGACTGGCCCTGGCATGCACTAGCACACCCGCTTTTGACCCGACAGTGGAAACGCAGCTAGTGATGCTGCCGGGCACAATACTCATTTATTTCATATACTAGTAGTCACAGCAGGAGTCTGAGATGAAGTGCCCATAGAACCAACATCTGACTGTTTGTAGGAGTCCGAGAGAATGAGATGTTGTTGTCTGTGTCTCAGAGAAGGCGATCAGCGCAGGACGAGCTGGCCATGAGAGACTATCTTCAGGAAGGAGATCTCATCAGCGTATCCTCACATCAGTCAGGAAATCATCCTCTACTTGCTTCTTTCACGTTCCTGCCCTGATTGATCCTCATTCATTTCCAATCAGTTACTGTTATTGTGAACGGAAAAAACGAAAATATCACACATTTCAGTAATTGAAATAAATTTGACGTTCGATGTAAAGATGACAAACTTAAAAAAATGAGAAACATTGCCTTGGCAAAAACCTGAAATAAAATAAGTAGTTTAGTAGTTGAAGTTAAACTAAAATTACTGCTAATTATAAAGCTAAATAAACATTTTATACACAAAAACTAATAAAAATGACAAGCATATTAAAAATCTGAAATAAAAATGAATCTGAATAGAAATATAAACAAATGGACAAAAGCACACTTCTAAAAAAAAAATACTAAAACATCAATCGAAATCAAAATCTTCAGAATAGAAGAATTCTTAAATGTGAAAAAATGCACATAAAACATGGACTAGAGCTAATGCTGAAGCTAATGTTGATACACTGTATAAATAATCCTGAAATAACTACTATTTCTCCAAAGCAATACGATTTTTTTTATAGTCAATCATCAAAATGTGATTGTGCCATCTCTCAAATATCTCAATCTAAAGATTTGTTTCATTATTCAATTCTCATCATGCATTAAATGTCTTGTCTGATTGAGGAAGTGCAGTTGTTTGTGACTCTTATTATCTTGATTTTAAGAGTTTATCAGCATCTCTCTTGGATCAGATTTATGATTATTATTGTAATTGTGTTCCTTAACCCCTGTCAAAGGCAGAGGTTCAGTCAATCTTCTCAGATGGCGCGCTCTCTCTGCACACACGCAGTTTGAAGTACGGCAAGGTGAGGATGACGCCCATCACTGTATTAACCGGAGCGGTGTGAGAGGAGTGTGACTGATGCTGTGTTTGTTCTGTCAGCTGGGTCAGGGTGTGCTGGTGCTCGTGTCACCGTCGATAGTGAAGAGACAGAAGACTCATTTCCACAACCTGCCGTGCGGCGCCTCTATAATCCTGGGCAACAACGGCTATGTGTGGCTGTATCCCACGCCGGGACACCAGGACGAGGAGGCCGGAGGATATTACACCAGCATGGAGGTCAGCCTTCTGCTGCTGCTCACCAAACCACACTAACAATACAGAGAGCAGTCCCTAAACACATGGTTTCTCTCGCTCAGCCCGTGTCTTTGGCCGATCGGGAGGTGATTTCCAGGCTCAGGAACTGTTTGTTGGCTCTTGCGGCTCATAAGGTTTTGCTGTACGACACCAGCGTGCTTTACTGCTACGAAGCATCTCTTACGCACCAGGTAAGATTGATAGGATTTCTCATCACGTATTTTATCATCAAGCTCTACATGCATGTCCATGAAGCGTGAAGCTTTGCTCTCGCTTTGTTTCCTTGCAGATTAAAGATATCCTGAAGCCAGAGATCATGGAGGAGATCATTCTGGAAACAAGGCAGCGCCTCGTGGAGCACGAAGGATAAAGAGCTGACTGTCGTTTGATGTTTCATATAAACCCTTGTATAGTTTATTATGTTGGAATAAAGGAGTTTGTCAGAAAACAAGTGGCTTTTATTGCTTCGTGTGAACAGAAACACATCGTGCACAGCGTCTGAAACTCAACAGTCATGACAAAGGTTGAATAGCTCAAACCAGAGCATGGAGGTATGAACGTGTACCTTGAATGCAATGTGAGTCACTTTGGATAAAAGCCTCTGCCAAATGCATAAACATGTAAGTGTGCTAAATAAAAAGTTCACCCACAAAATTTTGAATAGACTGAAAATGTACTGATTTGCAGAAATTTAGCATTCTGTCATTTGCCCATCAATGGATCCTCTGCAGTGAATGGGTGCCATCAGAATAAGAGTCCATACCGCAGATTAAAAACATCACAATAATCCACACCACTTCCGTCCATCAATAAACCTCTTGTGAAGCCAAATGCTTCCATCTGAAATATGAGTCCATAATTAGGCTTCCTCCAGTGAAAAAGTCATCTGGTCTGAATCAGCAGAGAAATATGCAAAGATCAAGCCCCTTTTACAACACAAAACAGTTCTCATCAAATTAAAGAAAGGTGGATTTTAATTTTGAGATGTGATGAACTTTATTTTCAGAAAATGTGTCTTTTTTTTTTTTTTTCGGGAGAACTGTTCCTTTAACACAATTTTCATATTATAGCACTTCTTATAATTGTTAGAAACCGTAATGGAAGATTGTGTATGCGCAGTTATACTAGTGATGGATTTACACGTGTAATTTCTCAATCTCAGACACTTTGCTTGTCGAGTCAGTGTACTGTTCGAGAGTTTCTGTGGTTTGTTCGTGCGCTGCAGTATCAGGCCGCTAGAGGGCGCTAATAGTCACAATCACATTACAAACACATTTGCAACGTGTTTATGAAATAAAAAATATATTTTGTTCCACTCCTTTTAGTGGTTAGCTCACAGTTTAAAACTGCAAACTAACTTCATTTCTTAATTAAAGACAAAAGTGTAAAAACTTTTGAGTAAAAAAAAAAATATGATCATAAATCTGATATTGATGAGCTGTTAGTAAATGAATATGATTGTTTTTAAAGATATACAAATACAGCCTGGGGGAATTGGGGCAACAATAATAAACATATTTGCAGGTTTATTTTTCCATCTAAAAGTAGTTTTTGTTAAAAGAACTGAAGCGATTTTTTTTTCAATTGCAAAAATATAGATTTAAATTAGTTTAATCCATATATCAAGAAAGATGGAATTCAAAACCTGCTTATTATATTAGAGAGTGTACAACATTCAGTTTTTTTAGAGAGACAACTTAAAGTATGGCTTAAGGGAAATCAAATATGCGATCACTGAATTTGGTCACTTCGTTTATTTCTATGGAGTGTGATGCAATTATATATTTATTGTATTGTTTGTAATGGAGTATTTTTTTTTAACACCATCCTGCCCAGGGATAAAGAAATAATGTTAAATAAATCAAAATAAAAAAAGGAAAGAGAAATACAAATATTACTAACTAAATAAAATGTGCCAGGGGCAAGTAGACATTTACAAATAACAAATAAAAATACAATCGGATACTAAACAATATCAAGGAATGGGATTGTTTTTCTTTTCCTAATTGAATACTCGAGTAAAAAAAAAAAAAAACATTTAAGTAAATAAAACACAAACAACAATTGTCATCATTGTCAAATCATATAACAATACAACAACAATCCAGGGTCCTTCAGTCTTTCAGTCCAGAGGAAGCCAAAGCCATTGTTCTTAAAAGTCTAGCAACTGAAGCAATTATTATTATTAATAAAATTATAAAACAATTTATTATTACTATTATTTATTTATTTATTTATTTATTTTATTAAAGGGAGAAACAAGTACCGAACAAATCATAGCATAAAATAATATAGTCTAAGTTGTAACGGGATCCAAAAATTCTATCACAATATTTTAAACATAATGACTTTTTGTTTTTTAACAATTCCATAGAAGACATAAAACGATCGAATTCAGCTATAAACAACATAAACAATGTGGATGGATTTAACATCTTTCCTTATGTATATAAAATTTTGCCAGCAATGTAAATTAACAACATATTTACGAACTTTGTTACCTTTGTTTTCATTATACACAATAATATAATTTAATGTAGAAATCTTTACTAAATTAAAAATAAAATGTGCCTATTCCCTCCAAAAGTTTTGAATAATTTTACATTCAAAGAAAAAATGAGTCACCAGCTCTCTCTCACTTTTATAAAAATAACATAAAGCATTAATATCAGAGTATCTTGAAATTATTTTTAAAAGGTACTTATTTAGTTTTATTACTGATACAATATTTAAAGGGAAGCAGTCTTTCAATTAATATTATCAATAACAGTTTCAAATAAAATCATCTAAGAGATATTAATAGTTAAAATATGTTTGTTATTACATATTTTATCAGTCAGCTCAGCATCATCTAATGTTTTAGATTATTCATTATTATAGAGTTATTATAGACTTAACCAGCTGAAGGGTAAGAGGAATAGCTTTAATAACATAATGAAATCCCTTAAATTGGACAGGACAACTGTGGGTTAGCATAAATGGTTCATAAGTTAAAACATTCTCATAATTATCAATCATATTCATAAGGGGATTAATAATAATAATAATAATTGATTCTGAAGCGATTGTTGGCGGAAGAACGAGGTGTGTGACGTCACGAGCGCAGCTCGCGTGCGCGAATATGGCGGTTCCTGCAACGACGAACGACTCCAAGAAAAGTGCTGGAAGTTATGAAACATGACAAGAATCGGCATTAAAAGACTGCGGAAGAGTCCAGCGGTTGTTCGGTGAGGAAACGAGCAAGACAGGAGAGACGTAAGGACGAAGCGAAAAGAGTTTACGGTCGCCTGCGGAGCGCGCGAGGAGAGAGAGACACGCGGAAGTGACGAGAGACTTGAACAACTACAACTCAAACAAACTCCAACTAAACACTACAAATCAAAGTTACCGGAACCGATGATTAAATCGTGATAAATCTGTGCGGAAGCGCGTTTGAGTGTTTCTGTTAGGGTTCAGACAGTTATATGACTCTTATTTTGTATCTACTATTACTTGTGTTTTATTAACTCCATCTGAAGGCGTTTAGTTCGGAGTTATTTACGTCAGTGACGACGATTTACTCGTTTACAGATGAAGCAGATGTGCAAGAATAACTACTGACTGATACTGAATGACACTACAGACTCGTCTAACAATCACTACCAAAGATACACAACATCGTTTTAGCACTTGTTTAGCATTTATTGGACTGTAACGCATCAGGCCATGTGAATGAATTATTGACATGTCTGATGTGTCAGTGGTTTGTGATGGGAGCCATTCATATTGATGTGACGTCACCATGATTGACAGCTCAACACGACTGTGCACAGAGTTGATGTTTTCAGTGTATTTGCGCTGGAGATTTCAGTGAGGGGGACAAGAGCATCCTCATGCATTGATTCTGACCCCAGAAACGGATGCACTGTCCTCACCGCTTTCTGTTGTGTGAGAATGACATTACTTTTAATCCCTCAGTGCATTGAAACACACTGCTCTTTTACATCTGCTTGTATGCAGTTTGAGCTTTTAAAGCAGTGATCTGCTCTGAAATCAGTCATCCAGCAGTCGATGCACGACTTGCACAGAGGAGCAGGCTGGACTGTCCCCGTCTTGCCGTCTTCAGTAACGTCCTGCTCGTCTCTAGCTGCTGGAGTGTGATCCTCATCCGCTGTGTGTCCCTTATGGGGCAGCAGCCAGGGAAGTTGGTCGGGGACCAGAGGAGGCCGAGTCTGCCGGCACTGCCCTTCATCAAGGGAGCAGGGAAGAGAGAGACCTCACGGCAGGGAGCGCAGCACTTCAATGTGTTCACCGTCCATGGTGAGTTCAGCTTCATACACTTGAGATGTAATAACCTCTGCTGTTCACCTATATACACACCAGGTCATGTGACTGCATGTGTAGAGGTGTGTCATTCATAAAGTTCATCCATCATCCATAGGCTTCAGTCCTTCAGTGTGAAGACTGACAAGGGCAGCAACTGATAAACCAACAAATATTTACCCTGTTTGAGATCAGTAGAGTCACAGCTTCGCTTGTTCGCTGTTTTCAGATTTTTTTTAGTCTGAGCAATATTGTTATATTTAATGTAAACTCGCATAAATAAAATTAGGGCTGCACAATATTGGGAAAAAACTGACATTGCAAATGTATTTATTTATATACTGTTCTAAAAAAAATTACCAGAAGACTTGAATAGCTATATTATGAAAGAATTAATCATTTTAGAGTTAGTGGAATGATTTTGGTGGGAAGTACAAATGCAAAGAAAATAAAAGTCATTTTCTAAACAAGCTGAAAAGTAGCCTAATTTTTACTCTGATTTATGTATGGGTGTATTTATTTATTTTGGAGTATTTGGGCTGAACGATTTGGGAACAACTTGAAGAATAATGTTGTTCATTAATGGATTCTTTCAGGAACCATTGAAATTAGTTTTTATAGGTCACATTCCCAAACATTTTGACCAATTTAATGACTGTGCAATTATAATTTTGGTGGTTTAATATTATATAATTTATAAATAAATAAATATATACATACAGTGTCATATGTATATATGAACAATGTCAGTAATTATACTGTAAATTTAGAAAAATTGGGTAATAAAAATAAGTGTAATTTCCAAATGTTTAAACAACGACCATCATGCTTTTATTTTAAAGGGGTTGGTGGCAAATAACAACATGTGTTGCCAGTTTCAGCGTGAGGCTTGGCTCTGTGTTCACTTGCACGCATACAGCTCATGATATACACATCTCTGAATGGATCGATTCGCTGTAAATGAACCAAGACACTGAAACATGGTAATAAAGCATACATTTATTAATCTAAATCACAGTCCGTGATATCGCTTTATTTTGAAATATCATGCATCTCTAAATAAAAGTAATAGTTTCTTTCACAAATATCTTTTGAACGGTAATGTATCTGTGCTGTTAGAGCAGCATCATATTGCTCACCCTACTTTCTAATTATTGGTATTGACCTTTGAACCAGGCTCTCAGATTGTGTTTAGTGGTTCAGGCTACATAAAGGCTTGCTGTCTCAGTCCCTGGTAGGCTTCATTAGTCGCTCTGTAAGGTACTGATGAGTGCAGACAGATGAAACTGTGGCAGTGCTGCAATGTTTTCTGCTGTGATTCAAGCCGGATGCGTTCAGACATTTAGCGACCTGTCAGCGACGTGCTGCTGCTGATGTAATCTGGTTTTAGGAGCGAGTGCTCTGGGTCGTGTTTTTACAGTTATTCTCACAGTCTTTCAGAAGTGAGGTTCTGCTGTATTAATGGAGTGATTTTGAGCTGATAGTGCCGCTGCGGTTTGTATTGTCCAGTGTTTGTATGGTGTAAGACAGGGATAGGCAACTCCGGTCCCGGAGGGCCACTATCCTGCGGAGTTTAGATTCAGCCCTCATAAAAACTCACCTGCTTGTATCTATCTAGTAATCCCAAAAACTAGAGATGTTCTGATACCCTTTTTCTCTTCCCGATACCGATTCCGATACCTGGGCTCAGGGTATCGGCCGATACAGAGTACTGATCCGATACCTGGGTGTGTGTCTTTAAATACAGCTGTATATACTACTAGCCCTGTGTAAATTGCTAGAATTATTTTATGTTGTGCTTCTACTGATCCCTTTATTAAACATGAATAAATACATGGTGAACTACTGTATTCATTACAGTATTTTTATTGTCTGACATGAATTTGACAGTATTATTTATTTTCTTAAGCGAAAAAGAACTTCAAATGAAGCCAAAAATCTAACATCGCAAACTAAAAAAGGTATTTTAGTTTTACAATATAACTGTATAAAAAACTGCAACAAATAAGTCCAGGAATATAAAAAATGATATATTAATCAGACAATCTCTTTACAACAAAACAAGTAAAAAACAAGCAACCGTCTAGGCATAATTATTATTATTAATAGAGACGTATTATTATTATATATTATTAGCTACAACAGTAGCTTAATATATTGTCAATTTACTCACATCAAACCGAACATTTATTTTGATGGGTTGCCATGAAGATCTTTGAGTGTCTGTGTTTATGATATGACAGTTTTCTCAAATGAAATGGTAAATTCTCATGAAGTGACGGTTTATGCGTTCGTGTCCTCATATAGTGACACACTGCAGAGACTACAAAACAGCGAGCTCCTGCATCTGCGCCCGTCACCTACAGATATGTAGAATTTGCAGGAGTAATATTTAAATAGTATTTTGCAGTTTAATATTCACAGACACTAGTATATATTCTGCTACAGACTGGAGCCCTGCGCTTTGACTAACACGGAAGCGACTGAACGCAGCTGCGGGTACCGAATATACTCGGTAGTCGGTAACTACCGGTACTACAGAGACATACTGCTAACCACTGATCTATAATACAGAAGCAGCTTCACTGTCTGTTGGCAGTTTAGAACGCGATCAGCGATCCAGTCATATATAGATCACTGCTGCTAACGCGTTTACATTTCTTCTTCACTGCTCTAAACAGGGGTTGCTTGTGGCAACACAAGACAACTTTCTGTGTTTGCAATGCATTCTGAGCAGCGAAGAAGAACCGTGCAGCGGTTAGGCAAAGCTAGCGGTCATAACTAGGTCTTGTTTAAGAAAATGGTATCGGATCGGTATATGGGTTCATGTACTCGCCAATGCAGATGCCAGAATTTGTTGTGGTTCTTCATGCTGTCCGTGCATGGCTGTGTTTGTCGGCCAGTTCAATTCAACTTCACATTCTCTGTTTTGTTAAAATGTTTATTTTTAATGAAAAACAGAACAATTATAAAACAAACTAAGACCAATTTATTATATATATATATATATATATATATATATATATATATATATATATATATATATATATATATATATATATATATATATATATATATATATGTGTATATATTAGCTTTTGCTTTCCACTTTGACACCAGATCACCTACAATACTAATTAAATTTAATGACTACAATAGAAATTTATCACTAGAGACGTAACAACAGTTTTGAATCTATCCAAAATCGAAAGTCAGCAAAGTCCATTTTTAAAGTGTTCTGAAGGTTCGAAAGGTAAACTTAAGATTATCTAAGTGTACTCAACTGTGCAATCTTTAGACACCATGAATATGAACTAAAATGTGCTTTTAACTAGGACTGGACGAAATGGCTAAAATTTATATCACAATATATTTCTTAATGTCGGTCAATACGATATATATATATCCAATACTGATATTAAGATATTAACACTCATAAAAATTGCCAAGAATGCCCACAACAGATGTCTGTGCATACAAAATTATGAAAAATGAATTTGACATGTGTATGGCACCTCATATGAAACCATAGAATATTTTAGAAGAAAAAAAAACACCCAGCACAAATAACTTAATGTTCACCTTTTATTTGCATTTAGCCTTCATGCAAACAAGAAATGTGAAATCATTGTCAAATAATCGTTTTATAGACTCACGGTCACTCACCTAATTTTTTTTGATGAATAGAAAGTTCAGAAGAACAGCATTTATCTGAAATATAAATATTTTGTAACTTTATAAATGTCTTTATCATCACTTTTTATCCAATTTAGCAGTGGATAAGGCAGATTAAATTGGGTAATTAACATTATCCAATTTAGCAGTGTATAAGGCACATGCCTTTGGTGTGAGAGACCCGGGTTCGAATCCACTGTGAGACACCAATGTGTACCTGAGCAAGACACTTAACCCCTAGTTGCTCCAGAGGTGTGTGACCTCTGACATATATATAGCAGTTGTAAGTCGCTTTGGATAAAAGCATCAGCTAAATGAATAAATGTAAATGTACTTAACTGTTTTAAATATTGATGATCAGCAAAATGGCATGTTAAAATGTGTTCTGGATCATTTGAAACAGAATACTGGAGTAATGATACTGAAAATTCAGCTTTGATCACAGGAATAAGAAAGAATAGAAAGCAGTCATTTTAAATAATATTTATTTTAAAATATTTTTTTTTTTTTTACAGTTTTTGCTGTACTTTGGATCAAATAAACACAGTCTTGGTGAGCATTCTTAAAAAAAAAAATACATTCAAATCTTAATGTTTAAAAACTTTTCACTGGTAGTTGTATGCTGATTATTCTTATAGATTGAAACAAATGTGCTTTAGCTAGTATAAAGAGTATGAAAAGTGCTGTGAGTTGCTGCAGAAAAGAAGAGCAACAACAAAACCATGTTCCTGGAGACAGGCTTATTATTGAAAATGCGGTGAAGGTGAATGTCTGCCAGCAGGTGGTGCTTTGAGAGCGGTAGAACTAGCGCTTTTGCCAATAATGGCTCTAATCAAATCAGCTCCGCTCATGAACGCTTCTTTATCAGGTAAAATGAAATATAAATGCCATTGAAACTTTTCTGAAGACAGTTGGTTCCATTTAGAGATGCATTAATATAAAACAACGTTGACATGTTTTAATTTTGAATCATGCAGTGCTGATGTTTATTCAACATAAACATTAAATCAAATGCCACAAATAAATAAATGCATTGGAAACACTGGTAATGTATACTGAAATATCAGAAATGTGTTTAAAAATCATATCACCATTACTGAAAAAAATATATATTGCGATACATATTGATATTGAATTATTGTTCAGCCCTATTTTTTAACATACTATCTTTGTTTTAAAAGTGTATTTAGCTACTACTTGTAGTACACTTGAGTGTACTAGTGTATGAAAGATGGGTTCAAGTATACTATAAATGGTGACTAAATACATTTTTAAAGGTGCCATGTGTTATGTCTGGCAAAAAAAATCAAGTCATACTCCACATTCCATACCAGATGGGGGCAGTATGCCTCAATAAAGTGAATTGGTCTACTCTAGAGTAACAAACGAGAAATGGCGTAGTCTCTATGCTCCGCCCCTACCTTCACAACAACCCTAAAGCCATAGCCGAAGCCTAAGAGGACGTTTTGCCTCCAGAGGAACGTTGGGGGATGTCAAGTGATTTTGAAACATGACATCTTCAAGCTACTCCCCTTCACCTTTACCAGTGAATATGTTCATATTCGTTTTGATCATATTACATTTTGAGTTGTATATACACATTATTTGAATTAAATTAATTTGACAGACAGCATTCTGACAACATCATTGGTCAACATCAGACAGCTGATGTTGACCAAGCTAGCGCCAACCAACGTAACCAGAGCTGCCAACTCTCAAGCATTCACCGTGAGACACACGCAATTGACTCTTTTGACACGCTTTCACGCCACACATCAAGAGTTTGGTAACTGTTCTCATTTTAAAATTACTCAAACATTAACCAAGATGTGCTAGTATTGTTGCCGATACTTGTCTTTGTCTTATACTCCATATAACTCCATATACAAGACAGAAACTAACCTTTTTTTGCACAGGCCTATCTAAAGGGTTAATGGTCCCACATAGTGAGCAACCATAGAATTTACAAATTTTACCTCTTCCCAACAGGGAAAACCACCAACAATCAAGAATGCATGATTATATGGTGTCATGACTTTGCAATCAAAAAATGTCAAATGGGGCAAAAACAGCCAGGAACAACAAATGAGGGACAAAACATTTTAATCTAATGCTGCACAAAAACTAACAATGTATCAAAGCCAATGTTGTTACTAATCGTTGACATGTCCAAGACTATGATAAAAGGTACAAGAATATCCAGTCTACAATACCTTTTTATACTGAAAATAAGTCATTTTGTGTGTGTTCCCCCCCCCCCCCCCAAATCAGTGACATAATTTATGAACTTGGTAATTAAATCTTGGATTTTTTAAAAACATTTGGTAGTTTTGATCAGGACAGAGGTTGATTAATAGATTTCTGCAAAAAAATAGGAAAAAATATTTATCTGATAAATTTTTAAAGGAGTTTAATTTAGTGGATGTTTTCATCCACGAACATAACGAAAGGGTAGTGAAATTGCCCACAGTTTACTGTTGAGTTTTTGAAAATTTTCAAAGCATTTTCCAAAAATATGTGTGAAAATAAGATTCGTCACCAAAAATCATTCCATTTGCTGAAACAAAGAGAAAGCTGTGGCCAAATTAAGACTCAACTTTACCCCCTAGTGGACAAAAACGTCCCCAATAATGCGTAAGGGTAAAAAATAAAATAAAATCCCCCATTAATATTGTGGCAGTTTTTTTCTCTGTGGTATCAAAATGGTATCGAATATCGATATTTTTCAAGGTATGAAATTCCAGTATCATGACCGTATTAGTTGAGAGGTGTGGGCAGTGTTTTTGCAGGCGTGTCATTCTGCATGTTTAACCGTGAATTAAAGTGGTTGAATGCACCTGGGAGGGATGTGTCATTATCACAGGCCTGTGGCGGGGGCTTGTAATCAGTGATGGTCTGAATGGCTTGCCACAGGCTCCATGTGTCTCTGCTGTCTGCACTTGACTGAGTTGTTGTTGGATATTTAATAAGAAATCAGTTCATGTTTGATACAGGAAAGACTATGCAGTGTTTTATTTATACACTCTCTTCAATTTCTTTATTTCTTACTATGTTACATAAACCTACTGTAACTGAATAAAGTTTATTTATTTATTTGTTCCGTTGTGTTTGTAATTATCCTCTTTTTCTTATTTTTTATAATAATAATAAAAAAACATATATTGAGACATATCTAGGGGTGACCCGAATAGTTGACGATTCGATGCTTCGATCCGAGGAGCCTGATTCGACTACCAAACTAACAGTCGAATATTCGTGGGGTGTTATTGATTATGCCATTCTGACTAAATGGGGGAGCTCAAATGTCTGATTTCACATAGAACTTACGGTTTTCTCCCAATGAGTTAATATGCAGCCTATTATGATAAAGCCGTGAATAAGAATCTTAAAAGACAGAGGCTTCGAACAGGTAGGGTACAAATGATTTCAAAACATTTCAGCCGGTGTATATATATTGTGGATATATTATTTACCTGATATAAGATGCGTTTGGTTTTGAGTCAAGTGCTTCATTGTAGTACTACAGTGATATCTTTTCAGCGCACAGCGCTGTCAAACTACAGTGCAGAATATTATGACTGAACTGTCACACCTAGGGCTGTACGTTCTCAAGTTTTTCATTAACCGTTAACCGAGGCCCTTAGCGGTTAATACTCGGTTAACCATAGTGTGCCATAGTAACCATAACCATAGTAATTTCCGGACATTGGCCGATAAAAAAAAAAGGAATGTCCGACAAAATTTAATCTCTCCAGTCACATTTTCCTATTAAAACTGCCTAATAATGCCGCCCATTAACACAATCTGAATTTGAGAATAAGCATAAAATGTATAAGGCAAAAGGTAACAAGCAGACTCCGCGGCCGCCTCGCTAAGGCTATGACTATGTTTGACATGTACAATATTTGAAAATCGATAATTATTTATTCATTTAAATTACATTTATATCTGAATTTATGTCAACCTATAGACTTTCAAATATCAAAATATCATGAATTAATATGTATTTTTGTACAAAATGACATATAAACATATTTTCCTATTATACTTTGCCTGGAAACGCTTCCAACAAGGCGTCGGTTTTATTTCTAGCATGCATGCGTCGAGCCGCGCGTCTCACGCAGGCAGTCGGCAAGCTCTAACCCGTTAACATGGGAACCGAATTAAAAACAGACACGCTACGCAGCTGAGATGCTTTCGCCACGCATCCAGTGTGTCCTGACCGGCCTAATGATGCCCGGGTGTTGGCTGTTGAGATTACAACAACGAGGTTGTACTTGAAGTATATCTAAGCACTGTATTGCAATACTTGCATTTTGCCCCGTCACTCGTATTAGCCCGCTTCATATTAGAAAAATGACTTCTTCTTGTGGACATTACAAATGTCTGGGAGCGCTCTGGCGTTCTCTGGTGGTGCAAAAATGTATTACAACTAAATTCAATGCACGCCATTGACGTCACTTAACCGAGCAAAATGTTTCACTCGGTTACACAATTTTTAACGGTTAATCGGTTAACCGGTTAACCATGGACACCCCTAGTCACACCCATACCATTATAATGAGAACACCATTATAATAAAACACTGTGAATCTTTAGAGTTTAGCTGCCATGTTTCGTGAAGAACATGTCCACAAACGGAGTTCACATTCATAGCCCTGATGATATGGTGCATTCGGGCTCTTTTTGCAGATAGCCTATAAGTCCTAATATTAATGTTGTGCTGTATAAATAACGAAGCGTATTCTCCATTAAATGATGAGTTTAATCCCATTGATTAAAAACTTGCTATTAAATGCTCACTATACCTGTCATCTCCAGTGGGCGCAGCTCAAAACAGAAATGCAGAACATTAATAACTTCTGTCATATAGGCTAACATTTTAACTTTTTTTTAACTAAAAATGGTTAAATGTTATGGTTTCGCTGACATTAAGGGTTAACTATCTTTATATAAAAACATTATTAACACAGTTTGTATCTGGGAGGCATTTGTTACACATTTTCCCTGTGTTAACATCAGTAATTATGACTGTAGGATGTCTGACTTGACTCTGTGTATTTTGCCCCTGCTCCAAAACATATGTTTCGACCATCAGTCGACAATGACAATGGCATGCGATTAATCATGCAGCCCTAATAAAGAGTCTATAATTGTCTTATTTGATTAGATTTGGGGTTTGTTTTAAAATGTAAATTCAATTTTGACATATTACTGTTTCACAAAGAAATGGGCAGCATTTTGTCCAAGCTAAAAAAAAAAAAAACGTGAGAAAATAGAATTGTGCAATCAGTATTGTGAATCGAATTGTGAGTTGAGTGAATTGTTACATCCCTACCATGAAATAAGATTTGTATCATACCGCCCACCCCGATGCTGCATGTTCGCTGTATAAATTAAATGACAAATAGGAGAAACACTGCACAAAGATACAGGCAGAAAGCTTACCTGGTAAAAACATGGTATTTTAGCAGAAATGTGGGATCATCATATTGAATATATTATTTTATTAGTTCATCCAAAAATGTCATTAATGGCTCACCCTCATGTCATTCCAAACCCGTAAGACCTCTGTTCATCTTCAGAACACAGTTTAAGATATTTTAGATTTAGTCTTAGAGCTTTCTGTCCTTCCATTGGTATACCACGGTATACTGTCCATGTCCAGAAAGGTAATAAAAACATCATTAAAGTTGCCATGTGACATCATAAAGTCAGTTAGAATTTGTTGAAGCATCTAAAATACAATTTGGTCCAAAAATAAAAATAATAACGACTTTATTCAGCAATTGTGTTCTCTTCCAGGTCTGTTGTCAATCCGCGTTCACGACTCTGCAGTGACGGTGCTGACATAAGTCACTGCAGTAGTGATGGGAAGTTTTTCCGCGAACAGGTTCTTTCGGACAGTTCGATTCAATAAACCGTTTGAAAAAAACGATTCAACGGTTCTTTTGCGCTCTACGTAATGACATCATTGACGATGATTTCCCTCCATTCAAGCTTTCGGTTTACCCGCGCTCATAACACTAGCACAGAATCAGTTCAGAATCAATCACCAAAAGAATCAGTTCGGTTCAGATGCGCTGTGTGTCAGTCTGGTTCACACTGAATCACACATGCGCAGTTATCATCAGCTCCTCGGTTCTCAAATCAGACGCGTCTGACAGAAACGGTTCTCAGTTCAGTGTACTGGTGATCTGAAAACCGATGCAACATGTTCTTTACTCAAGAACGAGTCAATTATTCATTAATTATTCATTCTCTCGTTCATTATCTGGCTCTGCTTGGTGTTTATCTTCAGTTCTCTCTCGGAGCAGCTGCTCCCCGCCCCTAGACGAATGTGATTCGCGGATTAATTGCACAGCTTAACCATCGTAGAGTGAAAGTTTATCATTTGCATGTGTTTTTAAGTCCTGTCAGTTTAACTGGGCACATATAAGAATGAGCAGAGATAGAGTGAGAGAGCGAGCGAGAGAGTGAGCGAGCAAGCCCCGGCCGCGCATGCTCACCTTCACTGTCTTCAAACAACATGAGCACTGTCTTGCTCTCTCTCCCTCACGCATATTAATCAAAATCAATAGACACGATGGTGTCGGAAAAAAAAAACTATCCAGTGATGAAATTCTTCAATGTTGTCAAATCTTGTGCGATATCCTAAAGTGCAGAGATAATTACACAATGTCAGCACAACAAATTTATTCCAGCATCTTAAACAGTAGGTATGGGTACCGAAAACCCGGTATTAAACTGGCCCCGGGGCTAAATTATGAAAGACCGTAGTATCAGTAAGATCTGACGCTATCGGTTCTGCTTTCGGTACGTTACTGGAGGGAAAAAAATTCATGTACTATGTATTTTTCCTTAATAATGTTATCTTGCACATTTTATGTCACCAAACATTTCTAATGTGCGGTCATATTAAGTGGTTTGTCTGTGAAATCTGTTAAATCTGTCATGCGCGCTGCGGAGGCTGTCTGTCAGTCACACACACACACACACACAACAAGAACAAGCGCGGCGCACACACACGAATAACAGAACGAAAACTCCCGCTAAATAATAAAGAGTGACGATGGCGAAAATATTTGCTTAATAATGTTATAGTGCACATTTTATCTTACCAAACATTTCTAATTTGCGATATTATTAAGAAGTTTGTCTGTGAGATCTGCGACATCTCTCATGTGCGCCGCGGAGGCTGTCTGTCAGTCACAAACACACAACAAGAACGAGCGCGGCGCACACACACGAATAACAGAACGAAAACTCACGCTTAATAATAAAGAGTGACGATGGCGGAGAGAGCAAAACGTTCCAAAGTGTGGTTATACTTCACTAGCGTTAGGGTGACCAGATGAAATTATTCAAAGATCAACAGTCTGTCATTAGTCTTTAGTGTGCCACAAAAAACAACAACATTAAAATCATGAACTCAAAATGTCAATGTAAAAAGAAAAAAAAGAAAAAAACAATGACTGTTGTAACAGTGCGTAAATCAGACCTTTCTGTAATGTTAACGCTAATGAGTTTAAAATTTTGTTAACACTTTATGAATACCACTGTGACAAGTATGTATTTTTGTTATAGATCTAATAAGCCAAGGCTTATTGATGCACGTGGGAAGTGAAGGCTGGCCTGTGTGGTCCGATCCAACAGATGAACTACTGTAGCTCAAATTGCTCAAGAAGTTCAAGGGTAGTTCGCCCAAAAATTAAAGTTTGATGTTTATCTGCTCACCTCCAGGGCATCCAAAATGTAGGTGACTTTCTTCAGTACTTCAGGGGTCTAGTGGAGTCCATGCCTCGACGGCTCAGAGCTGTTTTGGAAGCAAAAGGGACACCAACACAAAATTAGCAAGGTGTTCATAATGTTATGTCTGAGCGGTGTAGGCTATATATCAAGTGCAGTTCACTAATAAAGCAACTTTCAGCCTTTAACTTTAAATCACTTCATCTACAGCGATATCATTGACTTGATTGCAAATAAAAACAGACACTATTTCAACTGAACAGAGATGACATCACTGAATTCAATGATGAACTGCCTTTAACTATCATTTTGCATTATTGAGACACTGTTTTCCAAATGAATGTTGTTCAGTGCTTTGACGCAATGTATTTTGTTTAAAGCACTATATAAATAAAGGTGATTGATTAAAGGTGACTGTAGCACACACACAGCCTCTCAAGGTGCATTCCATAATGTTTTGTGGCTTTATTATTTAATTATTTGTGGGACCATGAAGGCTTCATCATTGTTTGTTTCAGTGGGATGTGTAGATTACAGGAATAACAGCACGAACAGGACAAGACAAGAATGTACCGTGTGCATTCCTCCCTCCGTCTCTCATTACAGCGCCATGTAGATGACGCTGTGTGTGTTTGTGTGTGTGTGTGTGTGTGTGTGTGTGAGAGAGAGAGAGAGAGAGAGAGTTGTGCAGTTTGCTGTTCTGAACTTCTTTTTGATGCGATTTTGTTTGAAACTACCATAGTGAAAGGACTGCATACTATGGGAAAAATATGTGAGATAAACCTAATTCCATATATTTATGATTACTATGTCATTGTTTTTATGCGTCCTGTGTACGTATGCTATGTCCTCTGTCCTCTCAGCATCACTCATGCTCTTCTGAGTGCTGAATCTAGTGTAGAATGACACATAAACTCCTCACTAACATTAGGTTTTAATTAGGGCTGTCACTTTTAGTTCGAAAATCGATTGCACAATCGATCTGACCAACCAAAAAAAGTTTCGAAAATGAAAATAGGGAATCGATTTTAACCAAATATGTACACTATTCATTTGAAAAGAACTAAACAACAACAAAAAAATATATGTAACAAAACCCACAACCAAGCAGAAAAAGAAAATAAAGAATTCAGAAAGTGCAGTATGGCGCGAATGATTTCAATGTTAAGTCAATGTAAAGACATGTTTACGTGCGTCTGGAGGTGCCGTAGACGTGAATTTACCTCATTCGCAAGTTTTCAATCTAGTTACAAGAGATTGTGAGTTATGAAAAGGACCATTGCAAGCTGACTGTGACCGGCTTTTGGATTGGAAAATTGGCAGTAATACCCCCACCTTGCACAGCTGTACCTGAGTGTCCCTGGGACATCAGTGAGGTCGGAGCGTGTCTTCTCAACAGCTGGACATATAGTGAATAAAAAACGCTCTGCTCTGGACCCCGAAAATGTTGATCGACTTGTTTCCCTGTCCAATAAATTTGTAATGGTGTCGGTTACGTTCAATAAAAAACACAAACATGGCCTGTTCTCAAGTCCATTTAAAGTTTAATTTTTTTTTAATCATTATTTAAAATAATCTTGGAGATTTTTGAATGGCCTAAATCATAAATGCATTCGGGGTTGAAGCCTGCAGTGATGTTTTTCTTTTGTTATGGTAGCCGTCCCCTCTGCACATATATTTTTTTGCTGTTTGATATTCTGCACGAAACTTCATGCCAATAAATAAGAAATATTGCTCACTTGTGCGTTTCCAGTGCTCTCTTAACGTTCATCAGTTATTTGAAGTTGAAAAAGGAAACGTCTTTTTTTTGGACATGGAAAATCGATTTTACAATCGATTCAATGAATACTTATGTCTTAAAAATCGAAAATGATTTTTTCACAAAAGTGACAGCCCCCGTTTTAATCCATCTGCGCTCCGATCTGAACTGAACAACTAGGTGTTAATGCAGTGATGTCATTCTCTCTCATGCACTGATTGCTCTTCTGAGACACTAGAAACTCTTAACTTATATTTGCAAAATTATATCAAAAATATCAAGATGATCCAGATGGAGCAAATGAAACAATGAATCATATTGCTGCTTGATTATAAGCTACATCTTGAGAGAGAGAGAGCAAGAGAGAGAAAAACAATGCTTGGTGAACAAAGGGACTTCTTTTAGACTTGAAACTATCCACTGGTTACAATAAAAATATTAAAATGATTTTTTACATGATCTAAACAAACAATTGATATCTATTCAGATGTGTTTGGAGTAGCTGAGTTATCATTCTTAGAAGGGGTGCATTGTTCACAGTTCGGATTGGTGTACTGTTTTAGGGTGACAGTTCGGTATGTGGTATTTTCACGAAAAAAAATGCTGACTAGCATTGTCCAACAAGATAGAATGAACATCGCACTTATGTTTATTCTCAGCATTTTATTTTGACTTTTTTTCTTGAAATGTTACTAGTTTAATCTTGCAGTTATAATGACTTTAATCTCCATATTTTTATTTTTTATTATTGCTTTGCATTAATCCTCTTCCGTATTTGTGTTTCTTACCCATATGACTTACAAAAAGAGATGTCAGGCAGAATTCCTTCAGTTACTTTTTCATATAGTAAATTAAATTTCATTTTGTGTGCCAAATATATTTATTTGTATAAATTAATTGTATTATGTAATTACAATTATGACTTTCAAAAGCTGAAGTGATAACCTTAATTTATTTGTTAGAGTATGTATTACTCAATATTTGAACTAAACGCAAAACCTGAATAATCAATAAATGTCTACTGATTAATCAGTGAAATAGTCAGTGATTAGTTGATTAATCGTAAAAAAAAACCGTTTGATTATTCGATAAACAAAATAATAATTTGTTGTAGCCCTACTCTGTTATCAACTTGAACCTAGCTGTCGAATACTAGAATAAAATAGAAATAAGGTTGATTATTCCTCTAGATATGGTAACTGTGGATGTTAATTCTGCAGCTGGTGGGCTGAACTAGTCCTGATGCAAATAGCTGCTCCGCTGGAGTCTGAACTGGGTCAGATGGGTGTTGGGCTGAAGACCGACTGATGTGTGTGGAAGTGAGAGATTTTAGAGTGACGTCAGGCCTGTTGTGATTTCCCAGCGGCCTGTACACCTGGATCATGTTTCCGTCCCTGCGCTAATGCTGAAACCCTGCAGACGTCCACATTTAACCAACTGTTTCGCATTCAAATAAATGCTTGAAAAGATTGTCACGCAAAGCACTACAGGCTCTAGTTCACATGTGCACTGCAGTTTGGAAAGAGTGCTTTTAATGATGGTGAGGGATGGTGTACGTCAGCTAACTGAGAGTGGATTATATAAATGATTCTCTATGAGCTCATCTCTGAGCAATGTGCTTCATGTTTCTAAATCTATCACCTCCCCCTCTTTCACAAAACCTGCCTCTCCAGCCTTCGCTTTTGTCTGTGCAAATGAGAAAACTCTTTCAACATTCAGTTATTAGAGCCGTTTAAGTCACTCATCACCAGTAATAGTGCTCATCAAGGATAAAACATTGACACTGAGTCTTAAAGTTGGGTTTGAGTACATCTATGTTGAGTCTGAGTCCAACTAAACACTACTGCTTGTCAGTATCTTAACCTTGTTTTAACCTTTACAACTAGTAAAAGGCAATGTAAATTTAAATGTAACAAAAGCAAACCTCTATTGCAATTTAGATTTTTGATTTCACGTCATCTCATAATTAGTGTACTGCTCAGTGAACTTAGTCATGTAACAGAAGTTATGTCAAACTTGATTTTTGATTTATGCATTTTGACATATTTCAGAGTGTAACAGCTTTTAGAATGTGAATAATGGCCTATCTGGAGGGACATGACTTTATATAGCATTATACAGTAAATTCTAGCTGGGCAGTGGTGACAGGGGTAGTATGGTTAATGGGACCCGAAGAGCAGAAAATGCACCTATTATCTCTGTTTGTGGCTGTGTGTGTTTTGTGTGGGTTTCATGATGAATAGTTAGACCTTAGTCCGAGTAGACAGCATTTTGAACTTCTCCATGAATGAAAATTAGGCTGTGAGGGATAGTCCTAGTCTTTACAATGGCTCACTGTGTATAAAAACACAGCATTTATTTTCCATAAAACACAACTGGGCTGTTGAATTATTAGAAAGTAATGCACACCCAAGGTGGTTTTTGACCCATGAAAACTACTGCTGCAATGATATTTGAAGCATTATTTTTCTTTGAAGATAGAATTGCATAAATGCGTAGAGTAGATTACATAAATGCTCGAGGCCAAGTCCGAGTACCTCAACTCTATTTAAAACTTTTGAATAAAGAGCCTACTGACAGATATGTTCTTGTTTTAATCAAACTCCATTTTGGACAATTTCACACAAATTTCTTTCAAGTAAATATATCTTGATTCAAGAATCTTTAGACATTTATGCTGGAAAACTAAAAAGTAATGGAGACCTATTGAATGTTGTTTTAAAACTTCGAAGCATTGTTAATACAAGACATTTGCATTTAGAGACCATGTTGACACATTGCGTTCCATTTAATTTATTCCATAAAAAGTCATAATTTTTAGTGAACAGTGGATTTTTGTGAACCACTCGAACCCACTGCAAAATCTGCATCGGGAAGTCTTCCACCAAATTTCCAGATCACATGGATTGCTGTTAAAATAACTAGATTTTGCCTGCAAAAATGTGCTGAATAGCAGTAAATGTGACCTTATCACAGACCCGAATTTGTGCAGTTGTCAAAGTAAAAAAGGATTAAATTAGTTTAACACAAGATTAATTTTATATAGATGCACTTAAGCTGACGATTTGTCAGACAGCAGAGAAAAAATGCATTATTAGTGAAGCATATTTCTATATGAGAAGAGCTGTATGTCTGTAGGTGTGAATGGCAATCTCCTTTGTGTCTGAAATTAGTCGAGTGTTGATGTTAATGGAGCAGAGCATCAGACTCGTGTTAACGTCTGTGTGGTATGGATCATTTCAGACCTCCGCTGGGTTTTCTTCTTTCTAGCTGGACTGCATCAGCACAACCCTATCAGCCGTTGTCTCATTCTTGTGACTGGAAAGTTTAGAGGCTCTTTAATATAAGCTGGCTGCCATGTTATTGGACTTCAGAGCAGCCCAGGTTCCCGTCTGTCTGGAGACACCATTGGAGAGGCTCAGAGACTCCTGAAGTCAGTCCCAGAGAAATGCTAATGCCCTTTGCCACACACTCACAGTGTCCTGTGAGGCAATGGGTTCATATCTGAGCTCACTCTCATTAGCCATTTCCCACATGTTGCTCCAGTACTCATTCAAGAACTATCTGGAACACTTTAGAGGAACGACATGACTAGAGAGACATTCGCCCATAAAACAGGATCTCCATGCTGATGTATTTGCTGGCCATGCCATCTAAAATATGGTGGTGGTCTGCTGGATAACACATTCCTATTATAAGGGGACCAGGTTTCCATTAGATGGTAATACTGGTTTCTAGTGTCGTCAGAAGTACCAGCACTTCAGTACCAAGTCGATGTTAGCATTTGAAAAACCCCAAGCTTTCTGCAGTATCAGGTAGATGTAGTTTCTGATGATTGGCTACTGCTTTCAAGCACTCCTGTCCTGTGACTGTGAGGAGCTTCAAAGGTTTGGCGAGTCAAAGGCTTTTAAGTCAAAATCCACTCAATAGGCCAGAATCATTTCGCTATAACTAAATATAAACACGACATAAAGACCATAATAATATAAACAGTGATTGTCTACTCTGGATGCAGCGTGACGTGGGTGAAAAATCTCTGACAATAAACTGACGCAGTGTGTCCCACTCATAGACTTTACTTGGGCAGGTTTCCCAGGTATATTAAAAGCCGCCCAAGTATATTGGAGAAACATTTTTGCTTTAATTATTTTTATTCTCTTATACGTTTCTTTTTTTTTTTTTTTTTACCCACCTGAAATAACGCAACCATCCACAATCGATTAACTAGTGGAACATCACTCCTCACCCTTCGTGTTTCGTATCTGTTCATTCTGTGTGCGTGAGAACTGTTACCTCCCGCTGACATTACCACATGTGCTGTAGAGACGCAGTGGATATTTCACAGACAAAGATAGGGTTTGACATTCGGGCGTTTCAGGCGCTTTTGTGAAATGTATTGAGGAGTACGTGTGGGAATATAGCAAAATCTCTTCAGGTGGTTTTTCTACATTTTAATGCAGTGGCAGATACAGAACGTCATTAATAGGTGGGCCTGGTGAATATACGGAGGGGCCTCGGGTTTTTTAATCATTACACCTGATTCCCGGGCTCCATATTATTCCATGTGCGGTGCAGTGCAGAGATCGTTTCCGCACCGAGTCTATTTCTGATGTGCTGCAAGCGCCGAATTAAAGTGACAGGCTGACAGTGCATGGTGAGCACAATGAACACAAATTGACATGAAAATATAATAATCTCACCATAAATACGTTTAATTAAATAAAATGTAGTAATCTCACCATAAATGCATTTAATTTAATGATACTCTTTTGCACAGTCATCTTTGTTTACTTTAGGACCGGGATAAAGCAAGGAAAAATTAAATTTACTTCAACAAGGCGACGTAATGAACAACTCTCGTCTCCTTCATGGTGGAGGTGAAAAAACAATTTCTTTGTGACATGCAATATTTATTGTATTAAAACTTAAATGCAAAAGAAAATGCATGATAGTCGGCTGTTTTTGTCAATTTTAAGTTTTAATTTGAAATGTTTGCGATTTTAATATAAGTACTACATGGTTAAATATTTTACTACTTGTTTGAACAACTTAATATATAAATCTATATAAGTAGTGCTGAATAATACATTGTTTAAATTGTGTTAAAACGTCTATTAAAGAGTGTATATGTACAAAGAGAATTGCAATGCTGACAAACCTTTTTTTTTTTTTTTTTTTTTTACTTTTTTTTATAAAAGTTTCTGATAACTTCTGGATTTGAAATACAAATAGTGAGTATGTGTTTGTGGTAGCCTACTGTCGTGGACCAGTCATGCACTGCACACACGGAGTATGTGTGTTTCACAGTGTAACAGTGGCGTTACGCCACTTTTAAGTCAGTGCGCGCACGGAGAGCGTGTGGCCGGCCCGTGCAGAAAAAAAAATCACAAGAGAACGAGCTGATTCTGTGTTTTAAAAAGAATCATGACAGAAGAAAACAGGTATGCTATGTGTTAATATTCACAAGGCAAACAACCAAATGCTATCAAACATGTTTTTACTGGTGTTCAGGTCACACACAGATTATACACAGATAATCTGATTGGTTGTGTTGTGAGTGCAGCGCATGTGTTGTTAAATTGATGAAGAGGTTTTCTTAATTTCCATGTGTTTGTTTCATTTGCAGCGTGTTGAGCTCTCATGGCTACCGTAGGTTTTCCACTTTGGGGGGTTTTCCACTGTGTACAGTACCTGGTGATACTTTCAGTTCCACCTCGGCTGATGTTCCAAGCAGCTGTACTTTAACCAAAATGTGACATGTAAACCCTGCTGATAACTGATTTGCCGGAGAGAATCACTAAACCTGCTAGATTAAAATCAGCACAGTCAGTGAGGATTGAACCCAACATTTTTAAACAAACACAGTTTCAAACAAAATAAAGGCTGTTTCGTGGTCTGTTCAGGGAAGTACAGACATTCCTCTCGTTGATAGCTGAGAAACGGATCCTGCAGGAGCTTGAGGGTATAACGCGGAATTAAAAGGTTCTTCAGGAGGTCGCTCAGAATGAAAATAAAGGCAGTGCAACTAGAACGACATGTCTATTATCCCGCCCACTCTAAAGCGCTACTAAACTGCAGTAGAAATGCAAACTAATCTGAGCTGTATCATGCAGTGAAAAAGTGCCACAAGATCAAGCAGACAATTTGTAGACATGTACCGTATTTTTCGGACTATAAGTCGCACCTGAGTATCAGTCGCATCAGTCCAAAAATACGTCATGAGGAAAAAAAACATATAATTCGCAATGGAATATAAGTTGCATTTATTTAGAACCAAGAACCAAGAGAAAACATTACCGTCTACAGCCGCGAGAGGGCGCTCTATGTTTTCAGTGTAGACTACAGGAGCACAGAGCAGCATAGAGCGGCCTCTCGTGGCTGGAGACGGTAATGTTTTCTCTTGGTTCATTTCTCTTGGTTCATTTCTCTCGGGTTAATGTCAAATGAATTTTGATAAGTCGCACCTGAGTATAGTCGCAGGACCAGCCAAACTATTATAAAAAAGTGTGACTTATAATCCGGAAAATACGGTAGACAATTTCAGCTTTAATGTGTAGAATAGACAAAATGGACAATTTTATTATATTTGGGTTCATAGTCTTTAGTTTGAACATTGTTTGTCAGTGTATTCATTAGGCGTAACGTATTGTAAATTTCTTCAGAGGCTTAAGGTATTGCAAGTATTACATACAACAATACTAAAACATAAAAAAAAAAGAAATTTACTTTTGTTACTTGAGTGCTTTTAAAAGCAAGTACTTTTACTTTTGTACTTTTAGGTACAAACTTTCCCTTTGTAAGGGAGTAATATTTGACCAGCAATATGTCCTTTCACTTTCAAAGTGTTGGAATTGTGTACTTTCTCCACCTCTGGTTGCAGCCCTGGATCAAATTGTGCATATTTACCAGTTGTGAATCTGGTGGAAATTTTTCAGGAATAGTTTGGATGAATAATCCATCGAAGAATTAGTAAATGAGACCCAGTGTCCCAAATAGTGCCTTAATAATTACCATGATATTTTTGAGCATTACTAAAATAAGTCAGCGTTCTTTAAAAGCAGCCTTTAAAGTGCAAGTGAAGATATTTGTGATTAATTCATGCTGGCTGTTTGGCAGGAATAATCCCTGCCTTATAGAGTGCACTTGTGCCTTTGTTTCAAAGTGAAAATATTTGAGAAGCAAGCAGAGACGAGAGCTGTGTGGGACTGAAAGACAAAGGCAGATTCCAGTTACACTCTCTCACTGCAGATAATGCTGCTCAGCTGCAGGTTTCAGGGAGGGGGGCGGGGCCTGAGCCATGATGTCATCGGCTCCGGCGCTTCATCCTGAAAGGGCCTCTTTGTTGGCAGAGATCGGCACGAGCGTACTGCTTTTTCTGTGGATCGTCTCTGTCGACAACACTATGAAAAAGACAACACTGTCGTCAAAGTACTTTGTTTAACTCGTGTTTGTTTTTTTTTCTATGAGAATTACCTTTATGGATGGCTAGTTCCTCACTGGACTGAGAAAACGAGAAGAACTGGAACGGGGGAAAAATGGAGCCTCTTACTCTGGAAACTTGCTAGAAGGACTGTGTGAAGTCAGGATGTCAGTGTTTTTACCAGGAAAAAACATCTTTTTAATCATCTTCGCGGTATACATGGCATAAGCTACTAACACAAACTTTGTGGACAGATTTTTATGTGTTTTTGTTTACTTTTTGAAGTAAACTATTTAGATAAAAGAAAACGCATTATAGTCCGGGAACTGGATTTTTTTTTTTCAATTGGTCGTGTTGGGAAGCAAATGAAAATGTTGGAGATTTGTTTAAAATTGGTGGGCTGTAAATCCAAAAAAGGTCTGTCTTCATCGTCCAGCTGTTACTTTGAAGGTAAGTGACCATGATGGCGAACGTGTGTGTGTGTGTGTGTGTGTGTGTGTGTGTGTGTAAGAAATTCAATTACAGAGCGGCAGAGTCCCAACATGGTCTTCAGATGAACAAACAGATGGATCTGGGGTTGATGGTCTTGTGAAAATCACAGGCCTTGGTGCTCCTTCTGTCTGTTTGGAAAGTGGAGGAGGGGGGAATGAGCAAGAGGAAAGCCAGACATACTGGCTCGCCGTAAAAGAAAGAGAGGAAAAAACGAGGGAGGAGGAACACTGGGAAATCTGATTCCTGTCTGGATAGATCTGTGCAGTTTTGTGTGTGTGGAGAGTTCGGATGCATCTACGCTTCTGCGAGAGTCAGTTTACTTGGTGATCTTAGTGAATGTGTCTTTGACTTTAACCTTTAGGGAAATTTAACAAGTACAGAGATGACTGAATGCCAGTAACAAAAAAACAATGTCTATTAAGAGTGAAATGTTGCTGTAATGGCATGAACGTAGTAAGGAGCTGAAATGTGAAAGTGAAGAATCCTCTGACTGTAGTCTGATGTTTTACCTCATAACTCTTCTCTTGCTCGTGTTTGATCATAGCCATGGATGGCTGATCTGAGTTTGACACAGAGAATGAGCAGTTTATGGTGACTGGCTGCTCATGACATCAAAATGAAATAATGTTAGTAGGAAATAGGGGTGGGCGATATCTCGATATTTAAAATATATCGAGATATTTGTAAAACACGATATGGATTTTGACATATCGTATATATCGATATATTGTTTATATTCTGATTCCGCCACTTTGCTTGTTTGCCTTCCCTGTGCTGTGCTCGCCCCCGCTCGCTCGCCCCCCGCCTCCTTGCTTTTGTCCCCTCTCACCTCGCGTGTAGAGAACTAGTCAAAAAAAAAAAAAAAAGACAACTGGCTCCATTATATGGAGATACTTCAGTTTTAAGGCGTAGGGCGAACGGCAGGCAGATGTCTACTGTAGGGCCCAATGAAACGCGGACGGAATCGCGGAATCCAGTCATAAAAATGGAATCTACAGTTTAACGCGGAATGTCACGGAATTGGTCAAATTTTAAATGAATTAATCAAAAGTCGGTCATGCACTTACATCAAATCGCGAAATGGACTAATATCTGCAAATATTAACCCGGAAAAGTCTATTTAAATATGAATCCTGCATGTTCGTCTGTGTCAACGAATGGAGCAGAAGCGCGTCTTCATTCATTAAACACGGAAGCTCGCATAACGCTCGCGCTGATTACATTGTCTTTCCTCTCTCTAAATAAAGACGTGAACACATGAGGAACATCTCCAGAACTGCACTGAGAGTCACTTCATGAGCATCTGACCGTTTGATTTGAGTAAGATTAGCTCATATCACATCATAGACTGTGGTATCACATACACAGAACTGTAAAGTAATTGAAAAAAATAAAAGTATTTGACAGAAATCTATTACTATTGTACAGCAGAATGTAGATAGCCCACTACTACTACTATTAAAATGAAACGAACATAATTTTATAAGGAATAATCACACAACATTTCTCCCATGTTTTATTTTTAATAGTAAATCCCCTTTGTTTACCAAAAAAATAAAGTTTGCTTAATTTTAAATAATTAAAAGATAAATTAAATGAATGTTTTATGCCTTCATTTGATAATCAGTAAAATGTAAATACACAGAATTTCTGAAGGGAAAAAAACATTTCACATAAGGCTATTTTAAGAATTTTTTTTAACTAATTAAGTTGTTTTTATGCATTTAAATAATTGCACATGCTAAAACACAGAATTAGGTAACAATAAAACATATGGTGAAGAAAAAAATAAAATGTTTCATAGGCCCCTTAACATGTAATATTTGCCATATTTGTTTTTGCAGTAGTTTTTTGGGGGTTATTTTTCCTGTAAAGATATCGAGATATATATCGTATATCGAGATATAGCAAAATATATCGAGATATATTTTTTGCTCCATATCGCCCAGCCCTAGTAGGAAACTGCAAAAAATATATAAAAAAAGCTAAACGTTGGTAAAAAAAAAAAAAAAAAAATTGTGGAAGACCAGATATAAAACATTCTCCTGTACATTCCTTGAGTTGTGATTTATTTATTTTTTTGTCAACTCCGCAAATGCACTAAATGGGCGGTTAAAAGATTAGTTTACCATTGTCTCATTTAACTCTCATGTTGTTCTGTGGAACACGGAGATAATCTTTATCACGGTTGTCAGGCTCCAAAATGACCATAAAAGCAGCAGTCCTCCACATGCCAGGGCTTGAGGTCATTGGTGCCATTGAAGATTGTTCAAATGTTTTCCTTTTGCGTTTCACAAAGATGAGAGTGAGTAAATGATGACTGAATTCACATTTTTGGGTGATTAAAACACTTATTTCAGTTCTAAGCTGATTCATGTCACAGTTTATATATGAAAAACAGATCTTCTGCTGTATGGTATTTGCCATGTTTATGTGTCTTAAGGTCATCAGTCATGATCTCCATGGCACAGAGTAATGAATGTAAAAACTCTCTGAGGTTGCGGATGTGACTCATTAAGTGTTTTATGACATGCATGGTTGTGGTGATATACCTTTATTGCGAGCCTTCTGTATTGATTACATCTGGAAACATCTGGGGCATCCTGTTACACTAATATGAATTATATTGATATGTTGACATGCATTCACTTATTCACTGACCTTTGAATTTTCCCTCATCTTTGCAGAAGCTCTTCAGCGGCCAGATTTCGAGGCCCCGGGTCTGTCTGAAGCGGCTCGTTGGAACTCCAAAGAGAATCTGTTGGCGGGACCCAGTGAAAATGACCCCAATCTGTTCGTAGCGCTGTATGACTTTGTCGCAAGCGGAGACAACACTCTCAGCATCACCAAAGGTGAGAAACACTATTTTTACATGGTTCATCATCTGAACACTTTAAACATTTCATCATTACTCAGGCTAGGGCTTAATTTCAGTAGTTGTAGCCAATACAAGTGAAATTACACCGTTTTAATAACACATAAATATTCAACTGTCAATAATGTGATATTGAACATACTTCTTTTAATTAAGAAAGTTTAGAGGTATTATTAAATTAACGCTCATGTTGTGTTCCGGTCATTTTGATCTGGAGAGGATTTTATTTTTACATTAAACACATTAAACATTATACATGTGTAATATTTTCATCACAGGTTGAGGTCTTATATTTTATTTAAGGTGGTATTAAAAAGATCTTCAATTTAATTGTTCATATCTGAAGACACCCTGTGAAGGATTTTCAGCACAAACTTATTAACACAGTGCCTTCAAGGTATGTGCAAGACACTGCACAACCTAACAATGCACAGATCAGGTTTCGTTCTTCCTGTTTTCATTAACTAAGGAACTGTTTACAATAAAGTCTAGCTAAGATTGACATTTTGGTCTAGAAATGTGTTTTGAGCACTCACGTAGTGTTGTGTATCAACATTGTTCAGAAATAGCAGTACCTGTTCTCATCTTTTACAACAACAGACTGCACATTATTGCATGTGTTTTCTTATTTTTGTAGTTGCATGTTTTCTTAATTTAGCTGCTCTTTGTTCCTTTTATTAGCCGCAGTATGAGGTCACATGTCTGACTGGAAATCCAGATATTTGCTGCACATTCTTCATCTCTCTTCCCTTGTCTTGGTCAACATGTCAGATCTTTCCATTCAGCCCATGAAAAAAAAAGTGAGGGGAGATCTACAGCCATCCAGATGCCCAACACATCATTAGATAAAGAGAGAGTGTAGAGTGTTTTATAAAGAGGTGTTATTAGGGCACGGGATATACTACAGAAGTCATAGACAGGACGTTAATTATTAGAGAATGTGTTGTTTACATTAGTTCATTAGTGCTTTTATCTAATGCAAATCCCACAAGCAGTTTATCTGAGAGTGAATTGCTTGTTGTTTCTGAGAGTACTTGATGAAAAACTGGCCTAAGTCATGAGTCTTTATGATGAACACTTCAAGAATTTCACACAATAATGATGTACTAGTGCTGCTCGTGACGTGATCACAGCAGTCTTGTGCTCCAGACAGGAATGATTCCTCAGATCACGTGTGTTGTTGAGGAGCTTGCGTCTGATCACTCAATCCAATATCAACATTGTGCTAAGCAAAATGAAGGCGTTTTTATTTAGAGCCAATGGACTTCATTATAACTTAAAGAATTTATTAAAATATATAAAAGATATTGTATTGTGATTTTATATTCTAGTTCTTAATAAACTTTCCTGTTGGCATCTTCATGTGTAAGGCCCTCTGTGTTTTAGTTTCAGAGATATTGGAATTACAGTATGTCTCCAGGAGTAAATCGTTAAATTGTATTTGGTTTTTGAACACTGAAAATGTGTGATTCAACAGTCTGGACATGAAGCCACATTAAGGTCCCCATATCTCTGGGGCCGAACGATGTAGGGCCTTGAAAATGAAGATTCAAAAAGAAAAGTTTACTAAGAACTAGAATCTAATATCACATTGTAATATCTTTTATACATTTTGAGTTGTAGGCACACAAACTTTGGAAAAAGTATATATATATGGCACTCAATGAAGTTGTTTTGACAGAGGGAACGAGATACATTTCTAGTTTCAACATTATTTGTTCTTCAGACATTCCTCTTTAAAATAAAAGAAGTATCATATTTATGCAAATTGTATTTTTGATCACTGAACATTCTATTTAATGATCGTGCACAGTTTAATTATCCATATTGAAATTCCAATATCTCTGGAACTGAACCATAGAGGGCCTTAAAAATGTAGCAGCCAAATGGAAAGTTTAAGACCCAATATCTTAAAGGGCATTAGGATATCTTTAATACTTCTTGAGATAGCG
Source organism: Carassius gibelio (assembly GCF_023724105.1). Lineage (NCBI taxonomy): Eukaryota > Metazoa > Chordata > Actinopteri > Cypriniformes > Cyprinidae > Carassius > Carassius gibelio. Next base: position 10,263,305 of record NC_068375.1, read on the forward strand.
TGCATGCAAACATTGGAGAAAAAACTTGAAAAGTGCTCTTTCCCCCTTTTTTGAATGGTCACCACTGGCATGTAATACAACAAAGATTGCTAAAGTCAACAGATTTTACTAACAGACCAACCAATCTCTCTGTAAAACATAACATTATGATGATGCTATCTTTCTTATTCGTAAATATTCATCCATGACACTTTATATTTTGGCTTTCATTTCTGTACGTTTCTTCAGAAAAAATATTAGCAAAATTTGAGCCAGAGACCTCTGGTAGATTTGACACGGAATGACCCCTATGATGTTACCCATTTCTCATGGTGCTCTGATCAGGAGAGAAGCTGAGGGTTCTGGGATACAATCACAATGGCGAGTGGTGCGAGGCTCAGACCAAGAACGGCCAGGGCTGGGTGCCCAGCAACTACATCACACCCGTCAACAGCCTGGAAAAGCACAGCTGGTACCACGGGCCTGTGTCCCGCAACGCCGCCGAGTACCTGCTGAGCAGTGGCATCAACGGCAGCTTCCTGGTGCGTGAGAGCGAGAGCAGCCCAGGACAGAGGTCCATCTCGCTGCGCTGCGAGGGACGTGTCTACCACTACCGCATCAACACAGCTTCGGATGGCAAGGTGAGAGTCACAGAATATTCCAGCAGTAGTGTGCTTCAAGACGAGTTGGGCTCACATCACCCAAAGAGTGTTACACCTTATATGTCTTGACAGCCGTGCCACCCTAGAGACACAGGAAAAGGACACTTAAATGGGGTGTTTTCAACAATAGTTAGTTAATTCACTTACAATATTTAGACTAGCTGGTTGCTAACTAGTCTTGATTTCCTCACTGCTGACACATCACATTGGCTGGTGAGAAGCATCATCATAGCACCCTTAATATTTCAGTAGAAATTAAATAACGTTTGCTAGCAATTATCACTTTTTTTGTAGAATCAGGGCTCCAAAATAGTTTAATTTCATGAGGAAATTTTTGTTTCATAGAAGACAATAGGATCTTTATTCAGCTTCATCTAGTTGATTCAGTTTAGTTCAATAGCGTCAATTAACCTTCCATTTTTATAGTATTTTGAGATTTAATAATAGTTAGACTTAAATGGAATGTGTTCCAATAGCACGCTGAAGTGCTCTACTGACAGCACCACTCAGTAGTAGAGACAGACGATGATGAGTGCAGCCCGTGGGCAGATAAATGAGTCCATGTGTCACGCATGCACTGCAGCGCTGCATTCCTGCTGCATGTTGATGACCGCTGCACTCATTCCTCTCATGCCTGACGTGCCTCGTCAGCCTCACTGGCTCCGCATGAGGCCGCGACACACTTCCCTGCTGGAATCTCCAGTGTAAGCCGTCTGGAATGAGTCTGAGCCGCCATTTCGGCACAACAGTTCAAATATTTTACATGCTCTGAGGTGAAAGATCTGGGTTTTTAAAATGTATATCCCTGATTTAAACCTTTACAATTAGTTAGGACAGCTGTTTTTATTATTATTTTTATTATTATACAGCCATTTTCATATAACTCCATTCAGGACACTTGACAGATCAACATGAAAAGAAAACAAGTTTTCTTGACCCTCGTGCCACATGAGAAGCATATGGATGAAAATATTCAAAATGCATTTACTGCACCAATAAAGTATTAAAAAGGTGCATATAAATTAGTGTTGCACGCTGCAACGACACTTCAAAAGTATCGCGATTCTCGGAAATTAAAAACATCACGATTCCTAAATTTATTAGTATTGATACTTCACAGAATGACTGCGTTCCAGATTTGCAAGATAAGTATTTTATGTTGGTGTGTGCAACGCACGCTTCCAGTGCCTCCCTATGGACGGCTGTGTTTTTTCTCCTCACGCAAGCAGCAAAAAAGCACTACAACAGATGGCTGCGTTAGTGGCTTTACTAAACTGATTTAGCTTTACTAAAATGTGTGCATAATCAAATTAAATAGTTTAAATAAGTTGGTCAGATGAACAAAGCACAAGGTTTTCTTGCATAATTAACATTTTAATTGTTTGGTCAGACAGACACACATCTTGAGTAACTCTTTGACCGGATGAAACAGTTCATGAGCTGCGCATGCGTTGTTAATAGCGCCGTGCTAATAGCTGCTGTGGAGGGAGGAACTTCAGTGAACGAGAAATATGAGTCAGTGGGTTACCTGAATGAGAACGATTCATTCACCTAAAAGATTTGTTCACGGATCACTAGTGCAATTTCATATAGCTTATATTAAAATATTTGAAATACATATTTTCATATTTTATTAGGTTCTATGATAAGGTTACAATACGAAGGTCTAAGCAGCAATTTATTTTCCATGATGTCCCCAATGCGCGGGTCGCGGTGGGTAAAGAAATTTTACTTTATTTGCCGGGCTGGGGTGGGCCAAATCATTTCATAAAAGCGGGACTGAGATATTGCTGCAAAATTTTATTTGCTTTTTTTTTTTACTTGAATGCCATTACTTAAATTGATATTATTTATCTTTTGACATTTAATCTTCTGAGTTCAGAAACATTGTTTAATATAATCTCTGTTCATATTTTTATTAAAAGTTCAGAATCAAGATAAATTTATTACTCTTATGTTTCTTATGATAATTGAGATAATGCTGCTAAATTTATTCTTTCTTTACCTTGAATGTCATTGCTCTAATTTATTTTGTATATTTGATTAGGGCTGGGACAAAAAATACGTCGACGCAAAATATGCGCATCGATTCATCGACCTGTTTTTATTTCTCTAAAAAAACGTTTGCAAAACGTTTGCCTTATGTGCGCTGAATATATGCGATGGCCGGATCAACATTCTGTCCAACGTTATATAACCAATCCAGGTTTTTTTTTGCATTGATCTTTTTTTTTTGTCGGCTGTCTAAGTCTTATTTGATCGGTGAGGGATGTAGAATAGAATGACTGTTGCTTCTGACAGGACGCGTACGAGAGAGAGCACCGACTGCGCGCGCACTCACAGTCTTCAAACAACACGAGCGTTTCTTGCTCTCTCTCTCCCTTGGCTTGTGCATATTAATAAAAATCATTAAACATGATAGAAAAAGGGCGAAACACCAAAGTTTCACGCGCGCTCGTGCACTCACAGTCTTCAAACTATAAGAGCGCTGTCTTGCTCTCTCTCTCTCTCTCTCTCTCCCTCGTGCATATTAACCAAAATCATTAGAAACAGAACGCCAAAGTTTCACATGGAGCATTCAGAGATTTTTTTTTTCGCCATGACAGGCTGCTGGCTCCCACTGTTAATTTTTATTTCTTTTTTTTTTTTGGGAAAAGCACCCTCTGTATTAGCTTAAAGGGGGGGTGAAATGCTATTTCATGCATACTGAGTTTTTTACACTGTTAAAGAGTTGGATTCCCATGCTAAACATGGACAAAGTTTCAAAAATTAAGTTGTACGTTTAAAGGAGTATTTCTGTTCCAAAAATACTCCTTCCGGTTTGTCACAAGTTTCGGAAAGTTTTTTTCGAGTATGGCTCTGTGTGACGTTAGATGGAGCGGAATTTCCTTATATGGGTCCTGAGGGCACTTCTGCCGGAAGAGCGCGCACTCCCGTATAGCAGAGCAGAGAGAGCACAACAGATCACTGATCAGAACGAGAGTGTCGCGAAATATCACAAAAGGAGTGTGTTTTTGGTTGCCAGGGCAAGACAACCCTGCACAGATTACCTAAAGAGAAACAGCATTAAGGGACCAGTGGATGGAGTTTATTTTTACAGAGCATCAACTAGATGTTCAAGTGTTTGTATTTGTTCCCCTGCATTTCGAAGATGCTTGTTTTACAAACAAGGCCCAGTTTGACGACGGATTTGCACATCGTTTATTTCTTAAGGATAATGCAGTCCCAACGAAAAAGGGTCACGATCGTGTGTTGGAAACGCAGGTGGTGAGTAAAACTGCTTAAAATATCTCTGTGTTGTTAACTTAGCTGTCGGCGTGTAAGCACATCAAGTAAACAACATGTGATGTTGTCATCAAACTGCACTTTCCACATGTAAAGCTTAAAAAAAAAAAAAAAAAAAAAGACGACAAAGTGGAACTTAGTCATTTTCCAAAACCGCTAAGCAAATATATATGCAGTTTCAGTACATACCACATAGAGACGCTGTTGTTGCCGTTGTTGCTGTTGCTCTTGTTAAATTTCAGCCCCTGGATCTGATTCTGGATCATAAATATATGGTGAATCTGACTGTTAGCCATGGTTGTTTTGGTTGGTTTTGTCCTCAAGCTTCCAAACGCTATCAAAGCAAAAGCCTACTGGCGCTCGTGATTCTTTAGCTCCGTCCACACGTCACGCCTACAGACGCTCGTGTTTTTCCGGGAAAAATCGGTACAGACTATCTTTCTCTTATGAATATAATAAAACTAAAGACTTTTTGGAGTTATGAAGGATGCAGTACTACTATATAGGTACTCAAGATTAACAGGATATTGAGTGAAAACGAGCATTTCACCCCCCCCCCCCCCCTTTAAAGCCCTCCAGTTTACATTGGTTACTGTATTCTTTCAATTGCTCTAAACAAGTATTTTTGGTGACCTTTTTTATTGAATGCTAGACATCAAGTTGTTGTTATTTTCATCTGAAAGAAGAACTTTTTTTCAGTAAACTAGGCCCTATGTGTTCAGTAAGCTTGTTTCAGTAAGCTATGTGTTTTCAAGGCTTCAAGGTTTTATTGAATGCTATCTCTATACAAGTGCAAAGTTAGTCAGTTTTTTATTTTGTAATTTTAAGAGCAATAAACATATATTGCAATGTTAAGGAATTCATCTTTTTTTCATTCAGATATGTAAATCAACATGTTTAAATTGTTAGTAGTTAATTAATGGGGAGATAATCGAAATCGAATTGGTCTGAAGAATTAATCGATGCATCGAAAAAATATTCGCTAGATTAATCGTTTAAAGAATAATCGTTTATCCCAGCCCTAATTTTGATATTTCATATTTAGTTCAAATGTTTAACATATATGCTGTTCATATGTTCATTTATTAGTGTGTTATATGATTAGAATGTTGTCCTGGTTTTAAAATAAAGCATAGAAATGATATTTGAGTGTATTTTCCCTTTCAGGAAAAGTATCGAATAAGTATCGAAATCGCAATTCTTGACTAGGTATTGGTATCGAAATGATAATTTTGGTATTGTGACAACACTAATATAAATGCATGAATTCACTAAAGAAACCTTAATAATACATTCACACAGAAATTAGGAGTTTGTAGAGGAAACAGCGCATCACTCTTGAAATGTTACGATCTTTGACGTGACACTTCACTCCTAAATCCTGTGCCAGTTTTACTTTTTTGTTGTCAAAAGTACCTGTTTTGTTGTCGCTGCTGCAATTTTTCAAATGTGATGATACCAGCATTTCCTGCTAGCTTTTTGAGCATTGTTGCATGTAGGGCTGCAACTAATGATTATTTTGATAATCGATTAGTTGGACGATTATTTTTTCGTTAAAGAGACCCCATTTAAAGCCCCTATTTTCTTTATTTTAATTTTACTGACAAAAACACTATTCGACTTTCTACCCAATGTCCTTAAAAACAAATTTGCTAACTGAATAGTATGAAAACATACAGTGCTTAACAATTTATTAGACCACCTGTCATTATTTGAGGAATCTGTCAAAAGAAAAAATAAAGTCTTCTAAAAATGTTTATTGGAATTTTTGGACAAATAACAGTGTTTATTCACATAATAACAAAAATGGCCTCCTTTGATAACAGCTCACATACTTGCTGGCATTGTTTATGTACTTTTTGACTAATTGGGTATCTGAAAGAAAAAACACTATAAAGCACTTGACAATTTTTTCTGCTTTCTTTCACAGATAACAGCAATATTTATATTATATCATTAAAAATAGCTTACTAGTGTCACTAAAAAGCATATTCATTATGCATGCGCAAAAAACCTCTGATTGGCCATTGTGTTTCTGTACTCTACAGATATGTCTTTGATTGACTACAACGATCATCCAGTGCTTACAGATAAAAGCGGGAGAACACAATTTCAGCATGTGAACACAATGGCCAGTCAGAGCTGTTTAAGAATCTGCTCAACAGAGCACAAAATGTTAGTGTGAAATGCTGTAACAACAATTCATACTTGCATGAAATGCTTGACTCAATTAATTTTAAAACTTCGAGCCTAAGAGTAGAAGGAACATAACATGTGCTTGATTTATTGGTGCAGTCCGGTGGTTTATTTAGTTGCATTGTGCAAACAAGCAATAAGTCATGTTAAAATAAATGGTATTTTATCACGGTACAGCATGGAGCTTTTAACTTGTGTATTGTTACTTCTGCTCTTTTTTGAGCATAGTTGGCTGGCGTGAGGCTGGTTCTGAGCCTATTATCATGCTCACACTCTCGTGTCTCTCGCCCTACAGCTGTATGTGTCGTCGGAGAGCCGCTTCAACACACTGGCGGAGTTGGTTCATCATCATTCCACGGTGTCCGATGGTCTGATCACGACGCTTCATTACCCAGCGCCAAAACGCAACAAGCCCACCATCTATGGCGTCTCACCCAACTATGACAAATGGGAGATGGAGCGCACTGATATTACCATGAAACACAAGCTGGGCGGAGGGCAGTATGGAGAAGTGTACGAGGGTGTCTGGAAGAAATACAACCTAACTGTGGCTGTCAAAACACTAAAGGTCAGTGAAATAGAGACAAACTGGAGCTTCTCAAGACATCGAGAACACATCACACCTGGTTATAGCATTTGCTTGGACCTTTTGTAGTTTTGTTCATGTTTTCTGAAGATGAGGCCACGTCCATGTTCAAATCTGTCTAATTTGATGAGCTTTTACCACATGACTGATGAATACAATGGAAATACTGTCAAATTATCCATATATAGCATTGTTTTTCTCTGCTGTCTGTGACCCTCTATTGCATTAGAGCATAAGAATTCACGTCTAAATCATACATTTTTGAGCTTAAAACAGTGAAGGCATGTTTTTTTTTCTCTCTTTTGTGCAGGAGGACACAATGGAAGTGGAAGAGTTTTTAAAAGAAGCTGCAGTCATGAAAGAAATCAAGCACCCAAACTTAGTGCAGCTGTTAGGTGAGTCCAGTGTTTCTCCTGTGCTGCACACTGCATGACCTTTAGTGTGCAATAGTTTTATTCATTTGTACAGGGACTAAAACTTACAAATTGGGGAAATGCATAATATATTTTTTTTTAATTATAAAAATTAATAAAGAAATGTAATGCTAAAGTATTTCAAAATAGTAAAAAAAAATATATATATATATATAATTACAGCGCAGTCTTTGTGATTTGACGCTAAACCTTATTACATTCTCAGGCATTGGCATGTTTGGGGCTTGGTCCTGCATTTATACATTGAACAAAATTATAAATGCAACACTTGTTTTTGTCCCCATTTTTCATAAGCTGAACTCAAAGATCTAAGACTTTTTCTATGTAGACAAAATGCCTATTTCTCTCAAATATTGTTCACAATGCTGGCCATGCAAGAACTGGGATGTTTTCAGCTTCCAGGAATTGTGCACTGATCCTTGGAACATGGGGCCGTGCATTATCACGCTGCAACATGAGGTGATGGTTGTGGATAAATGGCACAACAATGGGCCACAGGATCTCGTCTCAGTATTTCTGTGCACTCAAAATGCCATCAATAAAAGGCACCTCGTTGTCCATAACATAAGCCTGCCCATATCATAACCCCACTGCCACCATGGGCCACTCAATCCACAACATTGACATCAGCACACCACTCACCCACACAATAGCATACACACTGCCATCTGCCCTGTACAGTGGAAGCCGGGATTCATCCGTGAAGAGAACACCTTTCCAAAGTGCCAGAGGCCATCGAATGTGAGCATTTGCCCACTCAAGTCAGTTACGATGACAAACTGCAGTCAGGACGAAACCCCAATGAGGACAACGAGCATGCAGATGAGCTTCCCTGAGATGGTTTCTGACAGTTTGAGCAGAAATTCTTTGGTTATGTAAACTGATTACAGCATCTGTCCGGGTGGCTGGTCTCAGATGATCTTGGAGGTGAAGATGCTTAATGTGTAGGTCCTGGTCTGGTGTGGTTACACGTGGTCTGTGGTTGTGAGGCCGGTTAGATGTACTGCCAAATTCTCTGAAACACCTTTGGAGATGGCTTATGGTAGAGAAATGAACATTTAATTCACAGGCAACAGCTCTGGTGGATATTCATGCAGTCAGCATGCCAATTCCACGCTCCCTAAAAAATTGCGACATCTGTGTCAAGTTACTGTGTGATAAAACTGCACAATTTAGAGTGACCTTTTATTGTGGCCAGCCTAAGGCACACCTGTGCAATTATCAAACTGTCTAATCAGCATCTTGATATGTCACACCTGAGGGGATGGATTATCTCGGCAAAGGAGAAGTGCTCACTAACACAGATTTAGACAGATTTGTGAAAAAGGCTTCGAGTTCAGCTCAAAATGGGGGCAAAAACAAAAGTGTTGAATTTCTTATTTTGTTCAGTGTATGTCTGATCAATCATAATTGGTCAGGAAGGTCCACTAGTGATTTTATCTAGTTCAGTGATCCTCAAACTTTTTACAGTCGCATACCCTCTCCAGGCAAGCAGCATGGTAAAGTACAGTACGGCAGACAGTTATTTCCATTTCTATAGTCAGAAGTTGTGAATGGTACCAAAATAACAAACCATAACGTACCACTTTTTTGGGCCCCCTCCTTTGGGGTACCTAGCACAGTAGTCCAATACCTAAAGGGTGGAGGTAGACTCACACTAGAACATTGATTGGTTAACAGTAGGGATGCACGATCATGATTTTTCATGGCCGATTCTGATACTGATTTGCGTTTAAAAAAAAAAGGAAAGGAAAAGTATGCATAAACAAGATGTTTATTTGGTATTTAATAGGCCAAACTGGCTTTTGGCTATTGAAAACAATAACCGTAACCATCTGAACTTAACAGCAGTATCTGCACAGTAAGTAGCCTACATTCAATACAAACACAGATGGTACAGACATCAGCATTTAGCATTTGTTTTTGAATTGTGTTGAAACTACAGAGAACTGGCCTTAAATTAAAAGATTAACTGTAACCATGTGAAATTAAAAGCAACAACTGCATAGTTCTACAATCCAAACAACACAATCAACACCCATTCAATAAGGTGTTTCTTAATCAGCATTCAGTATTTTAGTTTTTATATTTGGTTTTAAGTAAAAAAAAAAAAGAAGAAAGTTTTGCCAGTGTGAATAAAAAAAAGTATGCTATATAAATAATTCCAAAATGTTAAAATCAAATAGTGTTGGTGTGAATAAAACAAAGAAAAAAAAATAAAACAAAAGTGTTCCATTCGTCCAATTAAAAAAAAAAATAGGGTAATGATTCACATCTATATTTTTTTACTTGAGCCAATGAAAAATAAATAACTATTTGCTCAAATTAAAAAAATATAGATGTGAATCATTACCCTCAAATTTTTCATTGGATGAACGAAGCACTTTTTTTCATTGTGCTACAGCAGGTGATTTTTAAATCAAATTAAGTCGATGTATTTTTAAGATAAAAGAAAAATAATAATCCTATACAGAATTGACGTTTACTTCTGGCTTTTCAAACGTGTTTGCAAGTTATACTTTACAAAAAAAAAGGATTTCAGTTTTGTCAGTATAGTCTGTTTCGTTTCTCATCCAACACGAGAGAAGTTGAGCTGAACATCGCTTCACTGTCTTCGCTTGTGTAGGGACATTTACAGTACGCTTGCGCAGGGAAAGGCTCTTATTTGTGCGCCAGTGTACCAGCTGCTGTTTGTTTCCGGCTAACTGTGCCTCAGACATGAAATTCTGCACTTCATGTAATGAACGGCTGCCCGTGTCCTGCGCACGGGTTTCGAAATACTTCCACACTTCCATTACATGATAGCGAATGTTTACAATGTAGTCTGTGCACACGAGCACACTTCTGGAAAAATCGGCCGAAAAAAAGTCCAAAAACTGTCTGATTGCCGATCACTTATTTTAAGTAAAAACTGTCTGGTTCCCATTTATGGCCGGTCAACTGGTGCATCCCTAGTTGACAGAAAATCGTCACTTGTGCGTGCTAAAAAGGGGAATGACAACGCAATGGGAATGAAGCTTCTCCTTCATTCTTTCCATCATGCTGTTCATGCATGTTGGGCTTGTTTACGTCATAGAGTGCAAATACAACAGTGTTTTTTATAATTTCATATTTTCATATTTTAGAATTTAGTAAAACAGCCGTTTATGAAACACTGCATACTTAAGGGCCAGTGCTAACTATATGCAGTTGACCTCTGCCATATGAAGGGTCTCCATAACTGTACCACTGAACAATATAGGTAATGTTAACATTGGGCACTCCCCACCAGGTACAACTTTCTGATTGTTTGCATTTAGTTTTTAAGCCCATAAATAATAATTTACTCATTCTAATAAATTTATATTGTAATTTACTCATATTAATATATACAAAAATATCATTGCACAAATGAATGCATTCTACTTTTTAAAATAAAAATAGAAAATAAAATGAAAAAGAGTTCTAAACTAATGCGCTGTCTTCTGTATCTTACGCACACAAACGATCAGTCACTCACACAGATCATGCTTTGCATTTTAAACGGTGTTCAAATTAAGCACTGTCCACTGCTGTGAATGTGCCACAATATCGATACAGGGCCAGCTGTATCGATATTCGTATTGTAAAATCTCTGTGACGATATATTGTCATATATTTTGAGCACAGCACTAATACACAGAGACAATATCATTCATCTTTGTGGGTGAATGAAGTTGATTGCTACTTTCCAGCATACACGACACCTATCAAGTAAGGGTACTGTTGGTGGTGGAAATGCAAGCTGGATCTGGGTGTCCTGTCCCGAATCATACCGTACTGTACTGACCCGTACCTCTCGGTGGAAACGAGCCATGAATGCTCTTCTGCATACCCCCTCTCTCACACTAGTCACAAAATATTTGAAAAATGTGCACGCAATACATATACCTTTTTTAAATAACCCTTTTATCAGACACAACATTTGAATGAAACCTATTGTATATATTTTAATAAATTACTCACTGTTTAATGAAATGTTAACAAACAGTCAAAGGTAGCTGGGTATCCCCTTCTATTTTTTTTTTTTTTTACCTGTCTGGCACCTAACACTACATACAGCGGGAGACACAATAGATAAGTGTGGTGTAAAAATCGTCATCGGATAGTGTGCGCGGAGGCTCTGAGCGGAAGACTGCGTGCCTCTCATTTTTTGTGACCACGCATACAGCAGGCTTCAAAAGCACCATTGCACATGCACAGGCTGTGTGAAGAAGCCCTTTGCTACTCAAACCTGTACAATCTATCAATAAAACAATATAAAGACATGCACAGATTGGCAATTGTTTGCTCACATGTCTGTTTCAGAGCGAACCATCAGCCTAAACTTACGGTGGTATAAATACAAGTTGTCCACTTCCACGTTGTCTGTGTGTGCCTTCAGATTGCTCATGCGGAAAGTATAACACAGCCTTAAAGATGTCTTGCCTTGTTTTTTATTCCTCTTTTTAAATCTGTAATGGAGGGCATGTCCTGTAGGTGGAACCTAAGCACCTTGCCTGCCTCAACATCTCTTACTGTTTGCACATTTTTTGGTGCATGTGAGCAAATGGAGTACCCCAGTTTGAGAACCACTGATCTAGATGAACAATAACTCAGAAGAATGATGTAGAAAATGTAAAGCGCTAATATAATTTGCAATTAAAATGCATTTTTATAAAAAGGTTTGAGCAGTAACGGGCCAGTACATCAGGGTTGTTTAATTATTAGAATTAGGAATCGACTTTGACTTCATCAACTACCTTTATTTTAAATTAAAACGCACACATTAAACATCATACTTGAATTTGTCCAATTTAGGGACTGATCAGTTTCATAGTTGTTACCGATACCTAATTTTAAAGAGAGAAAAGTCACAAGAAACCGCCTTTAGATGGAGATATGAATGATCGTGCTTATATACTCTATTTTTCTCTAATGTCAGGTGTCTGCACACGGGAACCTCCGTTTTATATCATCACAGAGTTCATGACTCATGGAAACCTGCTGGATTACCTGCGTGAATGTGATCATGAGGAGGTCAATGCTGTGGTGCTGCTCTACATGGCCACGCAGATCTCCTCTGCAATGGAGTACCTGGAGAAGAAGAACTTCATCCACAGGTGAGCAAGATGTTCTGCAGTGTAGATGTGACACCTACATAGACGATTGTAGGTGCTGCGTTTGTAATAAATCCAGTCAATTGTTATTAAATATTCAATGTCTTGGCTTTTCATACTATTGTTTATAGTAGCTTTATGTGTATAGTTTGAGTTTCTGCCTAGAGCCTTTCTCTTAGTGATGCTTTAACAGACAGAAGGTATTTCACAATAGCTAGAACAGGTTTTATTGCACTTTGACAAACAATAATTAAATTATCTATATAGGCAGTTGTATCATTCTTTCGGCCTGATTTACAAAAAGAAGCACACAAGATAACTGAATAGCCCTGTTAAGAAGTCAATTTCAGAAACCATTAGAATGTCAGGTCCTTGTAGTTTACAAAATGTATTTATTGTGTTGTTTATACCGTGTCCATTCCAGTCTTATCATTCTGTGAACTAAAAAAAATGACTAAACATTACAGGACAAGGATAAGGGGTTGTCCCTTACGGTATTTATAGGAAGTGACACGTTTCCAGTTAACACCTGATTCTTGTTTCAGGGATCTGGCTGCTCGTAACTGCTTAGTTGGGGAAAACAACTTAGTTAAAGTGGCAGATTTTGGACTGAGTCGCCTGATGACGGAAGAAACCTACATAGCCCATGTAGGAGCCAAGTTTCCCATTAAATGGACCGCCCCAGAGAGTCTGGCCTATAACAAGTTCTCCATTAAGTCAGACGTGTGGGGTAAGCAAAAATCAATTAAACACTCATTATTCTCTTATGGGTAAAACTAAAATTCTTGCTTTAACTCTTTAGCATTTGGTGTCCTGCTTTGGGAAATTGCCACCTACGGGATGTCTCCATATCCTGGAATTGACTTGTCCCAAGTATACGAGCTACTAGAGAAAGATTACCGCATGGACAGACCCGAAGGATGCCCAGAGAAAGTCTATGAGCTCATGAGGGCCTGTAAGTAGCTTGTTGGATCACTGAAGAAAATCCAAGGAGCAAAAAGTAGACAAACTAAAGTATTTGAATAAGATGGTTACAATTAAGCAATTAATTCAGGTCTTTAGTTGCCTTTTAGACTGACGTTAGTGTTTCTATCTTTAGGTTGGAAATGGAACCCTGCAGAGCGGCCTTCTTTTGCTGAAACTCACCAGGCATTTGAAACAATGTTTCAAGAGTCCAGTATCTCCGATGGTAAGATTTTGTCTCTGGAGGTTTAGAGAGATTTGTGTGTACTTTTCTCATAGCTCATCTTTAATCTTCATGGGTTACAGAGGTGGAGAAAGAGTTGGGTAAGAAGGGTAAGAAGCTGACACTGGGTCCAATACAGCAGGCACCAGAACTTCCCACTAAGACGAGGACACTAAGAAGAAATATGGACAGTAGGGATGGTGACAGTCCAGGTAAGTTTTACTTTCCCAATGTTCACAGTTAATTCTGAGTTAATTTCTGCAAGAGTGGGCGACTGTACTGATAAAGTTTTACCCTTTCCAGATGCAGCAGAGGCTGAGGTGGTAGGGCCCCCGATGCTCCCGAGGCCTGTCCTTGATAGTAACTTGAACGAAGATGATCGCCTCCTTCCTAAAGATAAAGATAAGTTCCGAATGAATCCATTCAGTTTAATCAAGAAAAAGAAGAGAACCGCCCCGGCACCCCCAAAGCGCAGCAGCTCCTTTGGTAAGATGGATGGGCACTTGGATCGTAAAGGACTGGGTCCTGACTGCAGAGATGATTTCAACAACGGGGCTTCCACCAATGATACCTTGCACAGCATTGACCCTTCCAAATTGATAAGCTCCAACAATACCATGGCTGTCGGAGTCACTAACGGAGCCCCAGTATATCCTGGTCAGCTCTTCCCTTCACATTCACGGAAAAAGGGCACAGCAACAACATCGGGTGGCGGAGGAAAGCTTGCCACAACTCCACCCACAGAGGAAGATCCTATGTCAAACTCCAAGCGCTTCCTAAGGTCGTCTTCTGCTTCTAGCATGCCCCCAGGGTCTGAACGCACTGAGTGGAAGTCTGTCACCTTGCCGCGTGACATCCAGTCATCTCACTTTGACTCTGGCACCATTGGAGGCAAGCCAGCTTTACCACGCAAGAAAGCAGATTGCATGCCACGTGGTGGCACCCTTACCCCGCCACCACGCCTTCCCAAGAAAATTGAAGATGCACCTGACGAAGTGTTTAAGGACTCAGAGTCTAGTCCTGGATCAAGTCCTTTGACTCTGACACCTAAGCTCACCCGTCGGCCACATGTGCAGATGGAAAATTCCAAAACAAGTGCCTTGCAAGCGGTGCTTCCACCTCTGGGAGCATCTGGTGATGAATGCCGACCTCGTAGGCTCAAGAACTCTTCTGAAGTCCCTGGACAAAGAGACAGAGAGAAGGGGAAGTTTACAAAACCTAAACCGGCTCCTCCTCCACCTCCTGTCTCTAGTGCCAAATCTGGAAAGTCTTCGAGGAATCCCACTTCTGATATCTCTTCGGATACCAAAGTCAAAGGCTTCTCTGAACAAAACCCTTTAAGTCTTGGATCCACAGAACAAGGCAGGGGGACAAGTCTTTCCCAAGAAAGTGGCAAAAAATTGCCAAAAAACACTTCCAAAGTGCAGCCCCCAAAGACCTCTCCGACATCCCCAAGCAGTCAGCTACCAGGGATGGGAACGGGATCGGCTGTTGGTGACCCAGGATCCAACTTCATTCCCCTCATGACGACTCGCCGCTCACTAAGGAAAACACGCCAGCCATCAGAGCGACTCTCCAATTCTTGCATTACACGCGAGATGGTTTTGGAGAGCACGGAGCTCGTGCGAGCTGCCATTGGCCGCATTTCAGAGCAAACCGGCAGCCACAGTGCAGTGTTGGAAGCTGGCAAGAATCTGTCCAAGTATTGCGCAAGCTACGTCGAGTCCATCCAGCAGATGCGCAACAAGTTCACTTTCCGTGAAGCCATCAATAAGTTGGAGAGCAGCCTGCGTGAGCTGCAGATCTGCCCTGCTGCCACTGGGGGAGCCAACACAACACAAGACTTTTCAAAGCTACTTTCCTCCATCAAGGAGATCAGTGACATAGTTCAGAGGTAGCGGAGAAGAGCACAGATGGAACTGATATCTCTGTGTCTGGGACTTCTCTTGGTTGGCTGTGGCGTGCCATACATTTCCATTGAACCCACCTCAGCTTTTCTCATGCCAAATAGTGGAACATTTAAGAACGATTCAGTGTCTTATTACTAGCAGTGCACAAATGCAGGGGAACCAGTAATGTTGCTCCAGACTCTTGTTTGGCGATTTTAAGGTAGCCCAGGTCCAAGCCTTAGTAACTTGATATTTTATGAATCTTTGTCTGCAATTCCTTGACTTTTCTTCTCTCCATTTTCTCAAAGTATTTGTTATAGACAGCATTATCTCAGCATTGCAGATGACTGACAGAAAAACACCTCATGTGCCTCACACTTTTCAAGGGATCAAAATATATTTTTGATTACATTCATGATCATAGTATTGATAAAGACTGTTTATTGATGTGTCCAGCTTAGTTTTCTTTGTGTGGTTGGTCGAGAAAGGGCTTTGTTGTGAGATGTGAATGGTCCCTGTGATATGAGGAACTTCAAACCGACTGATCAAGTATTGTATGATTGCAACACTGTGCCATGATTGACATTTCACTGATGGGGTCGTTAAGTAGGTTTTCTCACCTTTTCCAGGCCCGTCAAGGGTTTTGAACAAGTGTTCCTACAGCACAATTACTACACACATGCCTTTCCAAAACTACGGTTGCCTTAAAGAGACTCGCTGAACATGAATCATTGGTCAGTGAATGAAACACTACTGTCTCAAGGAGAAAGATTGAGAAGTGAGAATCTGCGCTTCAGAAACAGTATAGGTATAGATGTCTTCAGTTACCACTTGACGTAATTTCAAAGGTTTTCCACACACCACTGACAGAAGTGCTCCAGGATCACGGACTTGACGGAGCAGCTTTATCCAGTGACCACAAGCCATGATTCTTATTGAGGTGATGGGAGTTGAGTCAATGACTATCTTACTAAAACTTTTGTGTTTGTTTTGCTTGTGTAGTTTTCAGTATTAGTTTGTCTTTTCCAACACTTTGCCATTAGACTGCGACGCCTGAGGAAGAGGCCAACCACAAGCTTTTAATTCAACATGGTACTACCAGTGTTGACATTTCATGTGTTTTTTTTTCCTCTTAAAATCATGCCACTATTAAATTTGTATTCAAGCTTCACCCTTTTGTAGACTAATTGCTCATCTTTGTAAATACACATCACTTATTTTTAGTTGATTCTTCCTGTAACCTTGGTGCAATTTTTTTTTATTGCAAAAAATACAAAGCAATTTTTCTACTTGAACAACGTAATTTGTTTCTGTCAGTGTGTTCATGTTGTCTGCTCTCTGTTCTAATGTGCTTTTGCATATGCATGTGTTTGTGGTTTATCTTCATTTAAAACTTTGACTCAGAATGAAGCAAAAACACTTTGTCTACATTTTTATTATCGTCATTAAAATCAAAATGTCAACATTTTAAAATCATATACACACAAGAACAGATTTTCAAACGTTAGCACAGCTCCTTCAAAGTTTATACATATGTACTGTTTTTGTTCATGTCAACAGCAAGGTCTTTCAAATCGCAGATTCAGACAGTTCAAAAGGACTAGTGCCTGCCTTAGATCAGTCAAGATCTGAGCTCCATTTTTAAGACTTTCTGAAGGAGAATTTGCCTTCTGTCTCTTCAGCTGGATGTGTGAGAGTTTGTGATGTATACGCCAAGTGAGGAGTCAGTGCTCTGTTACATCACCAACAGATACAGCCTTATTTACAGCAGCTGAATCAGATCTGATTTCATATGGTACATACACTGAATTAAGACACAGATGCTGCTTCAGAGGAAGTTTGTGGTGGTGCTGTTAATATACAAGCCAATGCAGTGACTGGAGACAGTTCCATCACATTTCATAGATCTATACAAAAACAGTAGTACTGTTTTAAAACCGTTTGTTTAACTCAAGACTGAACTGCATGTTGAGCTAGCTGAGAATAAACGGTGATAATATTAACGTGAAAAATAATAAGGCAACATGAAATAATGGTGGTGAGGACAGAGGAATGAATGTTGATAGAATGAAGGAGCAGAAAAGGAGATGGGAGCGATTAAATAATTAATCTTTCCGTAAATTGCCTTTGATTCATAAAGCTGTCTGACCCAAACCGACTACACTCACACATGCGCTCACATGTGACATGCACGTGATTGCGAGTTTGCAATAGGAGACGTTTCATTAGGTTATAAATCTGGGATCAGTGAAATCAATGAGACCACTGCACATTTTGAGATTAAGAAAAAATGCAATGCATGATTCTGGCCGCAGGTGCATATAAAACTGCGATGCATTATTTTGCACCCTCAACCCAGGTGCTTTTTATCTGAATGCACATCAGACGGGTGTCCTATAGGTGACTAACACAAACAGATTGATTCTCCTGCACGATTTCACTGCTCTGAATGCGTCACAACCACACTGACACTCATACGTTTGGAAAAATGGCAGCAGATATGTATTTGATGTTCTTAAAACGATCCTAACACAACCCATGCAGCAGCAGCATTATTATGAATCGATGTCACGTTTGGCCACTTCCTTCAGTATGGGTCTTATTTCTGTGATGTCACATTGTTGGGCTATAAAATCAATCAATAAAAAGAAGCTGAACTGATGCGTGTGATGCGATGAGCAGCGGTGCAGTCAGAGGAAGGTGAAGATGGGAACTGAAGAACACACTGACCAGAGAGAGAGGATGGACAGATGAAGAGAGAAACAGGAGGAAATGAGCACATGATCCTCTCTGTGGTTGCCTTGCAACGCGAGCGTGTGTGTGATGGAGGAAGAGTAGGATGTTTGTGGAGGATCAAGGTCATTAACAGCCACACCCTTCCCTCTGCGGCTGTGGTTCACTGGTGAGCCGGCCGCCCTGCGGCGCTGACGGTTTGTGCTGCACGCCAGACTCGGCCGCGTTCAGATCCAGACTGCCGTCCTGAATGTTCTGGTAGATCTTCTTGGCGGCTTCCAGAAACGCATCCTCCACATTCTCACCTCTGTGACCACAAACACACGGTTAGCATCTATACACTCACATGAGATTCATGGAACAAGAAGAACACATCTAGATAAAAATAAAAGATCAAGACAAACTTGATGGCTTCGGAAAAACCAACTATTTTATGAGGTGGCACACTAGCAACATGCTGGAAACATGATAATAACATAATAAAACATGTTAGCAACATGCTAAGAAAAGTTTGAAACACTAGCAACATGGTAAAACATTAAAATACACTAACATGCTAAAACACACAAGCAACAAGCTAAAATATGCTAGGAGCATGTCAGCGTTTTGTCAAAACGTTATAAACATGCTATTAGCTTGTTATCAATATGTGCTAAATGTGCTTTAGCAATGGTGATGTAAGAAAGGAACATATGAGCAATGTGTGAAAACATTTAAAGCATGTTATTAACATAAATGTGCGAGCACCGTGCTAATATTGTAATATTTCATCCATCAGAGACTGCATGGCTTTAAAACTTTCAGACTTAAAGTTAAATCAATCATTCTGACCAGGCTTTCCAATACAATCTCGTCACAGTTCAAATAGATTACATTTTGCTGAACTTGAATCCTATTCATATGCTATGACATGCTAACAACATGCTTAAACGTTAGGAACATACAAGCATCATGCTAAAAAAGCACCATATATAAACGTACCAAAATCTTATAAACATGCGGTTATCTTTAGGAATTTTATATAAGGAACATGCTAGCATTGTGTTAAAGCTAGTTGCTAGGGAGTTCTGGGTAGTTGCTACGGATGGACAGAGTATGGAAGAGTAATTGGTGTCAGAAATGTTATTCTCTGAATATTAATGATAATGTTAAATAGCATATTTCTCTCAAAGTTCAGCTCTGTGAACATTTTTAAAGCATTTGGGTTTTCCTCATAAATACATGTACACATGACGGATATGTTTCTGACGTCTGGTTTAGTTCATAAACACATTCTCTGATGACTTATTTGTGATGTTTTCACTGCACACGTCACATCCATAATGCTGGAGCTGCTGGAATTACTCACGTTTTAGCGCTGGCCTCCAGGAACAGCAGACCTGTGCACACAAACAAGCGTGAAATCAGAACGGTGTCGTGTGATCGGTCATGTGACAGACATACGCTTCACTCACCATTCTCTTCAGCGAACTGCTTAGCTTCCTCATACGTCACGTCCCGCTGCGCTTCCAGATCCGCTTTGTTTCCTATGAGTATGATCACCTGCACAAACACACCAGAGAAACCTCTCTGAGCCAAACCAACCATAAACCCCACCCCCAACCTGTCAATCACACCCGCGGCCGACTGCCTGCTGTTGCTAAACTAGATGTCACAGTTTGGTGAAAGAGGCTGCAGGGTTTTTTATATGTTATCAATACTGTGCAGTGCCCTAAGTCAACAGAGCTCAACCCTGTGACTGCTATGATACAGTGCTGAAACATGACTTATTCATACAGATGTGGCTGCTAGGCAGCTGGCAGAGTGTTTTTGTGCTTTCAGTGGTTTCTAGGTTGATGCTATCCTATGGGTACACTGCCTGTTAAGCCCAGGACACATCAAGCTGTCCTCACAGAACCCGCAGTGACGAAAGCTGACGGTGTTGCTCCCTCACGTCGACTGCATCTGGACCTAAGCACACTGCACAGACTACTACCGACTGCAAACTAGCATGTGCGTTGTGCACCTGCATTTAAAGAATTAACTGTCTACAGTATATCAGTAGGTGTCAAGAGTCTTGCTAATGGCCCAACATGTTATGTTACTACAATGCTATAGTGCTGAGACACAACTTATTTATTAGGGATGCACGATAAATTTCGGTCAATATTTAATGTACATCTTGTCGGTAGAGCTATTTCTATAATCAGCGGTAAATCTGTACACGTGCGTGATTTCACGTGGAGCAGCATTTACTACACAGAGCCGTTGTTCACTGTCAAGCTGCGCACAACGTGCAAAATATGATCGTGGTTTTAGGCAGCCTGTCAGTGAACAGTGGCTCTGTGTAGTTAATAAAATCTGAATCGGAGTGTGAAAATGAGGCTAATCACCACCGAATGGTGCTTTCACTCCAAGCAGGAAACGACTGATTGATTGCTATCTGATAATTCACACCTGCACGCTGGATGGAGCCGACCAACAATGCATTTTTCCACAGATATGTAATAATCAAGGAACTGTGCTGCCGTAATATGGCTGCAGTGGTCCCATTTTCAGAGACTGCGTAGTATCACTGCGCCATGTTACGGCAACACAGTTCCTCGATTATTACGCCAGAATTCAAGTTTAGTTCCTAATCATACTGGCCTAGAAAATTGCAACTTTTCATTTTCTGCTGGTCTTAGTACACGATATAATTACAGAAGAGTCAAGTCTTAAATAGGGAAAATATCGAAATTAATTTGGTCATTTTTGAACACGATGCTACTGGTCTAATAGGATTCAATGATGATTGCTAAGCTATGCTAAAAGTGCTATCCCCAGACCCGGAGATCGGCTGAATGGATTCAAAAACGATTAAACTCAATTTATTAACTCTGGGGAAGTTGGAGAATGAATTTCCAAAAATAGTGTAGTGTTCCTTTAATGCAGAAGTTCTAAAGAAAGCTCCGTGCATACAGGAGAGAAAATAAATTGACACACAGCACTAAAAAAATCCTTGCTTTTTCATGCCGCAAATGATCGTGCCTGGTGTGAATTGTTTTGATTCAAAACCGTCATTGCATTGAACATTCCCGCCAAATTTTTGCATTCAGTGTGAGAAAGGCCTTAAGCCCAACCTGTGTCTTTCCAGTCCAGACTTTGCTTGTACTCACAGTATTGGGGTTGGTAAGGTTCCTGGCGTCGGTCAGCCAGCTGCTGAGGTGGTTGTATGTGCTTCTCCTGTAGGACACACAGACAGAGCATGTGTTTCCATCGCTAGAGATAACAGCAGCATGAGCGCCGCGTCACTCGGCTGACGTACCTGGTGATGTCGTAGACCATCAGCGCTCCCGCCGCTCCTCTGTAGTAGCTGCGCGTCACGGCCCTGAAGCGCTCCTGACCTGCCGTGTCCCAGATCTGCAGCTTGATCTTCTGACCGCTCACCTCGATGATCCTGGTGCCGAACTCCACGCCGATGGTGTGCGGACAGTCGGCCATGACTGAGGAGAGCAGAGCGTTCATGGTGAACCCAAACAACAACTACTGACTCATGTAGCCTCAGTGTGTGTGTGTAGGACATCATGTTAACTTAAGAGCAGCTCAGATCTTAGCACTAGGAGGAACTTCAGAAGGATGTCAGCATTAGGAAAGTGTCTCTGAATCTGCATGTATTCCCATTAGTGTGAGATTATATGTTTGTTTCGCACATTTTCATGTGAAGATACCATACTGAAACTATTAGTGAATGATTGGATGTTTAAAACTCTACTGGACTCATGTAACCCATATACCCATTCTATCTGGCTCAAGATGTTGATCGAGCATGCTGAAGGAGAGGCCTGACAATCACTCATACTTACATTTCTTCTCTGTGAACTGGTGCAGTAAGCAGGACTTCCCTACGCCCATGTCTCCTGTGAAGAGAGAGCAGACATGAGAGCCTGACGACTCACCACTGAATGCTTCACTGCTGCTGATACACTCACCGATGATGATGTACTTGAAGATGTAGGAGTAGTTGTAGGGTGCAGTGGCCATTGCCGCTCTGAAACAGACACACACACACGCATGTGATTGTTAGTGTGCAGCTGTCCACAGTTACACAGACACGTGTTTGTCCAGCTCGTGAGTTGTGTAACCTTTAAAACGCCTCTGAAGAGTCTGGTTTTGCACTTTAAAATGAAACATTTAAGACAGTCATAAATATTTGTATTGTAATTTTACAGCAATCTAAAATAAAATGATTGTATTATTTTTCTTAAATGCAGTAATTCATCATTTTTAATTCTACGGAAAAAAAAACTGTAATATTTTAATTTGACAACAACAACATTTATAACTAGATAAAAAAGTTCGTCAAGACAAACTTTAAGTTGGCTTGAGAAAGCCTGACCAGAAAGTCTGAAAAGTTTGAAAAGTTTGAAAAGTTTAAGAAGTTTAAAAAGTTTTAAGTTTGACTGTTTTCAGTCTGAGATAGATAGATAGATAGAGTTTGAAGATAGATAGATAGATAGATAGATAGATAGATAGAGTTTGAATATAGATAGATAGATAAAGTTTGAAGATAGATAGGTAGATAGATAGAGTTTGAAGATAGTGTTTGAAGATAGATAGATAGATAGATAGATAGATAGATAGATAGATAGATTAGTTTTAATATAGATGGATAGAGAGATAGATTAGTTTTAATATAGATGGATAGATAGATAGATAGATTAGTTTTAATATAGATAGATAGATAGATTAGTTTTAATATAGATAGATAGATAGATAGATGGATAGATAGATACAGTCAGAAGATAGATAGATACAACCATAAGATAGATAGAAAGATTAGTTTAATACAGATAGATAGAAAGATAGATTTAGATAGACAGATTAGGTTTAATATAGATAGATGAGTTTGATGATAGATAGATGGATAGATAGATTAGTTTTAATATAGATAGATAGATAGATTGATAGATAGATTAGTTTTAATATAGATAGATAGATGAGTTTGAAGATAGATAGATAGATAGATAGATAGATAGATAGATAGATAGATAGATAGATAGATAGATAGATAGATGAGTTTGAATGAGTTTGAATGGGTTAGTAATAGTACATAGAAGGTTAGTCTAATTGAGTCTACTGGGCTTCAGTGTGTTTAGATTTGAATTTTTGACAGTTGGAGTTTGACGGAATGTTCAGTTGAGCAGAGGCTTTTCAATGCAAGTCTATGGGAGTTTTTATGATTTTTAATCTTCAGTTTTATGAAAAGTATAAGTCCGATCAGTCTAAAAAGATATAGCAACTAACTTCAGATCAGTCTGAAGAGCTGGGCTGAGTTTGGAGTTTGTAGAGTTAAAGCTCTAGGAGGAGTAGCAGTTGAAAATTTTAGTCTCAGAAGAATAATAATAACTAGAATTAAAAGTTAGTGAACTAACTTTGATGTTGGCTTGGCCATCTTAGCCATGGGGCAAAAGAGCCACAGTACTTGTGTGCCCAACATTCTTGAGTTGCCCTGCTGCAAAAAAAATAAAATAATAATACCATAAAAAAATACACCTGCAACAGTCTTTTTCCATGGTCCCTTGCTTTTTTCTTTTTTAATAAAAAGCCTAGGCTATGATAACAGCTACGCCAGGGTTGTCTAGTTGAATGTGAAATAAGTCATGCAAAAACCATAATCTCCTAAATACCATTCAATTTAATGTTATTTTAATAGTACTGACAACATATTTTAAGTTATCACACATTACTGAAAAATTAAAGAAGGGACACCATATATAGTATAGTTCGGTGAGTCAAGAGCTAAACAAAAAGTCCTGTTTCATTACAAAATACTGTAACTTTTATAAACTTTATACTATCACCACAACATTTTAATTACTATTTATTATAAAATAAATATTTCATAAAACTGAAACTTAAATATATTATTTCTATAGGCTATACAAAACAGAAAAGAAAAAAGACTAAATAATAAGGCTGAATAAGCTGATCTATAGCATGTTAAATGGTGGTTGCCTGTCTATGAATGGTACACCCCAACCACTAAGCTCACAGAAGTGGTTTGACCCAAGTCCTCAGCAGCCAATGAAATTGACCTCTTCAAACTGATTTTTAACGTGTACTTCACGTGTATTTCACGTGTATTTCAACATGAAATACATGTTAAATACCCGCTGATTTTTCACGTGTAAACAACATGTATTTAACGTGTTAAACAATATTGGATATAATATCGGAGTAATATAGTATTTTAAGAAGCTATTAAAAAATATATAAATGACTTTACCATGTTGTGCAGTGCCGATAAATAAATAATATTAAATACGTGTTGTCTACGCATGAAATACACGTATTTAACGTGTTGTTGACGCGTTAAAATTCACGTGTATTTGACCCTCTTGGCCTTCCATACACATTAAACGTGAAAAAAGGACATCGCGTTGTTTTGATATGGATTACTTTATCACAGAATATTTGTTCGGGAGCACTTGTTTGGTTTAAAAGTAGACATGTCAAGTTTTCTATAGATATATCTCTCATGTCTCTTCGTTGAGTTTTCATGGAGTTAGAGTTCATTTTAATGTTGTGTTTGTAAATGAAGATCAGCGCAGACCAAGGCTGCAGACAGCACACCTTGTTTGTTATCTTTATTTTATAAGTGCCCAAAGTTTTGTTGTTATTATGTTTGTATCCAAAAAAAGTAGACCCTTTACAGAGACACGTTAAAATTCACGTCTATTTGACCCTCTTGGCCTTCCATACACATTAGACGTGAAAAATGGACATCGCGTTGTTTTGATATGGATTACTTTATCACAGAATATTTGTTCGGCAGCACTTTTTTTGTTTAAAAGTAGACATGTCAAGCTTTCTATAGATATATCTCTCATGTCTCTTCGTTGAATATTCATGGAGTTACAGTTCATTTTAATGACGTGTTTGTAAATGAAGATCAGCGCAGACCAAGGCTGCACCTTGTTTGTTATATTTATTTTATAAGTGCACAAAGTTTTGTTGTTATTATGTTTGTATCCAAAAAAAAGTAGACCCTTTACAGATTCGATGGATGTATTGCTCGATTAAAACTGAAAGTTTAATTTAAGTAAATTTCGGGGTTATCAGGAGAAAATGACTCAAAACGCGTATATGCGTTAATAGACTCCAGAGTTAAAAGGCTGTCGTGACTTTTTTTCCTTCCAGTATTCATAAGCTGTATCACGCTGTCAAATTATATTTCATTTTGCACACATAAACAGTTCAAAAACACCTGAATTCTGCTCTTGTTGTGTTCTAATGGG
Source organism: Carassius gibelio (assembly GCF_023724105.1). Classification (NCBI taxonomy): domain Eukaryota; kingdom Metazoa; phylum Chordata; class Actinopteri; order Cypriniformes; family Cyprinidae; genus Carassius; species Carassius gibelio. The sequence goes on from NC_068375.1 coordinate 10,288,631, forward strand.
TGGATTCGTGCAATTCGCTGTGATATTATTTTTGGAAGCGCTCATTTCTCTCTCGTCTTTCTCTCTGTTCTTTGGCCAGAGACATAATTTACGTTATAAAACGTATTCTTAAAATAAACATTTCTGTTTTAATAAATGGTCATATTAAATCATAGCATAACACATAAGTAGGTACAAAAATAATCAGTGATGCATGCGACCCTTTTGGTCTCAGTGTAGCTCAGTGTTTTGTGCCGTTTCGCTGCAGTGTTTTAATGTGAAAGGCTGTAATTTCTCTGTGGACTTCAAGTGTTCAGAGAAATACATCGCTAGCTCGCGGGCAGTTGGCTGCCGCGAATATATCATGTTATTACTTTAAACAGTTCAGAAACATCTGAATTTAGCTCTTGGTGTGCTCTAACGTGTGGATTGCGTGCAATCGCCGTTTTAAAAGGTCTTAAATAAGAATAAATTCGCTCGTTGTGAGCTCTAAGAGACAATGCCTCCAGCAGCTGACCAGCCGTGATTCTTCTCTCGTCTGACTGGTCTCTGCCCAGAAATAAATTATTAATGAGCCCTGACCCCTGTAATCAGATATGTTGGTTTAGCTTGTCAGTTTGAGGGAAATTGTATTATTTACTTGTATTTTTAACCAATGTAAAAGTGAAAGTAAACAAAACTCCGGGTATTGCAACCAGTAGGGGCGCGATTTTTCTCAGACAATGGAAGTCTATGGGTAATGAGTTTTTACATTTAAAAATTAATAAAAAAAAAACTTTAAGTCTGATCATTCTGAAAAGATATAGCAACCTGCACCGCTCTATCCCGCAGGTGTCTGCCGAGTTTGGGGCTTGTGGCTTTAAAGCCCTAGGAGGAGTAGCGTTTGACATTGCTCAGAAAAATAATAAGAAAAAAAATAAAAATAAGAAGTTTAAATAGCATAACAGTATGTTGGCTTGTTGCCAAGCCAACATAACTAGAATTAAAAGTTAGTGAACTAACTTTGATGTTGGCTTGGCCATCTTGGCCATGGGGCAAAAGAGCCACAGTACTTGTGTGCCCAACATTCTTGAGTTGCCCCGCTGCAAAAAAAAATAAAAAATAATACCATAAAAAATACACCTGCAACAGTCTTTTTCCATGGTCCCTTGCTGTTTTCTTTTTTAATAAAAAGCCTAGGCTATGATAACAGCTACGACAGGGTTGTCTAGCTGAATGCGAAATAAGTCATGCAAAAACCATAATCTCCTAAATACCATTCAATTTAATGTTATTTTAATAGTACTGACAACATATTTTAAGTTATCACACTACTGAAAAATTAAAGAAGGGACAGTATATATAGTATACTTCGGTGAGTCAAGAGCTAAACAAAAAGTCCTGTTTCATTACAAAATACTGTAACTTTTATAAACGTTATGCTATCACCACAAAATTTTAATTAATATTTATTAAAAAATAAATATTTCATAAAACTGAAACTTAAATATATTATTTCTATAGGCTATACAAAACAGAAAAGAAAAAAGACTAAATAATAAGGCTGAATAAGCTGATCTATAGCATGTTAAATGGTGGTTGCCTGTCTATGAATGGCACACCCCTCTAAGCACACAGAAGTGGTTTGACCCAAGTCCTCAGCAGCCAATGACACTGACCTGTTCAAACTGATTTTTAAGGCATACTTCACGTGTATTTCACGTGTATTTAACGTGTATTTAAAACGTGAAATATAGCTGATTTTTCATGAGTAAACAACGCGTATTTAACGTGTATTTGACCCTCTTGGCCTTCCATACACATTAGAAGGGAGACGTGAAAAAAGGACATCGCGTACTTTATCACAGAATATTTGTTCGGCAGCACTTGTTTAGTTTAAAAGTAGACATGTCAAACTTTCTATAGATATATCTCTCATGTCTCTTCGTTGAGTATTCATGGAGTTACAGTTCATTTTAATGACGTGTTTGTAAATGAAGATCAGCGCAGACAAGGTTGAAGACAGCACACCTTGTGTGTTATCTTTATTTTATAAGTGCACAAAGTTTTGTTGTTATTGTGTTTGTATCCAAAAAAAAGTAGACCCTTTACAGATTCGATTGATGTATTGCTCTTATCTGTACGTTTAAAACTGAAAATGTAATTTAAGTAATTGTCAGGGTTATCAGCAGAAAATGACTCAAAACGCGTATATGCGTTAATCGACTCCAGAGTTAAAAGGCTGTCGTGACTTTTTTCCTTCCAGTATTCATAAGCTGTATCGCGCTGTCAAATTATATGTCATTTTGCACACATAAACATCTCAAAAACACCTGAATTCTGCTCTTGTTGTGTTCTAATGGGTGGATTAGTGCTGTGATATTATTTTTGGAATCTCTTAAAAAATGCTGATGAAGTGCTCATTTCTCTCTCGTCTTTCTCTCTGTTCTTTGGTCAGAGACATAATTTATTAATGAGATATCTGACCCGGTAATAATAACATATGTTGATTTGGCTTGTCAGAGTGAATGAAATGTGTAGCCTATTTATTTGTCTGATCTCGCCCCAAACGCGGCTGTCATGTGACTTTTTTTTCCCTTCGCGATGTCAAATATTGCATTTTGCACACATACACGGCTCAAAAACCCCTGGATTTTTCTCTTAGTGTGTTCTAATTGGTGGATTGTGTGCATTCGCAGGAATATTTATTTTAAGAAGCTCTTAAAAAATATATATAAATGACTTTACCATGTTGTGACGATGGATAACAATTGATGTGAGGTTCAGCCTGACAGATAAAATCTCACAATCACATATAAACACTCATTTTCATGTGTATAATATATTGTTCTAATTGTTTTGTGCCGTTTCGCTGCAGTGTTTTAATGTGACAGGCTGTAAATTCTCTTCAAGTGTTCAGAGAAATACATGGCGAGCTCGCGGGCAGTCGCGCTGCCGCGAATATCATGTTATTACTTTAAACAGTTCAGAAACATCTGAATTTAGCTCTTGGTGTGTTCTAACGTGTGGATTGCGTGCAATCGCCGATATAATTTAATTATAAAAGGTCTTAAATAAGAATAAATTCGCTCGTTGTGAGCTCCGTGGAGACAGCATGAGCTGAGCAGCCGTGATTCTTCTCTCGTCTGTCTGACTGCTCTCTGCCCAGACATCAAGTATTCATAAGCTGTATCACGTTGTCAAATTATATTTCATTTTGCACACATAAACAGTTCAAAAACACCTGAATTCTGCTATTGTTGTGTTCTAATGGGTGGATTAGTGCAATTCGCTGTGATATTATTTTTGGAAGCGCTTAAAAATGCGGATGAAGCGCTCATTTCTCTCTCGTCTTTCTCGCTGTTCTTTGGCCAGAGACATAATTTATAAATGAGACCTGACCCGGTAATAATAACATATGTTGGTTTAGCTTGTCAGTTTATATAGCTAGCCTATTTATTTGTCCGATCTCGCCCCGAAACGCGGCTGTCATGTGGACTTCAAGTGTTCAGAGAAATACATCGCGGGCTCGCGGACATTTGGCTGCCGCGAATATATCATGTTATTACTTTAAACAGTTCAGAAATATCTGAATTTAGCTCTTGGTGTGTTCTAACGTGTGGATTGCGTGCAGTCGCCGTTTTAAAAGGTCTTAAATAAGAATGAATTCGCTCGTTGTGAGCTCCTGGAGACAGTGCCTGAGCTGAGCAGCATTGATTCTTCTCTCGTCTTTCTAACTGCTCTCTGCCCAGAAATAAATTATTAATGAGCCCTGACCCCTGTAATAATCAGATATGTTGGTTTAGCTTGTCAGTTTGAGGGAAATTGTATTATTTACTTGGTATTTTTAACCGGTTTAAAAGTGAAACGAAACCCGACTCCTCCCTTTAATCTCGGTTATTGCAACTAGGGGCGCATTTTTTCTCAGTTAATGTAAGTCTATGGGTAATGTAATTTGACATTTAAAAATTAATAAAAAAAAAACTTTAAGTCTGATCAGTCTGAAAAGATATAGCAACCAGCACCGCTCTATCCCGCAGGTGTCTGCCGAGTTTGGGGCTTGTGGCTTTAAAGCCCTAGGAGGAGTAGCGTACAGAATTTCTGTCAGAAAAATAATAATAAGAAAAAAAAGAAGAAGAAGTTTAAATAGCATAACAGTATGTTGGCTTGTTGCCAAGCCAACATAATAATAAGTTTAAATACAATATCAGTAAGTTGGCTTTCTCAAGCCAACTTAATAAATAATAATTTTTTATAAAAACGTTGCAATTTTTACCAAATAAACCACAATTATATTTCACCTCCAAACTGTGCAGCGCTACTTGAGTTTTTTATAAACCACATCCCCATTGTTTTGATTCGTTCAATAAAAAATGTTTAATTGTTAAAGTAAAATAAACAAAACAAGAAATATATATATTTTTCCCTATTTTGTCGTCACTCCAGGCTGACAGTGTGACAGACTTAATTATTTATTTTACAGTATACAGTATAATATGCCGTATAGTTACTATACTAACATTTACAGTGAAATCTTTTGGAAAAACCACGCATTAAGCAACTTTCTGAACAAGGTTGCTGTCTGTTAACACTGACAGTCTGATAACCTGCCTGACATTCAAATCAGAAGTCACATGCTGCCATCAAAAACAATGGAATTGTTGGAACATTTCTAACAGACTTCATGTAAGTCATTTTGTTCACACTCTTCAAATAGTTGAGTTCTTTGAGATATAAGTTCAATAAAGGCTTGATATCAGATCTGGTCAGAGGATTTCTACACTACAGCACTGAAAAGTCTGTTGTTTCTGAAGGTGGCGCTGTTGTTTGTAGGTGGTGAAGTAATTAACAGCACATGAAGCATCATGTGACTCCAGCGCTGACAGTAAGTGAACTCTTCTTAAAATAAATGTAGTGTATGTTAAAGAGTTATTAAGTTTGCAGGGCTATATTTTTGAGTATTAGTCTATTAATGTGTGTTGCATTAATACAAATTTATACAAATAGACAATTTATAAAATACAAACCTATAACAATAAGTCTGATAGTACTTTTTATTATTATTATTAGATTTAAACCAGAGCCGAACAAAACAGAGATAAGAAACTAATTCTGTCAGCACTACCTACATATAAGATGAAGACCTAACATGATCTACACAGTAATACCAGAGCCCGTCTACGGAGAGCCTTCCCACTCCCTATTAAGTCCTATTGTACAGAATTTTGGTTGCAGTACCCCCAGAGTTCCACTGGGGGTGATCACCATGAGTGCAAAATGAATGGGAGTCTATGGGGTTAGACGGCTAAATTTGCCCCTTTCACCCGATTGCCGTTGAGAAATCTCTGATCTAATTGTAGGTTTTGCAAGTTCAACATGGGTTATAGGTTGAAAGTTGAATGAACGAGTACATGTCCTTTTTTATTTCTTACAGGTTGAGTTGTTGTTGCCCATAACACGTTAGCATTCTCCTAATGAATGTGTATGACGTCATTGACATTTTAAAAGACTTTTTAAAGCAAATAAGTGACTCAAAAAAATCTAACACCCAACAATGTGTAATTTCTTTGCATCTCCTTTCGAATACAACATTCAAATTACTAGAAAAAAAATTATATCTTGAGAAAAGTGGATTTTGAGGGGTATACCACCATTGACCACGTTGTACATGTCGACGTACACATGCAAACCGCTAGACCAGGGGCATGTTGTTGGTGTATCCTGCAGTACCACGATAAAAGCCAAAGAAGAAGCGTCTCGTCAGAGAAGCATTATAGCCGTGACGGCGGCAAATAAATGTCAAATCATAATTTAAAACTACAAAAAAGTGACAACAACCGAACAAGAGAAGAGGGAATTCTTTCAATCTCCACAAGGACTTTCACCATGGCATATCAACATTGTTGGTCGCGGACAACTACTGATGTATAATGCTATGCAGTATTATAAATGATAAAGACACTTGTTCTTTGCTTAGTTTTTATTTTATACAAGAGGGTGTTACATTAAAATATATTAAAGTGCACATAAACACCTTAACAAAACTCAAGTACATACGGAGGGAGGGGTTCTAGCAGACCAATCACAGCACTTGCAGTCAGCGTAGAATTGACACGCTGATAAATTTTGGGGAGAGGCACGTCAGGCTACGCCGTACTACACATAGCCTACAGCGTAGCTACGATGTAGGTTCAACGCAGAAGTATAAATTGGGCTTTTCAGGACTCAGGTAATTTTTCAAACTTGATGTGCTGTCGTAGTAGAACAGTTTCAGATTGCATATCTGGCATACTGGCTTTGTCTTGTCCTCACACAATTTAAAGTGCTACCACACAGCTGAAGCCTTCGGCATTTTTGCCTTCTCTTCCAGATGAACTGAATCATGACATTCACTCATGGGCGATTCATAAGCCAGTTTTCCACTTTGAGCCGAGCCCGTTTCATTTTCCACTGTGGTGCTTAAAACGGAGCTCTTTGGAATGCATTATAAATGCGTCAGTCATGCCTTGGTTGTGTAATATAAACAAGCGATATGGACGATTATCAGATATTTCTGTTTTTGGGATTCCTTTTTTTAATCTAATATTTAATTTGTTCAATAACAGAAAAAAAGACAACTCTTGACGTGAAAAATAAAATAAACAGAAGGTGACGTCGGGTATAATATCAACACAGGTAAATATTTCCTCCACAGACCAGACTGTCTCAGACATTTTTATTTTGAATGTATCGTAGCTGTTCAACTTACTTGGCTGTAGGGCTGTCAAAAAAAAAGTAGAATATTCATCGAATTTTAAATAAAAATCCACATTCGAATACAAAAATTTTGCATTCGAATTTTAGGTGTCCGTTAAGGAAGCTGCTTTAAGGCCTGCCCCGGGCATACTTTAAATTTTTCTAGAGAGAGATAAATTCTATTACCATTGTACTCACATCTCGCACAACATAGCCGCATGTTTAGAAAGCCATGTAAAATTAAGGTGGGTTAAATTTTTTTCAAAAACATATCTAGAGACTTCATGGTGGGTGTTTCCCCATCCCACTGCCTCTCAAGTTTAAATGAAAAATGTACTGTGTGATTGGCTTTCATCCCTTTGTATTATATGCATGCACACACGATGCTGTTTTGTTCATAGTTCCTTAAGCTACTTTATTATAATTCGTTTATAAACATTATTTTAAATATTATGCACATTTTTCACTGTCATATTTTCTAATGCTTAGAATAAATGTGCATTAGTAATATCTTGTGGCCTCAGCCAAAAGCCAAAAGCTTTTCTTCACCCTAATTATGCATTTTAAATTCGATTATAATTTGAATTTTGATCGAATTTAGTTTTTCAGCCATTTTGACAGCCCTACTTAGCTGTTTGATCAAATAGCGAGAATACAACTGTAACTGAACCTGATGACAGTCCTTAGAACTGTTCGGCCTGAAAATATACAACATCTAGGTATATTCAAGCACGAATGAAGACCGTTTCACTGGGGATGCCAGGTGTTCAAAAAAAAAAGTAAAGGATTATTTGAATCTCAAAACTGAAAATCGAATCCCAACAGACCAAAGGAACATTCAAATAATCAAATATTCTGGTCCAGCCCTAGTTAAGTTTCCACAGTCTGCGATGATTTTGGGTGAAAATTCATCTGCTGGTGTTGGTCCATTGTTTTTTGTTTTTTTGAAAACCAAAGTCACTGCACCCGTTTACCAAGAAATTTTAGAGCACTTCATGCTTCCTTCTGCTGAGCAGCTTTTTGTAGATGCTGATTTCATTTTCCAGCAGGATTTGGCACCCGTCCACACTGCCAAAAAATGACCATAAATGACCATGGTGTTGGTGTGCTTGACTGGCCAGCAAACTCCCCAGACTTGAACCCCAGAGAGAATCTATGGGCTATTGTCAAGAGGAAGATGAGAAACAAGACCAGAACATGCAGATGAGCTGAAGGCCACTATCAAAGAAACCTGGGCTTCAGACCACCTCAGCAATACCACAGACTGATGACCTCCATGACACGCCGAACTGAGGCAGTAATTAAAGCAAAAGGAGCCCCTATCAAGTACTGAGTACATTTACATTAAATGAACATACTGCAAGACTTTCTACAGCATACTGCCAACAGTAATTGAATACAAAATATATTTCTGTAGTACAGCATGTAATAATTATCCAGTAAAATAGTACATCTGAACTGGGATTATTATAAGAAACTGAACCATCTGACATCTTGTTTAGAAAGAACATATTTGAAATATTTCACGTCTTTAATTCCATTCATTATTTGTAGCGTGCCTGCCATCCCATAAACACAACAAGTTCTGTGCTTTGTTACTTTTAATCGGAAATAAATCATCAGCAAAGAGTCACAGAATGATGCCAGTGAAACAAAATGTCACGTAAAGTCACAGTTACCTCAAGTGCATATATTAAACCAGCATTTCATATATTTATTTATTTGTGAATTCACGATATATGATTATGTTTTGTTATGATTTTTAATTAATTTCAAATCTGTGGGGTGATCTGAGAGGGCTGTGCACAAGGACATGCCTTCACAATCTGACAGATCTGGAGCATTTCTGCAAACAAGAGTGGGCAAATATAGCCAAGTTAAACCCCCCACCCAACCCACCCCTGCATTTTAACAGGGGTGTGTAGACTTCTGATATCCACTTACTTCAAATTGCTGATGCCTTTCGATAAAGGTGCGTACAACTAAAATGCAAGCTTAATACTAGTGGTAATGGAAATACTAATTTAGAAAAATTTACCTTACCATAACATACTGATGGACAGATTATTACTGTTGAATGCATTTCACAAGGCTGTTTGTCATGACTCATGACCACGTAAACGATGCTTCAGAGCTCAAATTTAGGCTTCATATTAGAGTTAATGGTCTAACAATATTTCCAATTTCAAACAGCTTTTACTGTACCAGGCTTTTCAAATGACACTTTAAATTCACATAGCTATATAAATGACTTGGCTAATGGTTTAAAGAAATGGTACTACAGTAAAATGTCCAAAATTTGGATTTCGTTAGACTATTACCTCTGGTGCCTAGCTTTAACACATCCAGGAAAGGGAGCTTCTGTTGTGTTGCAGGTTGTTCCTGTTATGTTTTGGCGATTTTGTTGCATTATGCACTAATGGGCCACCATAAGAAGTTTGTACATGACGTAGGCCTAGATTTAAAAAAAAAAAAAATGGATTTATATAATATTTTCAAATTGATTCATTTCCAATGATTTACCACTGGAAGCGACATTTACATAAAGCAGAAACACTATTATTAATATAATTTATTAGATATTTATAGCATTATTTATATCAGTATTTAAAATAAGAGTGTTTGAAAGCAAAGTTATGTAATATGTGATTTCACTGGTAAACTGGTAAGGACTACGACTATTATCATATATCAACAGTGTGTCATGAGTGTGAGAACAACAGAAGAAACTGTCAGACTCCAGTCCGAGCATAACACACACACAGAGAGAGACAGAGAGAGAGAGAGAGAGAGAGAGAGAGAGAGAGAGAGAGAGAGAGAGAGAGAGAGAGATGCTCAGCAGGACAGTCTGACTGTCTCTCTTAACACACCTTCATCATCCTCATCATCACAGCTATCACAGTGTAAACCAGAGAACTGACAGCAACTGTCCTGATAAAAACACCCACACTAACGCACACAGGTGTGTGTAGCATCATTTAAAGGCGCTGTAATGAGCGTGAAACTGTCCCATATAAACACAAATCTCTATCAGCTGAGTGGGTGTCGCTACTCTTCTTGTCAGATAAAGCTCATGAGAACGACACTACAGTAACACACATTAACACACTGAGCAGCTAACTGTCGGATTTCGCCCTGTTTTAGAAATATCTCACGTGTTCTGTTAATTTATGTTGATTTGGAGCTGCTAGCGGCTAGCTAGTGTGAGCGGCTAACGGCTGATTCGGGGCTCCAGATTGAATTTAACGCTGAACGGACGCGCTCTGTGGAGTGGGGCGCGTGAGAGTGGAGTGTGAGCGCGCGGCGTATGTCTATATCATGCATGTTCTCACCTGTAGTCGTGTGTGTTTGCTGTAAATCAGTGTGTTCAGGTAGTGATTATCCGGATGCTGGTCAAGATGGCGGCGGCACAAAGACTGACGCAGTTCCCCGGCTCACCTGCGGGCGGCGCCAGAGGACGCGCGCTTCACTGCACTCGGCGTGACCCGCAGCGGGCGCGCGCTCGTACACACCCCCCTGCGTCCGAATGTTCATACTATCAATCCTAAATAGTCAGATTAGTGAAGCCCGTTCATCTTCTTATTTCTTTTTTTAAGCCCGTTCATCTATTGACTCTCTTAATTTTAAATTAATATGGAAAAATAAGGTGGAACACGTGAGGAAGAAATTTTTAATCCAACCAAATTCCAAAAAGGTTTGAATGGGTTACACGTTTATATGGTAACTTGAACTGGATTTTTTTTTTTTTTTAATAAATCGTCTAAAAATACTTTCACGCTTCCTTTCTTGTGATTTAAATTCTACTTCAAGGCTCCCCATGAAGCTGTCAAAACATTCATCAAATTCATGACATGGAAACTGATCATTATTTAAAGCATTTATTCATTATCAATAAAATCATTATAGTAATTATAATAATAAAATCTCCATATTCATCCGGAAGAAGGAGGCGGGAACCAGTGCACAATCAAAATGAAACTTTAATGACAAAAATAAACACAAAACAGCGCACCAGCCCCTCACGGATGACTGGTGCGCACAAAATAAAAAGCAAAACATAAAATATGGCCCAGGCCTGGTCCTCTCTCCTCCTTCACTATCGTCGTATATCCTTCCATCTCCTACGTGGGACTCGAGACCGGTGGTGGGGCGCAGGTGTCACTGATTTCCCAATCATTCTGCTGGCCTCCCTCCTTGTTCCCTCGTCTCTCGGCCCGCCCCACTTGCCACAGTAATATAAATCACTATGTTGCTTAGTTAATCTGAGATAAAAACAATGACCAAAAACCATTCAATGAAAAAAGTCGGTCTGGCTAGATACCATTTTTCAGAACCAATCCTGATCTGATACCAGAAATTCTGAGTATCGGCTGATACAGAGCCGATACCAGGACATCATATTTATTTTTTAAAATCAGTGTAGAATTTCTATACCTCAATATGTTGACCTGTTCATCACTCTTTAAAGAAAAACAACAAATTAATACATATATATTCATAATCTATATATGACAACAACAACAAAAAAATAAAAAAATAAACTAGGTTAGTGGATAATTCTGTAGCAAAAGTTACTCTAGAATAAATCATAAAATTTAGTGGGGAAAAAAAACAAAAAAAAAACAGTGGGGAACAAATAAAATTGAGTAAGTGTAGGGCTAAATATGGTAAAATGTTAAACATTGCTTTGTCTATTGTTGTAAAATGCATTCATGAAAAACAAATTAGGAACACTGTATCATCTTAAGAGAGTTGCATTGTCTTGACTGTCTGTCAGAGAACTTGAATTTAACCTTTAAAGTATGCACCAATCTATTTAGGTATGGCTATTTCCAAAAATGAACAGGACAGCATGTCACTAAATTTTAATCCTGTGATCAAAAAGTAAAGAGCAGGGTTAATATTTGGTTACCGATTTGTCTTAGGTTGTGCTCTGCTGGCTAAAGTATGAAGGTATTTCTAGGCTTACCTATGTTGCTTCCTCAATTCATTCAGTAAAATAAATAAGATAAATTATCAAACAATGTTACATTTTTTGTGGAAAAACAGTGTGCATTATATTAGAAAATCTGATGTAGTTAAATCATATAACAATTGTGATTATTTAGATTTTTCTATCTTAAATAACTGTTTTTGACAAACTTGGTGGTCTCTCATTTTTGTTAATTTGTGATTACAAAATGTAAAATCTGCCTGTTAAATTGTCAGCTTTTCACAGGCAAGTACTTTTGGCTTGGAGGTTAATTTACAAGCAATTTTTTTTCTCCACATCAGCATTATATCTGGAATAGTTGTATTATTCTGTATAAACATAAGAGTATATTTATGAAAACAAAGGATTCTTTTGGTAGGGCAGTTGTTGAATTCTCTTGGGTATTTAAAGGTACAGGTTGTACTGTAGGACCTGCCACGAGAGGGGGCACTACCAAAACAATAACAATCTCGTGTTTTGATGACGCTAAGAAGGAGCGTGGAATGATGGGATTTGTTGTCTTCTACCCAACCGCTGATGGCCATTAATCAAATGGAAAGATAAATCATGGATTTAACGCGAGTTCAACGATTTGCACAAGTAGATTACATACAAAGTCAATGCAAAGACGTGATCAGACTATGGATCAAACGCGTCCTCCCGCGGGTCTAGAGACGCAGTTCCCTGCGTTTGGCAGGTATACCCCATAATACTAATCTTGTTGATCGTTATAATAGCATACATTTTCTGTAACGATACGAATCAAAACAACTCACCTGTCGAGTAAAAGAAAAGTGAGATCGGCATCTCTTTCTAGTTGAAGTTTGTTGCAAAGCTACTTGCGCATTTGCCCTCGACACTGTTGTCATGTGGTTTCTACGTCAGTAAAGGCAGTAACAAAGGGATACTAATGTCATTGACAGGCGACTGCACTCCCCCGGGTCACTGTTTAGAAAGGGAATTTTCTCATGATTTACAAGTAGTTGAAAACATTAGCGATATTGTTAGTAATCAGCTGGACAAAATATATAACACTAGTCTAGTGGTTTTTGGATATTTTACTTCAAATATCTTACAAATTGTACATTTAATGACTTATGATGAATTTCTCGGGTGTCGCTGTTGGACAGTGTTTTCTCTACTTCCTGTTGGCCTTCTGTAGCTAATCGTAGCTCTTTGTAGCTGTTTTTATTTTTTTTCTCTATAATCTTTATCTATCACTCTCTGTTTTTAAAGTGATAAAATTAACTCAATTCACACCATATTTCTGATATTATCGAACAATCTTATCAGATTAATTTTGTTGGTTCACTTTTATTTTATATGCGTGAGTGCAGTACACCTGCAAAGCGTTAGCGTTTGCATTCGAACCTATCGCTGTTTTCTTTTCTCCTCCCCTCTCTCTCGCTCTAGTTTTTCACAAGTTAATCAAACTGTGGTAAGAATATTTCATCAAGCACGGTGAGTGATGGCTTCTCCTGCTATCGTTATTTGCACCTCTTGCCACATGTACAGTTTATCTATCTCTGTCGCTGATGAGGGATTCACATGTGATAAATGCAGGGAAACAGTTAGGCTGACAGAGAAGATTTCAGAATTAGAGACACGCATCCAAACTTTAATTGAGGACAGTAAGAATGTTAGGGCTCTAGATATGGCCTTGGATGCGTCTACCTCAGGGATTCCTGTGCATTGTCCGGTTCCAGCAACAGAGCCCCTGCAGCAGGGCAACTGGGTGACGGTGAGGCAGCGTAGTCGTGGGTCAAAACACCGCTCTTCTGTTCCGATCAAAACATTAAACAGGTTCTCCCCACTCAGTGATGCACCCACTGAGAAACCTGATGAAAGTGCTCTAGTTATTGGTGATTATATTGTATGGAACGTGAATATAGAGACACCAGCCACCATAGTCAAACGTTTACCGGGAGCCAGAGCGCCTGACATCTTGGCAAATTTAAAAGTGTTGGCTAATGCTAAACATAAATACAGTAAGAATGTTATTCATGCCGGCGCTAATAATGTTCGACTTCGCCAGTCGGAGATCACTAAAAATAACATTAAAGAGGTGTGTGAACTTGCAAGCACGATGTGAGACACTGTAATATGCTCTGGTCCCCTCCCTGCTTACCGTGGTGACGAGATGCATAGACAATTGGACAAGCTTTTGGGTCTTTCTTCATCCCTCCTGGGATAAGTGCTGCTCTTATCTCTAGAAATATGGCACATAGTCTAAGAGTTTGTTCTTGATTAACTGAGGCTCAAGTCAGGAAGCAGACAGACTGGCTAAACAGAACGTCTGCTAGCTGCATCACTCCATAGAAATTAGTTAATTCTCAGCACATAGAGACTCTTTCACCTAGATATCACACTATAGTCAATTCAAGTCAAGTCAACTTTATTTATATAGCACTTTACACAAAATACATTGCGTCAAAGCAACTGAACAACATTCATTAGGAAAAAAATGTGTCAATAATGCAAAATGACATTGTAGAGACTGTGTATTTTACCTGAACTACAAAAAATGTCCAAACCAATTTAAGAATAACAATTTAATTGAGGTTCAACAAATAAAAAACAGATGCAATACGGATTAAAAAAAGTGATAAAGCTTGGCTTATTGAATATCAGGTCCCTTTCTACGAAAACATTTTTTTGTAAATATTATGATCACTGATCATAACCTAAATGTGCTCTGTTTGACAGAAACCTGGCTAAAACCTGATGATTACATTATTTTAAATAAGTCCACCCCCCGAGATTACTGTTATAAACATGAGCTGTGTCCAAAAGGTAAAGGGGGAGGTTTTGCTTTATTTTATAACAATGTTTACAGGAGTTCTCAGAGGGCAGGCTTCAAGTATAACTCGTTTGAAGTAATGGTGCTTCATATAACATTATACAGAGAAACAACTACTGTATACAGGCCACCAGGGCACCATACGGACTTTATTAAAGAGTTTGCTGATTTTCTATCCGAGTTGGTGCTGGCTGCAGATAAAGTTTTAAATTATTGGTAATTTTAATATCCATGTTGATAATGAAAAAGATGCACTGCGATCACTGGTCTATATATGACTGGATTGTTCATCGCGTTCTAAACTGCCAACAGGCAGTGAAGCCACTGGAAATGTTAAATCCGCCATTTTACTAATCCCTACCAACAGAGAGCACCATTGACTCACATTCAAACTCTTTAACAGAGGTGTGGGAGGGCATAAGGGCAATAACGGATAACAAGAAGAACACATCTCCCTCAGCGGAGATTTGTGCCATCTTGACTGAGGATTTAAATCTCTTCTATACTCGTTTCGACATAGACAACAATGAACCGATACAATCTTTGATGCCCTCCAGTGACACTGCCCCAGTCCTGAACACGCATGAGGTGAGAACCTGTCTGCACAACATCAACCCCAGGAAAGCGGCTGGCCCGGACGTGTGCTCAGTCCATTATTCTATGCGCTTTTTACTCATGACTGCCTAGCCTTCTTGTCATCTAATCTCATTGTTAAATTTGCGGATACTACAGTGTTAGGGCTTATCACCAATAATTTTGAGATGCCATACAGGAAGGAAGTTGAACATCTGGCAACATGGTGTAAAGAGCATAACCTAGTCCTTGACACCAAAAAGACCAAGGAAGTGATTGTGGATTTTAGGAAAAAAGGACAACTTATTCACACTGCACTTCTCATTGAAAGTGAGGAGGCAAGTTACTAGCTTTAAGTTAATGCGTCGAACAACGCTTTGGGGAACGCGCTTAGCGTGAGCGACTGTGAATATCGTGTGTAATCAGTCCAATGGAAGAGCGTGACGTCACAGGCGGGGTGACGTAAGTGACCAGCAAGCTATAAAAGCATGTGCCGTGCAGCTGGTGTCAGCTTCGAGTACCAGCAAGAGCCGGCAGGGGTGTTGGGGGTATGGCTCCGAGACGCAGAGTCTCGTTCCATCGAGGAACTAGGGTTACATACGTAACCTAGAGACGTTCCTCTTCAGGAACTTGAGCTGCGTCGAACAAAGCTTTGGGGAACGAGTATCAATGCCACCAGACTACCAAACCCCTGCCTAGTGTGTATCCGAAGAGCACAGCTTAGGACGAGAGGACAGAAGAGCCTGGAGTGACTGGCATGTCTAGGCCATAGAATTTAACAAACGTAGAAGGCATGGACCACCCCGCAGTGTTGCAGATGTCCAGCATGGATACACCTGCTAGGAAGGGCTTGGAGGCCACCCTCGAGTAGAGTAAGCCTTGGCTCCCGACAGCGGGGGACAACCAGAGGACTCATAGGTGGCGTTGATAGCGTCGACTATCCAATGACTAATAGTCTGCTTAGAAGCAGGAGAACCCCTCTGGGGGTACTGTAGCATACAAACAATTTGTCAGTTTTTCTCCACAGGGCAGCTCTGTGGACGTATGTGTCCAGCACTTGAACTGGACACATACAATTTAGCTTCGCTTGGTCGGGCTCCCGAAAGGGAGGAGGACAGAAGGCCTGCAGCATTACAGGTTGTGGTGTAACAGAGGAAACCTTAGGAATGTATCCCGCTCGAGGGTATATGAACACTTTGGTCATGCCAGGTCAAACTCAAGATAAGTGGGGGCCACAGAGAGGGCCTGAAGATTTCATACTCTCCACAGAGAGGTGATAGCCAACAGAAAGGAGGTTTTAAGTGTAAGATGTCTGTCTGAAATATCTTGAATGGGTTCAAACGGGGGTTTGCACATCGCCTCTTACACCACAACCAAGTCCCACGGGGGAATACGGGACCGTACTGGAGGTCTCAGCCTCAGCGCACAACAGAGGAAACGTGTAACTAGGGGGTGTCTTCCCAAAGACTGGCCATCGAGAAGGGCATGGTAGCCCACAATGGCCGCCACGTAAACCTTCAGCGTGAAGTGGGTCAACCCTGCAGAGAGCCTGGCCTGTAGGAACTACAGAACTGTACCAACTGGGCAGTTTGCTGGGTCTAGCTGGTGGTCTCTGCACCATGAGGTGGCCTGCAACTTCTCCCGGTGCTTCGACTTTATTCTTGAAATATTACGACTTTAATCTCGTAATCTTAGAATTTTATTTGATTTTTCAATGTGGCACTAAAACGCCGTCGTACTTATCAACCTTAATAGATTGACATATTCTATCTCATTATTTTGACAGTTAAAAGTTTTCAGCGGTGTTTTGTTTGAGTGGGAGGGGTTTTGTGAGGGTTTGTACAATTTGGCAACACTGTGTGCAACACTCAATTGTTGTTTACGGATAACATAGGAATAAATGAGAAGTGCCAGAAGCGGAATCCCACCTGTCGCAAAAAATCAGCGAAAATTTTTTTCGTGGTAAACTCTGAAAAATGTTAAATCCAAAAGAATTGTTTAATGTAAAACATGTTGATCGATTCATTCAATTATAAAGCCTTTCCTCTAAAAAGCTGTTTATTTAGCATAGTGAAGCCAAGTAGTAAGCATTTAAAAAAAAAAAAAAGTGAACTATCGAAATCCAGTTAAATGAACATAATTAGGTAGTAAAACCAAAGTGTTGCCGTCCATAAATTAACGTGTGTTTTGTAAAATGTTTCCAACTGTCACTTAATTAGATGCACCACAATTAATAAATAGTGTTGTGTGTTACATATTACTGAACATAATTTTAGAAATTTTGTGCAAATTATTGATATAAAAGTTAATGTGTAAATAAATTTCTGTAAAAATAATGGCCTTCACTCCTGGATTGAAATCTCACTTAAGATGGTCAAAGACCTTGTGAAGTCTACAGCAAAGGGCACTTACAGTTGACTAGATCATAAATTCATTTTAACTACTTTTCCAACATGAATCCTATGAGATGAGTTTGTTTATGTCCCCAGGCACAGCTCCACAAAACAATCATAAACTAATGAATTAGGCTTTCGTACCTATATAGGTTTTGTGAAACCCTTCATGCATGACGTGAACCTAGATACAACTTTACACAGACAAGGTAAACATTTTTATCACTATAGGCTGATGTAAACAAGAATGAAAAGTTGTGTGGCTGCGCTGATAAGACTTTGTATTCACCGGGCCCATTAACATCCATTGTAAGTGTCTTACTGTAACTGTCATGGTTTTTGCAGTTATTAAATAAAAATAAATACATTTAAATTGCTAACTTATTTTCTGTGGTAATGGACATTCGACCACAAGTTCCTCAACTGCTGTCAACAGAGCTTCAGGTGAACCCAAAATATCCCTTTAAATCAACTCAGTAATATGTAAATGTAAAAGAGTTCAAGTCTCTTCAAGTCGAAAGCCTGTGTTGGGGAGGTGGGATAGTTTGTAATGACTCCTCAATTGGGTCTTAAAGTTTCTTCCTCATCTTTCCTTTCTTGTTGCTGCCATGACCAAAGCCAGATTTCATCACTTCCTGTAGGCGCTGTCTTCCTTTGGCATGGACCTTCTTCATCCCCCCACTCTGCAGAAACTGCTGTTTGACTTTCCATTTGTGCTGCTTGAGAATCTGCTCGTGGTTTTTCAGCTCGGATTGCACACGTGAGCAGCTCCGTTGCTGGGCCGACTGCGATTGACCTCTGCCTATACGACCTGAGGAAACCACAACAAACACACAAACCACTGAAAAAGATAGAAGCTTTGACATGTAATGAAATTATTTCACACATGAAGTGGAAATAGAGACCTACAGCAGCGCTGAATGAGTTGACATCACATCCTTCTATTCTTACCTCCAAAGCTCCTCCCTCTGATTGCTACTCCAGTTTCTCCATCCGAGTCTGACGCTTGGTTATCAGTCTTATACCGCTTCTTCCATTCTTCATAACTAGACCAAAGTCAAGAAACTCAACTGACAAGCAATTATCAGCTTCAAACCTTTACTGGTCCACCTGACATCAACACTGAGTTTATTAATGTTCCCGTTTTTAAGACCTGTTCACAACAAATAAAAGTTTGATGAGATCAACTTTCATGAATGAATGGCTGTTAACATTTCACAAACATTGGCAAGCAATCAATGTGACAGAAAACTGGCCAACCAATAGGATTTGGGCTTTGTTCAGCTCCTCAGAACCTCTGCAGTTACATAAAAATGCAAGCTTTTTTAGGAAAAATAGCAACTGGTGTTAGAAGGTGAATTTACTTTTTCAGAGCTGCCAACCTTGGTTAAATATTTTCTAAAGGTTAGCCAGTCTGCACTTTCACACACACCTTTAACAACGGTCTTTGGATCGATTTGGTTCTGATGGCTTGGAACATCAGATTATTTTTTTGTAACTTGCAATTTAAAATGCTATAAAAAACATTTTTGAACGTCCAGTACAGTTCTGTACACTGTAGAAAAGCATGCATGAGGGCAAGAAAATCCACATATGCAACCCTAATATGGACACAGGCATCCAGCTATTGGTTTAATTGAAAAAAGAAAAAAAGTGTATAAAAATGCTTTGAATGATGAAACAAGAACACAATTAGCACTCGACGGTGGCAACATATAGTTTATCTGTGTTCTTTAAGCAATCTTGGGTATTTTCATTATAATTATTTATATTAATATTCCATTGCTAATCGGCATAGCCTTTTTTACAGCATGAAATATATTTTCTGCTTCATTCTGTGATAAGAAGCCACATCAGGTCAGAAAATTAAGTTATTTAAAACACTCGACTGATATTGCAGAGTAAAAACATGTTATAATGTTCTCTTTTGTTGGATGACAAGTTTAGAAACACTTCTAATTGCAAGAAGGGAAGATGTTTGGCACGTATTGTTTTTTTTTTTTTACTGTATCCATACTCAAAAACTTAATCTAGATATTAAAAAAAGAATAATATATCATACAAGATTCATGGCAGTTATTTTGTTTTTTGGGGGGGAGGGGGTACAATGGTGTTTCGTGTATTCAGAGTTGTTAAAGAGATGGATCCTCATGCTAAACATGCCCAAAGTTGTAAAAAATAGTTTAGAAGAATGACTGAGAATTTCTGTGCCGAAAATCTTACATCTGGGTAGGTACAAGTTTCGGTAGTTTTTTTTTCGATCGTGGATCTAATGACGTAGACGAGATCAGTCCTTATATGAGCATTTCTCCCGGAAAAGCGCGCCCGCGCACACATTGACCAGAGGAGAGCAAGACCGCGCACATCAACGAGCTTCAAAATCGTCGGCAGCGAATTTGTTCGAAAATGCCTCCAAATAAGTGGATATTTGGATGTGAGGGAAAGTTTACAGTGTTCAGCTTCCCCAAGAACCCAGCGTTACATGAACAGTGGATGCAGTTTGTTTTTCCAGGGCAGGAACGGAGTGTATCAAGTGCGTTTGTGTGTTCTGGTCATTTGAGTGATGAATGTTTTATAAACAAGGCCCAAGTTGATGCTGGATTTTCACATCGTTTGCTATTAAAACATGGAGTGGTCCCAGTGATAAAAGACCCCATTCATGTAAGTACAACTGCATCAGATGTCAGTCTTTTGTTGGAAATCAGCACATAAGTGAATATATGTTAAATGGAAACAACACGAAACATCAGTATTATAGCTTCGTTCAAGACACACCTCCAGGAGCTCGTTTTTTTCCGGAAAGAATCGGAAAGCTGTATTTTTTAATATAGGGGATGGGAGCGTTGTCCCACAGCTGCAGCTTTCTCTCATTTTGGGGGTGTTTTGTGTAGTTGGTGCGAGTCCATGCTGAACATAAATACAAACTGAAAAACCTGTGAAATCCAAGTTGGAAAGGTTCACCATCTGTATTTATTTTATTGCTTTACAATTGTTTGGTTTTCTTTAGGAATCCTGTGAGCACTTTATTTTTTGTTCAGATCAAAATGTTATGACCTTTTATGTAAAAATTGTAAACTTAAATTGTGGACCTTCAAAACAGGGTCTAAAAATATATATGGTCTTTTTATAAAATACATTTTATACATATTATACATTTAACTAAAGGATCCTACAAGCACTTAAATTTTTCCCATTTTACTCATACTGCACAAAAAGTTTTTCAATAATGTTTAATGTTACAGGGACTGATTATTCCAAATGCAGAACCCACCGTGTTCTGGTTAAACCATTTTTATTTATTTATTTATTGCTAAGGTTTGCATATGGTGGTGTGTTCTTAATGACAGCTTTCCTTACAATAGCCTTTATATTCCTAAAATAAGAAATATCCCAATATATCGCCTTGCTTACAGTAACGCAATGTATCGCAACATATCGTATCACTACCCCTGTATCGTGATACGTATCGTATGATCAGATTCTTGGCAATACACAACCCTACAAGACATGTTTACACTTGGCAACATCAAGTGACTTCTAGTCTGGATAGCCGATCAGATCTCTTTTTCCCACACAATATTTAAATAAGTCTTCTGACAGTTCAGAAGAGAGGGTGTGGTGTTTTGCATGACGTCGACCTGCGGATACAACAACGATGTTTGGATTCTGTTTACATTACACTGAGATCCGATCACAATGCAACCCTTACTTCCTCTTGACCAGGACACGCTGATCAGATAACTCTCCTATAGGGCTGTCATTATAACAAAATTGCTGGCGATAACTTGTCCGAGAAATTATCGCGATAAACGATAATATTGTCGTTCTAAGACCAGTTTCAACTAATATAATGATAATGGCATTATAATGCAGGTACACCTTTTCAAAGATCAATAAACTTTTATTTTATGGCAGATTCAGAGCAAGAAATACCAACATGTTGAATTTGTGTGGCTTAAAATAAAAAAAAAGAAAGGGCAATGAAGTTACTTGTAAAATATGCTACGTGGTATTAAAATAAAGCAGTAGTGCAAGTACAATGCTGTATCACTGGAGACGCAAACATCCACAAGCAAATGAAAGGCACTTCCCAAAGCTGGTTACTCTAGCGAGATGTTATCTCTTTATTCCAGGGACATGCATCGGAGAGGGTGTTTTCTGCCCCGGGCTGTCCACAGGCTGCACTCAAGACTAACCCCACATCGTGACGTTACATTTTTTTAAATAAAAATTGAAAAAAGAAATTATCGCAGCCGAAAAAATTATCAAGCTCATTTTTTAAAAATTGTGCGATTAATTGATTTATCGACTATTGCGACAGGCCTACTCTTCGATCAGAAGCACGTTTACACTTCTTTTCATTGTGTATGTGGCCAACATCCGGATACAGGTCGCATGTTAATGCCAACTGTAAATGCAGCCTATGAGACACTTTTCACCCTCCACCCTCCTTTGCACCGCATACGTGTACAGTGTAAATTGTCTAAGCATTAATGGTAGGGGAAAACCGGTTATACTGGAGAGTGGCCACATATGAAGTGTTTCTCGGAGGTTACAGTACCATCTTTTTCAGACTATAAGTCGCACCTGAGTATAAGTCGCATCAGTCCAAAAATACGTCATGACAAAGAAAAAAACGTAATAAGTGGCACCGGACTGTAAGTCGCATTTATTTAGAACCAAGAACCAAGAGAAAACATTACCGTCTACAGCCGCTTTAGACGGTAATGTTTTCTCTTGGTTCATTTCTCCTGGTTCATGTTAAATAAATAAGTCGCACCTGACTATAAGTCACAGGACCAGCCAAACTATTAAAAAAAGTCTGACTTATAGTCCGGAAAATACGGTATATTGAAGAATGATAATATTACTTTTTACATATGCCATGTGACCTGTTAATGCAAAAAAAAAAAAAAAAAAATTGCAATTGGAGTTTTGCTAATTATTCCTTTTTCGCATTGCCTTGAAAACCACCTAATGTGAGAACAAAAATGTTACGATATATGGCTGTTTTTGCAAAACTGCGTGAATTTTTAATTTGCCATTTCAATTTGCGCAACATGAGGTGTAATTGAAATGCACATTTGACTTTAAAGGTGCAGTGCAGTAAATTAACATGAGTTTTTGTAAAGCTGCTTTCTGAATCAATGTTATAAAAAGTGCTATATAAAGAAAACTGACAATTCATGAAGGATACAAGCTCTTCTTTTTGCCACTGACCACCTGTCCACTTTCTGTTTTGATTTACTTGTTTTTGTCCTCTTTGCCCATGTCACGGAAGAAGCGTTTCCGCTTGCGATCCCTGCGGTGAACAAGTTTAATATGACCATAAGCAAATATACGGTCAGTACTGAATATGTAATAATAGAAGGTGCTGCTCACCATTTCATCAGGTTCTTGTGCTGGCTTAAAGTGATGCTCTCATCTCCCATCAGGACCAGAACCGCAGAAGAGGCCTGCTGCTCGAAAGATCCGCCAAAACCGAGCCCTCTGTCTGCTTCATTATATTGCTTTTCTCTTTTCCCTCCAACCACCTCTGAGAACACAGTCTGGAGAGCATATGGACACAAAATAGATATTGCAATATTAATATATATATATATTTTTTAAGTTTTTAATCCTGATTTTGACAATATTTCCTTAAACCCACATATACTTTACATTTATAAATGCATTTCAGTATTTATGACGTCTCTAGAACAGACTTAATGCAAAAAAAGTTTGAATGTAATGTTTGTAGAACAGAAATAACGCAACAAATCAATAAGTAGTGCAGTGACTCTAGAACTAGACTTGTGCCGGTATTCGGTATTGCGATATATCATGGTAATGAATATGCACAATATTGTTATCGTGGACACTTCTAAACACTAATAATTATATAATAATTATATATTACAAATTATTCAGAATTTGGAATGCATTTTAAGAATACTATTCTTACTATTCTTACTATGAATAATTATATATTACAAATTATTCAGAATTTGGAATGCATTTTAAGAATACTATTCCCATCAACTGGTCAAAATGCACAACACCGCAGTATGCTGCTTGAAAGAATCTGTGTGCTCTGATGTAAACAAGCACATAAGAGAAGCAAATGAGGGAACACATGAGAGACGCGCTGAATGAAAGCACATTCACTCTCTGGCAGCAGATGGCGCTAAACTGCACAAAATTACCCTTGAAACACCACAAATAAACCAGCTGCCCTACTTTCTAAAACATATTTAATTATTTTAAATAGCCAGTCAGATTTGTGTATTTGCTATGATGTTCATCACAGTGCCAAATACTTAAGTATTAAGTCTTAATAGGCTATTTTAATCTGGACTACAACATGACATAGAAATAGTTTGAAAGTGTTTAGATTTTTTTATTGTTAATTTAAATGTTAAATTAGGGCTTCATTTTTAACATTAGTTAATTCATTAGTTAATATAAACTAATATAACGAAAAATTCTTCTGAACATTCATTCATCTTAGGTATTCCAACATGAACTAAAACTTTTATTTTTAAACAAAGATTAATAACTTCTGTAGCTGTTGCACAAGGAGAAACAGATAAAAACCAGGGGTGAATGATGAATCACTGAGGAGCTACTAAAGCATCCAGTCCAGTTTGCAATCAGCACGTGAAGACACAGTAAAGCTAATTTTCCAGAACATTTTGCACCTCTTTGAGATACTCCACATGTTTGGTGGCTACAAACACCATGGTCTGTTCTTGCGGCTTCACCACTTTTCTCAGCAGAAAAAATTATAGCGGATGAAGAAAGGGGGAAAAAATATGGATGCTATTAATTAATTAATACTATTCAAATGATAAAATAATAATAATAATAATAATATATATATATATATACACACACACACACACTTTTGTTCCTCAAGGATGCATTAAATTAATCAGAATTGACAGGACGGACATTTATAATGTTACTAAAAATTTCAATTTCAACAAAATGCTGTTCTTCTGAACTCTCTATTCAACAAAGAATCCTTAAAAAAATGTAACATGGTTTCCACCATGTTTTTCAACAATGATTACAATTAGCATTGTTTCTTGAGCAACAGATCAGCATATTAAAATTAATTCTGAAGGATCTTGTGATGCTGAGCTTTAAATCACAGCAATAAATTACATTTGAAAGTAACGTGACATACAGCCAAGTATAGTGACCCATACTCGCAATTTGTGCTCTGCATTTAACCCATCCAAAGTGCACACACACACATACACTGTGAATACACACACACACACACTGTGAACACACACCCGGAGCAGTGGGCAGCCATTTATGCTGTGGCGCCCGGGGTTCAGTGCCTTGCTCAAGGGCACCTAAGTCGTGGTATTGAGGGTGGAGAGAGAACTGTACATGCACCCCCCCCACCCACCCACAATTCCTGCCGATTGCGAGTCCGACTCTCCAACCATTAGGCCTTTAATGACTTCCCGTTACATTTGACAATATATTCACAAAGAAAACAGCTATTTGCAACTGTATTAATATTTCACTGTTATATTTTGATTAAATGAATGCAGCCTTGAGGAGCATCAGAGTATTCTTGCAAAAACTAAATTTAATAGGATGACCACTCATCCTGTTTCTCTGGGCAGGATTTCTAAATTGCTTAATATGTCTGGGGCTTCCTATTGCCTGTCTCTCTACAGTCTTCATACATTGTATGTATTTGCATTGCTTTAACCATTCTCTGTAGATCCCACCTTCTCGCACACCACAATCGGTCAATTATGCACAATGACTGCATGCTATTGGTCAAAATGCTTTTCAGTCATTACCACCAGTAAGTATGAAAACAATAGGAAATCAAAGCAAAGCTGAAGCTGCTCTGCAAAACCCATTTCAAACAGCCCGGAAAAGCAGAAATGTCTCATTAGGGCAGCGTAGTGAACACATATAAACTGTACTTCTGAAATTAGGATTAATGAGTAAAATGCACACTTAATCTTGGATTCAGCAGATATATTTCTGGTCTCACCTGTCGGCTTCATCGAACACCACTTACTCCAAAGCCTGCAGCTTCAGGTTCATCTCCTTGATGACGTGCATCAGACGGTCAGGAATACCGATGATGCTGGAGAAATCAAGAGTATGTCACCCCAGAGGTGCAGGACTCATTCAAATCAAATCAAAACTGCAATATGGATTAGTACGACAAAAGCTGGGACTGAATTATCTGCGCTGTGTTCATTTACACGTGAGCAGCTCAGAATCCAGTGTTTCCAGCATCTCAGTTCACAGTAAATGATCCACATGAACTCAATCTGCATCTGCTCTGAGAACGAGTCGCTTTAACATACATTTGTGAATGAAACCTCTTCACAAACTTGTAATGAGAAGTGCTTAAGAAAAGAAAAGCTTTAATGGCTTCATGAGGTTTTCTGTGAAGTTCCATTGTTTAACATTTGAAGATTAAGACAGCCGTTGATACGAGTATTGTACATTTACAGTAGCAAAGTAAAAAAAAAAAAGTAATATCTCATTTTAGGTTTTACAGTGAAATATTACTTAATTTTTATACTTTCCATAAAAATAATAATAAATTAATGTTATTATTATTTTTAGGCCTGTCAAAACTATTAATTTCATTCAAAAGTTTATGTAAAGTTTGTTTACATAAATGTGTTTGTATTTATATTTAAATGTACATATAAATATACACACCTAAATGTATACATTTATCAAAAACATTCAACATTGCTGTCAATCAATAAAAAAAAAAGTCATAATCATATTTTTTCTTTAATTGCAATTAATCCCATCTAACATTCAAGTTTTTAAATATCCTTATATATTGCAATAATTTCACATTCAATCTTCAAATTGATGTAGAAACTAAATTCTAAATGAAATATAGACTAATCCTTAAAGCTAGAGAAGTGACCGATTCCCTCTTTTTTTATTTTCTTCCTTGATTTTACAGACATCACAACAGCTGGTTATTGGGTTATTTTGGCTGCTTTAAGAGCTGCTGAACATGACGTGGATCTGACACGCATCTTATTTTCTCACAACACTTTACCTTTTCTGAGCCACTTGAGGTCTTAAAGTCTCTGCTAATGTGCTGACAAGTTGAATCGGGTGTTTTAGATGAGGGAGACTGGGCTGCTCCAGGACAGTTTTGAAAACCACTGCATTTCAGAAACATGCTCTTAATGTCTGACTCATATATAACAAAAACTTACATGCACAGTTTTAAGGCAGCTTTAATTGCCTTTTTGGAAACTTTATGACTTGACTGATGACATAACTATGACATTGCATGCTCATTGCATGAAGTTATATATAGCACGTGCCATTGCGTTTGTGCTTGTAATTGAAGAGCACAGTATACTGGCTAAGAGGACAGAAATAAATAGATTTTACTGACATATGGCCTGACAACATCTCATCTGACCGCAGTTCACTGTTGTTCTGCTGAAACTCCACGTCGCCTGTGCCTTTTCCACGCTTGTTTGACTAGCGCCTAGCACTGAGGCAATGTTGGACTGTGCGTCTGAATATTTTTAACACATTACGGCCCCGATGTACTTAAAGAGAAACCGAAGAATGAACTGATGAGAAGTAATTTCAAACAGAATCCATCCAAAACAAAGTTCACTTTGGGAGTTCGAAACTGCTTACCACTAACAAATTAAACTTTCGGGAAAAGCTTGTTCTGGCTGCAAAACACCTCTGTACTACCATTAGTCTGTTACGATTAACATCATAGGAGGTGTGCGCTGAGTAGTGATGTTACGATTACCTGCGAGCCGGTTGAAAATCGATTTAAATATGTGACGATTAAAATCGGTTGAGTTGCCAAACAAAGCGTAAAACACTGGGGTAGGAGATTATATGAATGAATCTCTGAGGGGAACTGACTGGCTTTAGAAAAGTTTACATGGCATTTTCTTTTCATTTTGCCTCTGAAAAATGCATATTAAAGAAATGCTCATAAGCACAGCACAGCTCTGCTTTGTTTTTTATGTTTTTTAAAGCAGTAACCCAGGAAGCACTGTATAATTGCTGTTCATAAACGCCACCTGCTGTCAGAGAGTGAATCTACGTCTCTTTCAGCCCGTCTGCCGTTTCGTTCAGATATGCTTTATGTAGTATAGTTTCACAAAACTAAGGTCAGACCATTCTGCTTTTGCTTCAAGTTTTGAAATTATACAGTCTAACTTAGATTGAAAACTACTCATGCTGCATGTGTGCTGCATCACTGCTCAAAATAAGTATACACACCGCTCTCTTACAAACACAGTCAAACACTAACACACTCTCTCACACACACACACACACACACAGGAGAAGGTGAAGCCTCAAGGTTGAATTTACAAGTCTGGATTCTCATGAAGGGCAGCGAACTGGTCATCCATGCTGACAAACAGAAATTACACACACAGAAGGTGATATTAGTGAAACACAAGACAAACAAAAAACTTTCAGATGAATCAAGTCACCTTTATTGTTATAGCACTTTTTACAACACAGAGACAATTCAGATATAAACCTTATCGAATATGAGCGTATTGAGACTTGACTCACCTGTCTCCACTGAGAATAAGAGCGGTTTTCAGGCCTGTGAACTTCCCCAGCTGAAAGCACACACATACTCTACATGAATGAATGAACTCTCCTGCAGGTGAGCATGAGTAAAGCGGTGACAGTACAGACCTCTCTGGTGAACTTCATGGTCTGCAGGGCGAGCGCTCGGGTGGGCGTGAGGACCAGAGCCCGGGCCCCTGTCTGCGCCTCAAACATGGGGATGAGGAAGGCGGCTGTCTACCCGCTGCCCGTCCGGGCCATGGCCACCACATTCTTGCCATCCAGAATCACCAGGATAGTCTGAGACCAAGAGAGGGACAGATTCACCCTACATACGCTCATCTCAAAGGTTAGTGTGTTTCAAAAATTCTAACCGACCCTCTGATGTCACATGGACTACTTTGATGATGTTTTTCTTACCTTTCTGGACATGGACAGTATACCGTACACACAGCTTCAATTGAGGGACAGAAGGCTCTCAGACTAAATCTAAAATATCTTAAACTGTGTTCAGAAGATAAACGGAGGTCTTACTGGTTTGGAACGACACAAGGGTGAGTTATTAATTACATAATTTAGATTTTTGGGTGAACCAACCCTTTAGCACATGATTGCTCAATAACAAGTCAAAATTTGTGAAACCTACTGATTTCCGGTAAAACAGCAAAATTATTACTTGAAAAGTTTTCAAACAAAACAAATTCATTTTACTTGCTTAACTCTTACTTTCAGTTGAAAAAGTGGACAATTTTTCATAATTCTTTTGTTGTTTTTTTTGTTTGAGAAATAGGGGAAAAAGTTTAAACATATTTTACAAAAAACAATTGAGACTTCATAAATATAACTTCAGAAATAATTTCACATAACACATTTTTGACACCTTATGGTACTACATACACACACCCGGGTCCAAAATGATATAAAGACAAACTGTGCAAATTTTTTTAAAGGGTTATATCTCTTTAAAAAAGTATTCTAACAAATCAGACAAAAATTAATTATGTATATTTTAAGGTAACATTTGAAACTCTTTGTTCCCTTACAAAACAACACTATGTTTTTTAATGTTTGTCTACCAGATCAATAAACCTGAATGCGCTATGAAGGTTAAGTCTTAATATAAACTGCACTGTGTCATCTAAAGCTATATGAACACACTTAATAAATTTAATTTTACACTTTATAATTAACGTTATACATTTGTAAAGGAAACTGAATTGATTGTAAAAGGTGCATCTAACTCATAGTTCGTCAGACTAAAACTAAGAACATTTTTACAAACATCCTCTTTTAAGTTGTTTACTATACTGTGGGAAAATTTGATGGGCATGATATCATCAGCTTCATGTTTTCATATTTGTGGGACACAAACGGTCTCTGATTGATTGAACCAAAGTGAACTGAGCAAACATGTTTAATGATTGCTGTGACTCACTGTGTCCTGATCATCTTTGATTCCTGCAGCGACTTCAAACTCTTCATCGTCAGACTAAAGCTCGTGATATCTGTGTTTCGAGCTCTTCTTCCTCTTCATCAGCTTCTTCTTCCTCTGCGCCATCGTGTGGACTTCTACAAACCCGAGAGATAACGTTATAGGAATTGTGCTGTCGAAGAAACGTCGCTATTTCTATTTGAAGAAAGCAGTCGCTCCGTGAGATGAAAACACAGTAGAGGTTTGAAACACATGTCAAGACGTCACTGCCCAGTGATGACGACAGTGAGCGGGACGCTGCAGTTCACGGAGATGCCTCACGGTGGCGCCACCAACAGAGCAATAATGCAACGACCGCGTGATAATACTACTTGACATTTCAGAGAATTTGTATTTGTGGCTAAAAATATACCTTATTTAGGGCCGAGGGACGGACTTACAGTCTTAACAATGACAGCCACTAAATAAAAAACTTACATCACGTAATTTTCACAACTTTGAGAGTTTTTGTCTGCTACGAGAACGTTATTTTCGGGAAGAAGATGTTTTCGTCAGCTGAACAGTATGTTTTTATACTGTATTAAAACAGGTTTAAACTACAATATAAGCCACTGAACAGTGTATTTTTCAGTTTCGGCACTCTGGGCCAGATAGCCAATCTCAAAACAACAGTATTATTTTTCTTCATTTTCAGTAATGCAACAGTAACCTATTAATTTTCAAAAAAATAAAAAAGAAAGAAATAAAAAGAAAGAAAAAAAAATAAACATGCTTTATTAAA
Organism: Carassius gibelio; assembly: GCF_023724105.1. Taxonomy (NCBI): domain Eukaryota; kingdom Metazoa; phylum Chordata; class Actinopteri; order Cypriniformes; family Cyprinidae; genus Carassius; species Carassius gibelio. The sequence goes on from NC_068375.1 coordinate 10,318,835, forward strand.
CTTCTTAAATTATCATGAAAACATATTAAATCATGGTTCAGCTTACTTAGAATGTTGTTGCTGTTTCATGCATTCATAAGTTATTTAAATTTAGTCATTTAGCAGATGCCTTTATCCAAAGCTACTTACAAATGAGGACAATGGAAGCAAACACTGTTAAAGAGTTCTCATGCTTAACATGGCCAAAGTAAAAATCCTTATTAGATCCTTCCGGGTTCTAATAAATTCTAATCTAACGGCAGAGCCCTTGAAGTGTGTTCTTTGAAGGGTGTAGGGCATTATTGTCGCATTAGTGTTTGGAACTCTCTTGGTGAAGGGAATGACTGACCAAATGTTACCTTGACAACACTGAGCTTGCGTGCAGCTTTCATCACTCCATCCGGTGTTGCAAATACATCTTCCTTATTATTTTACTTAAATACTGTCTAATTGTGTCTTATTTACTATAAAACATTTTCATACTAAACTTGCTCACACTACTGACCTATATACATTTTTTATCACTGATGAAACATATTTTGTCTTACATTAAAATAGACAAATTTAATTAGCATACTTATGTTTGTATGTGAGGTCAAAATCAAACCCAACTTTGATTTAAAAAGCATCACAAGATCTCCTAACCTCCGTTAAGTGACCATTGTATGTTCATTGCATGTCATCGAGGCTGTCTTATTTCAGAAATGCAAGTAGGACACTCCGGATGCAACCTCCGAATGCGACCTTTCACAGGAATTCGGAGGATGCATGAGGTGTATCCTTCACTGCCACAGATCACCTACAATTCTATGCATCGACAAAAACAACCATTGTTTATTCCAAAAAAACAACAAAAAAAAAAACGGCTGTTTTGTTACACACAAGCGAAGATGTGGTGTTTAAATATAAGTATTTTCAAGTTTTTCTTTTAAGATGTATTACCTCAGTTGGTAGATGTGGTAAACAGGATTACAAGTGTTTAGTGATTTTTAAATGTTGAGAATAGTTTGCTAACAAGGCACATTACAATTATTCATGGTCAGGACATTTTATTCCCAAAGTATTCAGAAAACTTTAATAAAATGTAAACTTAAATTATACAGCAGCTGTAACAACTGCATTGTTTTAAATGTTTTAATTCTGACATAAAACCAGAACAATAACAAGAACATTTAACAATGCACAACAAAGCTTTACGCCTGAACATGTACAAAGTCATAGGGTAGTATTCTAAACATCGGTTTAAACTCTCTAAATGGATGGGTTGCAGCATGACTGATTTGAAAGAGTTACAGTTCCAAATGAAATTTCTAGATACACGTCACATAACTTGTGATGGGGAAGAAGTAGGAATAACAGGGTCACTGGTTGTCTCTGCCATTTGTGCATCATCAGCCTCACAATTCGGAAATAAACAATGGTGTCGATCAGATAATGTTACACATCAAAGTGAAGAATGACATACATGGTAGGGCATCAGTATAAATAAACAGTTTAAAATATTGACGTTTATTGCAAAGTCCAACTGCAAACCCGATTTCAAAAAAGTTGGGACACTGTACAAATTGTGAATTAAAACAAAATGCAATGATGTGGAAGTTTCAAATTTCAATATTTTATTCAGAATACAACATTGATGACATATCAAATGTTTAAACTGAGAAAATTTATCATTTTAAGGGAAAAATAAGTTGATTTAAAATTTCATGAGATCATTACATCTCAAAAAAAAGTTTGTACAAGGCCATGTTTACCACTGTGTAGCATCCTCCCTTCTTTTTAAATCACAGTCTGCAAACGTCTGGGGACTGAGAAGACAACCTGCTCAAGTTTAGGAATAGGAATGTTGATGTTGTAATTGATGCAGTATGTGTGTCATGTTCGAAAATACAAGGTCTTTTCTGAAAGAGATGACGTCTGGATGGAAGCATATGTTGTTCTAGAACTTGGATATACCTTTCAGCATTGATGGTGCCTTTCCAGATGTGTAAGCTGCCCATGTCACACGCACTCATGCAACCCCGTACCAGCAGAGATGCAGGCTTCTGAACTGAGCGCTGATAACATCCTGGGTTGTCTTTGTCCTCTTTAGTCCGGATGACATGGCGTCACAGTTTTCCAAAAAGAACTTCAAATTTTGTTTTTCTGACCACAGAAAAGTTTTCCACTTTGCCACAGTCCATTTTAAATGAGCCTTGGCCAGAGAAAATGCCTGCACTTCAGGATCATGTTTCGATATGGCTTCTTTTTTGACCAATAGAGTTTAAGCCGGCAATGGTGAATGGCACGGTGGATTGTGTTCAAGACAATGTTTTCCGGAAGTATTCCTGAGCCCATGTTGTGATTTCCATTACAGTAGCGTTCCTGTATGTGATGCAGTTCCGTCTAAGAGCCTGAAGATCACAGGCATCCAGTATGGTTTTCCGGCCTTGACCCTTACGCACAGAGATTGTTCCAGATTCTCTGAATCTTTGGATGACATTATGGACTGTAGATGATGATAACTTCAAACTCTTTGCAATTTTTCTCTGAGAAACTCCTTTCTGATATTGCTCCACTATTTTTCGCCGCAGCATTGAATTGGTGATCCTCTGCCCATCTTGACTTCTGATAGACACTGCCACTCTGAGAGGCAGTTTTTTGTTTTGTTTTCTCCCAGTTTCTCTCTCTACTCATTTACTTTCCCTAAGCAGGAGGTAAGGGCTGCCACCTGATTCAACTAATTGATGACCTGATGGGATTGCGGGAGGAGAGGAAGCCGTGAGGTTTTAAGCTGCACCATGGCTCAGCACAAGCTGTGTGTGTGTGGAGGCTGCATCGTGAGGATTCTGTTCTCAACCCAGACAGCTTTGGTGTTTGCTGGAGTTTTTGGTTAATTCCTCTATAGTGTTATTGTGTTAACACCCTTGTGCTAACTGTAGCCTGTGACAAGGAATCTGGTTTGTTCTGAGAGTTATTATTTTGTTTGTTCTGTTATTGTTTATCTATTAAACTTATTGTTAATTTATTGGGAAAGTTAGTAGAGAGGTGGGTGCCATTTTGTTTATCATGTTATTGGTTTCCTCCCGTTTATGCTAGTAAGGGAGTTAGTTTATTGTTATTGTATTTTTGTTGCTTTCTTTTGTTAGTTTTCTCCCTAATAGTTAGAGGGTTTTTGTTTGTTATGTTGGCCTTGCCCCCTCTCAAAGTCTTGACATCCTCCCATACCTGTTAAATTTGCTTGCTTTTGATATGAGTCAATGGTTGGCTTTTGTTAAAGCTCTGGGCTTGGGAATCGAACCTTGCTGCCACATCTCCTTTTCTTATTCTGTTGCGTGGTCCTATAGCCCTAGAATAACCGGGAACGTAACAGCGTAACAGTGTAGCTCTCATGAAATCCAAAATGAGCCAATATTTGGTATGACTTTTCAAAATGTCTCACTTTCAACATTTGATATGTTATCTATGTTCTATTTTGAATAAAATATAAGTTTATGAGATTTGTTTTTGCTCACAATTTGTACAGTGTCCCAACTTTTCTGAACCAGGTTTTTAAATGAGTTTCATTTTCTTCACAAAGCTGTCTCATGTTCATTGATAATAATGCAAGTGGAAAATCCTTTATAATGATAATTAGAGGCAGATGTGATGACGCATGGACTGTGATAAAGGCCTACTAACAAACAGAACAAAAATATCTCATATTAGTGTGTTTCTGTTACACAAATAGGAGTTTAATAAACCTTGTTCTATAAGGCTTTAATGAAATTATGACCTTCACAGTATATTAAATTAAATTTGAAACGTAGCTGGGGTGGCAATTGATCCATTTGATTAAGATAATGTTACCAAACAGTTGACTTCCTTTTTATGGGAAAAATATACTATGGAAGTCAATAGTTACTGTCAACTGTTTGGTTCCCTGCATTCTTAAAGTATATTCTGTGTTCAGCAGAAAAATGAACTTTACATATTGATACAGCATGAAGGCCAGTAAATTACTTTTTCTCCCATCCAGCTGGTGGCACCCTAAACATCGTTCAACTAGAAACGTCTCTGGCCTTCTGCCCCTCACAGCCTCATTTTCACTCCTGTCAGACGCTGGCATATTCATATGAATTTGTACAATCATATTGGTACATTTTTTACAAATCAAGTTGCATGAATTCATACCACATCTACGTATTTTTCATGAATAATGTGACAAAGGAAAACATAAGCTGTTTAAGAGATGCTTGTTGAGTTTTATAAAAATAGGTGTTTGCAGATCCAGATGTTATCATTAAGAATCATTAGTTCCCTCTGGATGTGACACTAACATCAATCCAAATTCAGTGAACAAACCATTAATTCTAAAGACAAACAGGTGAAACAAACCTGTTTATTCAAATGCTGCCTTGTCCATTTCAATCAGCTATTAAAAAGCACTAGTCATCAGCACATCTGTGCACCGGACATGCATGCAAAACTAAAGGAACGAGAGCTCTCTCTGCAAAAAGACTAAAAAAAACAGATTACAATACATGATGAAACAGAAACGTTTCTGCTGTATGAATGAAGCTGCAGTAGGCTATTATTTGCACAGACACGCAGACTGATAATCAATAGCATGAAGCCAGGCGTCCATCACAGCCAGCGTTTCTGAAGCCCTGTAAATGTTTAGAGCCACAGCTTTCAGCTCAAATCCCTGGCCTCGCTCCCAGCATATGATTAAACAGAAAACCCGGGTCCTTCCCATTCTGTAGATGGGAGAAAGAGATTTGAAAATACATCATGAGATTGTTCTCATCTCGTTCCCGTGTGCCTGAATGACCTGCGCTGGTGGCAGAATCATGACCTTATCATGTCGCTTTCAGCATATGCTTGAACACGGACTGACTTTATTCTCTAGATAGCTGAACACATGCTGTGTTTCATCCAGTAATCTCTCATCCACATGTATTAGTTTCATTTGAATGGACGATGAAGCTAGTGTTTATGACAACAGTTCCTCTGATCGCAGAGATCATGTGAATTCAAGAAGAAAATCCTTTTATGAACATGTTTGTGTGTGACATGCAGTTTTCATCAGAGGCGATAAATCTTAAATGTGACAGAGGTTCATCATAAATTACAAAAGTCATCTGATTTCTTCTGGGCTCCGACCTAATTTCATAGAAACTGGCACAAGTGTAAACACGATGCTGTGTTACTTATTCTCTTTCAAGTGAGTAAATATGCAGGCAGGAGACTCACTGGCTCCATCTGAAGACATCAAACTAACGAATTACTTGCTCGTGGTTGCTGGTGAGCATGTGTAGATTCAAATCCACACCATACAGAGGATTATATTATATTTGGAGGATAAAGCTGCTGGTATTAGCACCCGCTTCTGACATCTGCAGGATTCGCTAATGTAATGTTGAGAAACTAAATGAACTCTGATTATGGAATAGGCTTTTCCTTTGCTCATTCTCTAGATTCGGTCTTGCACGTTTCAAATGGACTGTTTGAGGGAGGCCATGCCGAGGTTTTGAGGGAAATCAAACATTATTGAGTGGATCATGACTCTAAGATGTAAATATTCATGTTTAACTATTACCCTGTCATATCTGTGTCAGATTAATAATTAATCTTCAGCTCTTAAAAGCTCAGGACGACGGAACTGACTAAAGTTAAAATAGACCAACCAATTAACATGAGAGGTAAATCCTGTCACATCAATAAAATCAGTTTCATTTTCATGATACAACATAAGAGTGCTGTCAATGCTTGTGTTGTAAATTGGGTCTCCTTTGTGTCATTATTACGTTTCTGCATCTGTCTTTTGTTAGCATGTTACAATAAGATCATGATTTGATGAAGATATGATCATTCATTTATCCACTTATCACTTATTGACGATTCCAACAAAGAAAGGAGATTGTCAAATTTGAGGCAAGTAATCAAGATTGATAGTCAAAACCACGATCACAAGCTTTTTGGGATTTCACATTTTCATTCTCTTAAACTCATTCTCAACGAGGAGACTTTGCTGGACAATACTTCCATTGAGACTTTAATCCAACAAGCTAAGGTTTACACACAGGAACTTTGGGATGAAATCTAACAGCCGATGGGAAACGAGGGGCAGAACACCAACATACAGACACCAATAGGACACACCTGGGAGAAAAATAACTACTTAGACAAACAAAGCTGGAAACTAATTCACACAACGAGGATAGGAAGAGGAAAGACCAAATAAGAAAAACAGGAACTAAGATGGGGTAAAACAAGAAAACACAAGTCCCTCTATGAAGGTGAAGGGAGCTCGGCCGGCCATGAAGGAGAAGGGTGCTTGGCCAGCCATGGCACAGCAGGCAGACCAGGACACCATGGCAGAGCAGGGAACTCAGAAGGCCATGACCTCCATTGCCTTGGCCTCACCACTCGGTCAGGCCACTACAGATGAACCCATACTAAATAGTATTTTTATTTGTATTATTATTGTTGTTATTATTATTTATAAGTGGTCTTTGTCTGCTTTAAGTAAAGTAACAAGTTAACAATGGCAAGATATGAGACTTATAATACATTATAACTATATCTTCATAGAAAGAGTTACCAAATGTTTTTAGAAGGATGCCATTAGATTCTCAAAAAAGAGATGAGTTTTCAGTTGTTTCTTGAAAATTGTGAGGTATTCGGCTGTCTAGATGGAGATAAGAAAGTCTTTCCAACAGCAAGAAACGGTGAAAGAAAACATCCTTGAGAGTGAATTTGTGCATCTCTGCTATGGCACCACAAGGTGCCACTCATTTATGGACCACAGGCTTGTAGGGGATGTACTGGTAAGAGTGAGTGGAGGTGGAATTGTGTGGAGTCTGTGGCTGTTCAGAAAGCAAGCACCAATCTCTTGAGCTTGATGCGACCCGTGACTGGAAGTCAGTGCAGAGAGATGAGAAGCAGTCTGGCATGGGCTCTCTTGGACTCATGGAAAACAAGATATGTTGCTGCATTTTGGATCATTTTCAGATGTCTGACGGCACATGTTGGAAGTCCAGCAGGAACAGCATTGCAATAGTCAAGCCTAGAAATTACAAGGGCCTGAAAAAGTTGCATGTTACATGTTCTGTTAGGAAGGGTCTGATTTTTCTGATGTTGTGTAGTGCAAACCTGCATGATCATGCTGTTTTTGATCTTGAAGGGTCGGTTGAACATTAAGGATCACCGCAAGATTCCGGATGATACTAATGGGTTGGCTGGGAGGACGAAAAGCTCAGTTTTTGCCAGGTTGAACAGAAGGTGATGTTCTTTCAAGTGTGATCTGTGTATGTTTTTTGCAGTCTGAGATCCATGAAGGTTCTGTTGGTTTATCTGGTTGAAATGAAAGGTAGAGCTGCATGTCATCAGCATAGCTGAAATGGTAGGATAACCCATGTGCCTATGTGATGGGTCCAAGAACTGATCCCTGAGGAACCTCCTGTGACCAATTGATGTGATCTTAATTCCTCCCCTCCCCATGCAACCCTAAAGGACCTACCTGCGAGATAAGCCTCGAATCATTGAAGTGAAGTTCCTGTGATGCCCCGTGATAAGAGAGTGGACAGAAGAATCTGATGATTCTTCAGAGTCAAAAGCAGCAGATAAATCTAGTAGAATGAGAACTGATCATTTTCTTTTGCAGCTATTCAGTGACTGACAGCAAGGTAGTTTCGGTTGAATGACCACTTTTAAAGCCAGATTGGTTATTGTCCAGCTGGTTGTTCTGTGAAAGAAAGGCACTTGGTTAAAAACAGTGAATTTGAGTATGAAAGGGAGGAGAGAGGTTGGTTGCTGTAACCTCTTCAGCGCCATCAACAGTGGTGAGACTGGTGGAAGTAGAGAGATTAGCACGGGCCAAGCAGGGATCACACCATGTCCTGGTGAGTTCCTTGTGAACAGACCGGGCCATTGGGAGGAGGAATGTTGACAGCTTCCCAATTGTCAAGGCTCTTCTTGAGCTGGCCAAGCTAGGCCGAAATCCTTCATAACCTTAGATAGAACATGGATTAGCTCGCAGTCCACATGGGGCCGTATTGTCTGTGTTAGAGGCGGGGTTTCAGGCTTTTTTCACCAGAACATGCCCACTCTTCAGCATCCGAAACCATTAATGACATGGAGTCATCAAACATGGCTTCCTCTTCAGATGCACCATAGGAAATAAAACCCCTTGCAGCCGACGAGGGGCGTTGATCCTCACATGCGAAGCACACTGTTGAATCAAGGCGTCGGGGGGACAGTGATCATGTGAGCATGAGTTCACTCGAGCCCAGTTTTAAAACCCGACTGCTCCACTGTTTCTTTCTCCTAGGGGAAAGAGGAAATGAGAGAGTGGAGTGAGAAGGATCACATCCATTAAAGAAGGCGATCCACAAGCGGAGAGCGGCGAGACTTGTGCTCTTGGGGTCAGACCATGCCATCCCAGTGAAAGCAGCCTCTGTGTGGGCACTGCCCAGACAGACAACACACTCGCTGTGCCTGTCTTCATGGACCTCCTGCATGAGCCAAACTCGCAGAGAGACATTTCCAACAACATCACAGGGAAAATGCTCAGAAATTTGCTCTTTGAATGCTGGATGGCCACAAGGGAACATTTCTGGCTTCTTCCGCTGCTGAGGAAAATTCTGACGAAATGGCAGATGGAAGTTTTAGTTAATTAAACATGTTCTGAGGGCATAAAGGAAAATTATTGGTTTACAGATTCAACCATTGAAATCGAACCAGAGGCTGGGTTAGCAAATTTGAACATGTGGAGGGAATACTTACATTTACATTTACATTTAGTCATTTAGCAGATGCTTTTTTCCATAGCGACTAACAAATGAGGACAATGGAAACAATCAAAAACAACAAAAAGAGCAATGATATATAAGTGCTATAACAACTCTAAGTTAAACACAGTAAACGTAGCAAGGGCTTTTAAATAATATAATAAATAAAAAGAAAAAAGATAGAATAGAAAAAGAATAGAGCAAACTAGTGTTAGAGGTCTTTTATATATAGCAATTTGGTCTGAGAAAGTCAGCTGATCATCAATCATAACTCCAAGGCTTCTGGCAGTTTTTAAAGCAGTTATGGTGTGCCTAACTGGTGAAATTTCATGGTGAAATTGTGATGACATCTCCACATTTTTAATGACACCCATCATTTTGAGAGATAAAATTTAAGAAAACCATTTCACCTACACTGGGTCTATTTTCCTATTTTTAAACCAGAGATTTAAATGAATAATAAATAGTATATTATTAAATTTAAATCTATTATTCCAAGAGTATGACATTTTATTTAGAGCAGACAACCATGCAACTGGCCATGTCAGCAGTGATTTCCTAGGTTCTTAATGATCACACATCTTTTTTTCTCCACTGTGAATAAATCATCAAATCCATGAGTTATCACTGAGGTGCCATCTAAATAATTTTTTCACATGTTCATATGAATAACAATTGCCATCTGAATTGTCCTGAGTTGACTTGTTGATACATAAATATGATTTCAAAAGTTCCCGGTGTCAATCTATTTGCAACCACTTAATGTTGATGTCATAGACTATTGCAGAAAAAGCTTTGTTATTCAAAAAATAATTTTAATTGTGCTGTAAATGTTGTTTCATTCAATGTCTCTTGTACATATTGTTTGTTTAAGAACAAAATGAAATGTTGACTGAAAATAATCAGTTTACAGGTCCAATATTACAATAAAATAATCAAGTGTAATTATGACTTCTTTCCTTTTTTAAACAATTGCAATTGCAAACAAATCCAGTGAATTAAATGCATGTAGAATACACAGGAATGTAGATGCATCATTAAACTGCTGTAGTTTAACCGGGCTCCCTTTAAACCAGGCCCTAGGTCGCCTTGCCAGATATCTTCTCAAAGCCAGTTTCTCAAATTTTCCAGAAGTATTTGCAACGTCTTTCTGCATTTGAAATGCATAAAGAATCTAGTTTCAATTTACACTGATATTTATGAAAAAAAATAAAAGCAAAAACTTTATTTTACCTGCAGGCTTTAGTTTTTGGACATTAGTTTTGGACCATTCATTGCATGCCATCTTTAATGACATGCAAGATGTCATCGGGAAGTTCAGAATTAGCGAATGACTTCCGGAAAAAAAGAGCAAACATTGCTAAAGCACATTCGCTGTCATTCGTCAGCATTTTTTTTTGTTCTGTCGTGATAGTCTTGATGACACATCATACAGGCAGAAGCACTGTTGCCACAGCTCCATGAACCTCTCCTCCATCTCATAATTCCACCTAGCAGCACCATTACCTCTCTTTCATTTCACTATGTTTGAAAACTGTGAATGAAAGAGCTTCTGGTCAGCTATTGGTCAACAGAACTCGTCGTGAACGACAGAAAAAAATTCTGTCATGATGTCGTGAAGCACCGCAGACATGGAATCAGTTATCCTCCATCAGTTATGAATCCCTACGACACCCTATGTAAAGCAAATCATGGCAAAATCAGGCTAAAATCATGTAGCCTAACCCAGGCATAAGGTGTGCTGAATTCTCTTCAATGTTAACTTTGCATTCAGCTTCAGCTTCAGTCCATCATCTAGTGATGGTGTGAGTATAAATGAAGCTCCTAGACTCATCAGAATTAAACTTCCAAAAGAGGGTTTTCACAGTGAAGAACCATTTTTGGTTCCCCGAAGTACTTCATAGTGAACAGTTTTTAAAAAATAACCATTATTTTCTTAGTGTGAACAATAATAATATGTAGTATCTTTTTCCACCAAAGAACCTTTAGTGCAATGGAAATGTATGGGTTTGTCAGTGCAAAGATATGATAAAGAAAGATAAAGGAGCTTTATATTTAAGAGTGAACAGATGATATGTAGATGCCTCCTAAAGTGTTTCCACTTCTGTGGCCCATATGCATCAGACGTTCAGCAAACGGTCTGTGTATGTGATGTCTGAGGCTGAGACTACAGTATATTTGCAGTGGGTCGCTGTATACTGTATGTGCATTTGTTGCCGCCCTAAAGCAATCCACACCTTTAGCTGGATTTTGTACCAAACTTAAACCTGCCAGAACAAACGTTTGGAAAAGAAAGAGAAGACATCCGCCTTTTTATAAGTCACTGTACCATCAGAATGATTTTGAAACTAATGTTTCAAAGTTAAAATGACACAGAGTAGCTTAAATGTTCAAATTTGTGTTTTTCCAAAAAGTGGAACAAAAACAAAACACAGAGTCATTTTCACTCAGCAGAGTCTCCATCTGATTGTGCTGAGACTCAATGACCCATCAGAAGAAGCCAAAGCCCTGCTAGGTGAAATATGTCATGAGTTGTATAAATATATCTCTCAATATCAGAGAAAGAGACCATATGTTGCACTGTGAGCGGAGGCTTACAGCAAAGCTGCCTTATCCACAGCATTACAGACTCTAAGAAAGGATTTATTTTTAATTCTCGATTAGATAGAATGTCTCTGCTAGTCGAAAGTAGAAAGAACACACACACACTCACATTAGTGTGATCATCATCAGCCTCTGATCACACACACAGCACACAGAGAGAGAGAGAGAGAGAGAGAGAGAGAGCAGGAGGAACGCGCTTTCCACCTCCAGATGCATCTCTGAGGCACACACACAGCGTCAGGAGGCGATGCTGCTCCCTCTCTGACAGACCCTGGAGTTGCACTGGATCTCAGATGCGCTTGGAGCTCGAGCGGACGGTCACTGATGACTTCACACGCGCTGCTGCTCTACGGGCTCGGGTTCACTTTAGCATCTGCACTGCTTTCCACACAGGGTGAGTGTGTGTGTGTGTGTTTAGATGTAGTTTGAGGGCAAATGTGTGATGCGTTGAATCTGACCAAGCCTCACATTGGGACATTTAGGCAATTGGAAAAACGATTAACATTTTATTTTAAAATGCAAAATGTCCACTTATATATAGATTGCGTTGTGTACTGTATATAATTAGCTTAATAAGTCAATTTCTTCATCCAAAAAAAAAAAAAAATCCAGATGACTAATTCTTACAGCCTGTATTTCACACCTAATATGTAAAGATAACCATGTGCTTAAAAGTGGGAGCAGCTACAAATCTAATGACACTGATTTATCCAAATTCACAAAGCTTTAACTATTTAACAATGGCAAACATAAGATTGCTTATTGCACTGATTTTGGCCAAGAGAAAAAAATATTGTTTGCATAGTTTGTAAAAATAATAAACTTTTTCAAGGGAAAGGCTTTTATGAATTAGATTTATGACTCTGACACACTCACACTCTTAACATCCCAGTGTTGACAGCATGATGATATTTGGTTGACATGGATATATAAATAAGAGATGATGGATCATGACAGAAGATCCTGCTTAAGCTCTATTGATGAATTAAGCGCTTTTAATGATCATATTGACCTGATTATCACCTGTATTACACAGCCTTTATGATCTATGAATAATTTTAATGTTAACATTAAATGGGTCAAACACACAGCAGATCTCAGTACAGACTAAACTCAGACTCGCATAAGCACTTATGATCTTTGTGTAACCTGCAGCAGAATGTGCCATGCAGCACCTGAACAGATGCACACACAAACCTTCAGAGAGCGACACACACACACGCACACACACACACACACACACACACACACACACGCACACACGCATACACACACACACACACACACACGTTCTAAAAGCGCTCATGGGCTGCCCAGGGCTTCACACTCATTTCAACAGATTTTTATTGAAGTGATTTTCAAAAGAGCATTTGCTGGGATTATTGGGCATCTGAAATCGGGCCGGGAGCATTTGCTTTGGCTATTTAATGTGCCGAGCGGCTGGAGCGTCTCAGCTCGGGAATGGCCATTCGTAGACTGTCTCTTTCATTTTCACAGATTGATGCTCTCGTGCACCACATCCCATTGCTTTGGCAAAAGATGCTGATATGATGAATAAATCCATAAATAAGGCTGATTAATTTACTACTTTTAAGTCTCTTAGAGTAAACGTGTTACTAATAGAATAGAGGAGATATGACGATACACAAAGCAGCTGTTTCATACAGCTGTTCACCTATTTAAATGTTAAATGGAAAATGTTTTTTAAAATAAAGACTAAAAGAGTTGTTGAAGCTTATTAGTGGTGATGTTGAAGTCATGTGACCATGGTGTAGTTAGTTTATGGCCAGCGTTGTTCTTTTTACTTAAAAAAATGTTACATTACATGTTACAATGTTACATAAAATATTAATCGAAGATCATATTGATGAGTCAAATGTATAAGAATCATGAACTGTTGTTAGTCATAGAGCTGATTTTCTGCAATAATCTAAAAAACTATTAGAATATATTTTTGGGGTTTTGTCAGAGTGATGCTAACTTACAGGTAGGCAAAAAATACAATAAATAAAACCTCATCACTCTAGCACTCTGTTGAACAAAAAGCATGGAAGACAAGAGCCGCTCAGTCTTCACTGCTGTTTACAGATTCCTCTTCTATTATTTGTTGCTTGGCAAATCCGTCAGTGAATGAGCGCCAAAAATCTTCGGATGTGTCCTAAGAAGCTCCCTAGTTCAGAAAGGCAATTGCAGATACTTACAGTGCACTGGAACATTCATTCTCTAAAAAAAAAACCTTTTGATGCTCACAATGTTCCCTTACGGGAAATAACGTCACGTTGAGGCTGTGATGAAAATGTGAGGTACAGGAAGCTAGCTTTCAGTTATGAATGGAATAATGATGCAAAACATATAAATTACACTTAATGAACATCATGACACATGATAGAAACTTTTATTTAATTACATCATACACACAACATAATATTTCTAAAATTCAACTGAAATGTTGCAGGGAAATGTAAAATAACAATCTTTCATAATGTACTGTGATTTGAATACATAATTCTTCAGTAATATGATTATATCTGCAATTAAGCATTAAGGGGGTGGTACTCATACTAAAGATACATATTAATACCTTAAAGGTACTTATTAGTATTTTATATAAATAATATATCATTTTTGTGTATATATTAGAAGCTTTTACCTTATGTCGCTTAAGCAGAGAGTGAGAGTGATCCACTGTTTATTATCAATTGTTTCAACACACTAACTTTCACAAGACCCAGAACTGGGACATCCTGCACTCATAATAAATACAGTACAGACCAAAAGTTTGGACACACTTTCTCATTCAAAGAGTTTTCTTTATTTTCATGACTATGAAAATTGTAGAGTCACACTGAAGGCATCAAGGGCTATTTGAGCAAGAAGGAGAGTGATGGGGTGCTGCTCCAGATGACCTGGCCTCCACAGTCACCGGACCTGAACCCAATCCAGATGGTTTAGGGGTGAGCTGGACCGCAGACAGAAGGCAAAAGGGCCAACAAGTGCTAAGCATCTCTCGGGGAACTCCTTCAAGACTGTTGGAAGACCATTTCAGGTGACTACCTCTTGAAGCTCATCAAGAGAATGCCAAGAGTGTGCAAAGCAGTAATCAAAGCAAAAGGTGGCTACTTTGAAAAACCTACAATATGACATATTTTCAGTTGTTTCACACTTTTTTGTTATGTATATAATTCCACATGTGTTAATTCATAGTTTTGATGCCTTCAGTGTGAATCTACAATTTTCATAGTCATGAAAATAAAGAAAACTCTTTGAATGAGAAGGTGTGTCCAAACTTTTGGTCTGTACTGTATCAATATAAAAACACTAGTTTTGGCTTTCCGTAAACATTCTTCCACAGTAGCTTATGGGTTAGTCAGCGTATTTACATTTTGTAAAAGTTGCACTTTCTTTTTTTTTCTTTTTTTGTGATGGTTGTTGAAGATTATCTATAATCAGAACTGAAGAAATGTTAATTCTTTACATTTTTGGATCTGATGAAGTCTTGTGTGCTGAAGCGTATCGGTAATTAAATGTATGATTTTATATTTCTGTATTGCAGAAGTTCACAAGTATTGCTGGTTTGGATTTACACTGATCGCTTGCAGGAACACACTGATTGATGTTTAGGATATAGACTAATGGCAAAATTAAACATAGAAACAAAAAATCCTGCACACTATCCCAGCCTGCAAAAGTTACCAACATTTAATCAGCAATGTTTCCATTCCATGACTGAGAAATTCCTGATGAATGTTGTGTGACTGAAACATCACTGAGTAAATGTTGATACCTTTTGTAAAATTAGGATGGTATGTAGGATTTTTTTTTCTTCCTATATTTAATTGGATTCTAAAAGTGGACTAGAATTTTTTTTTTTAAAAGCAAATGGTGCATATACAGATGTGCATATGGATGTTTTCCTTCATGTGGTCAGGATAATGAGTGTCAAAAACAACATAGACTGCTGCTGAATGTGTTAATGACAGCTCCTCTCATAGAATGGTTCATTAGCATGCTCTTGTGCAAAAATGAAGATTATTATCTCGTGGCGCACACACAGCAAAAAACAGTGGAATAAAAAAAGATAGAAAAAAAAATCAATGTCTCCAAATCTGTAAACTGACACTTATTTTTATTTAAATATATTCCTTACTCTATATATTTTTTATGTTTGTCCTCTTTTTTTCATTACTGCATAACATATTTTCTTTTAAAGCAGTAATTAAAAAGAAAGCATTAATGTCATATCAATAAGAAAGCATCAAAAATAAATAAATAAATAAATCAGTGGATGAAAATATTAATGAATCAATCTATATTGAATTTCATTTTGACAAATCAAAATTTTAATTTGGGAAAAGCAGGTAGAAATAGCATACCTATTCAAGACTGTGTTATAGATGTACATATATTATATATAAACCACAGTGTTTTTGTTTTATGTATTTATTTGTCCTCTTTTTCATACTTTATAGCAACTTTTCTTGTAAAGCTAATAACAAAAAGAAAATCTTAAATGGTAACCAAAAAATGATTACAACTACACTTACTGGTTTTATGAAATCAAGTCTTAAATATTATTTAATCTCTCTGAATCAAAGTAAATACATTTTGTTTAACTCTGACCGGACTGAGTTAATTTGATGGGTAAAATCAAGTAGAAATAGTGGAGCGGCTCTCTGATAATGATGATGTGTGTCTCCTCTCAGTCGCCGGCCTGCAGTGTTACGGCTGTAACGTCTTCCACGGACAGAAGTATGTGGACGTGGGCTGCACTAATCCAGAGGTCATCACGTGCACACACTCGCACAAGGGCTTCAAGCATCGCTTCTGCATCAGGACCGAGAGCAGTGAGTCACGTTCACTCTCCCCACCTTTAAAAATCTCTGGCGTTTCTTACCGCGAGCGTGTTGTCAAATCCAGGGTCACTGCGTGGCAGTCCGTGAGAGGAGAGTATTTATGTGGATGAATCGACACTGACCCACATATGCAAAGATTAGAAATTTAATCTTCTGATATTCTTTGGACATTCGACGGAAATGACCTCATATAACTGACATCTGTACCAGATACGCACACATAGCTATAAACCTCACTGGGTATTATTGTTAGTCTGTGGTGATCTTGTATACAGATCATTCACTGTAAAAAATGATTTACAATAAGATATGCAACGCTTTATTTGATTAGAATTACAGAACCAATTTGTACTTCATGTTTAAAGACGAGAAAATTTTCACAGCCAATTTGATTGAACTTTTAAGGCAGTGCCTGAATTAGTATTTTTTATAATATAAGTTGAAGTAGGGCCTAGGTGTTGTTGCTTCACAGTTTGTCTGTGTTCAGAAACACATCTCTCCTGGACGTGCCAGCTCAAGCACTAAGCGAGTCAATAATGAAGCGTGTCAATCTCCTGGACGTCTGAAGCACGGGGCGTGCGAACAAACGGCTGACGAGGCGCTGTTTCCACCAGCTCAGGAGAATGGAGAGCTGCTGATGACAGCCTTCAGTTGAATAAGACTGCAGAGAGAAGCTTTCAATTGTGTCTTGACCGGTGTTTCTTTAATCCCAGCAGGAAGCGTTTATTCGCCTGGACCGTTGCGTAACACGTTTACAGTCCTTCTCCTGCTGGACCCTTATACTCAAAGCATGTCTGCTAAATGGACATTATAGTGGACTAAAACAAATGACATGTAAAACTTAAATAAAATAACTAAAATTGAAAAACTGAAATTTAAAGTAAAAAGCAAATGTTTTTTCATGGCTCCAGAACTGCTCGGTCCATTCTCCAGTTGTTTGTCCTCTGTATGATTGTGATGATGATGATGATGATGATGATGATGATGATGAGGTGTATCCCAGCATCTCAAGGCTGTTGGTAGGGAATTATCTGAAAAATAAAAAAACTGAGAATTCATTTTATTCTACATTGAATTCCCATTCATGACAATAAATCTCCATATGCATTTTAACAGAGTGCTAAACTACAGCATTACAGTTTTTAAAATCATACTTAAATGCTTGTTTTTTTTTCAAGCTACAAATAGATAATGAAATATTTAATTTCAGTACAAAGCAACACATAGTAACTTTTACTTCAAACTAAAAAGGTGTTTTCTATAGATTTAAATTTAATTGGCATTTGAGCTCATTCATTATATCGATCATATTATATTTTTTACACGTTACAACACGTATGTACCATGTATAGTTAAAATTCAGTACTCAGTATGCATTTACTGTTTGTCTGGTGTTATCTGTATTTTGACCATATTATAGTTTTTTACCTAAAGTGTGTATATGTATTTCTACACATATATGGATACAGAACCATTTTCAGTCATCATGTCTAAACTAAAGTGTTACGCTAAAATGAAATGTTTCCTTAAAGTTTTGTCTTATGTTCACATAACCAAGAAAACATATTGACAAAATTTAAAAACTGGACATTCTGAACATTCAGAGAATTTAAATAGCAACATTAGCAGAATGTCCAGCATATTTTTGTTAGCTGGCTATTATTTCAACAGCTAGAGTTTAGCCTTAAACAAGGTCAGTAGAGTTCCATTCACTGCCACACAAACAGATTTGACTGCCATCAGGAGAGACCTTTGCTGTACATTCACTGGAGTGACTGCATGATGCTCACGGTGACACGAGTCCCTGAGCCTCGTTATTAATTAGGTTAATTATCAGACTGAGAGTTTGGCCTCCAGACTCAAGCTCCAGTGATGCAACGCAGATCAGAAGTGAGTGGCAGCTGTTTTCTGTGACTGACATCTCTCTCTCTCTCTCTCTCTGTGAGTGCAGCGGCGCTGGGCATCGTCCTCACCAGTGGCTGTGCCACCTCACGCCACTGCCAGCAGCAGGAACTGCCTGGAGTCTCCATCCACTGCTGCGACTCGGACCTGTGCAACAGCGCCTCCCACCGGCCACCACATTCACTGCAGCATGCACTGCTGCTGCTCGTGCTTGCCCGGATGTGCTTATGATTCACTGGATGATGACCTCTGAGAAAGAGAAAGTGGACAGAATGTTGGTCAGCCAGATACTCCACACAGCTTCCTGATGCGATGCAGAGGCATCGGCATCACTCTTCATGTGTGTTCATTGTGATTATGTGAACAGTTGTTCTAACAGATGATAGGTTCTGTTCTGCTGGTTAGCACAGAACTTTACAGTCCTGTTCTGCATGTACATATGTACTATTTATAGTAATTACAATAACTGGTAATCATTAGGTACTATTACTGAACTGAACCAACTGATTTAAATGAAGATCATCTTCATGTTAAAGGTCACTGTTCACGTTCACAGAAAAAACAAAAATATGCTGTTAATCTACTCATCCTCAGGCCATCCAAGATTTAGATGATGTTTGTTCTTTAAAAAAAAAAAAAGTAAAGACACATTTAAGATAAAAATTTGGGCCTTGTTGATTCATAAAATGCATGTCAATGACTACTGACATTTTGAGAGTAAAAACAAACAAAATGAAAAAACATTTCAGTCAACACATAATACCTGTAGCACCTGATAATATATTGAAGTCTTATGAAGTGAAAAGATCAGTATGTGCAAGAAACTGAACATTATTTACAACATTATTATTTGTAATTCAGATCCTCAGGCAAATGGTCCAGAGTAATGTTCAGTTCACAAACAAATCATTCTTTAGATTTGGTAGTTTTTAGTGAACTAAATGGGACTTAACTCTCTGTTCAGAGCTCAAGTTACTTAATCAAAACTTAGACGTCCGACAGTTCAATTCAATTCAAGTTTATTTTATTGGATTTACTGACAGTCACTCAGTAAATCCTTTAATGAATGAACTAATTATGCGCTTCAGTTCC
Source organism: Carassius gibelio (assembly GCF_023724105.1). Lineage (NCBI taxonomy): Eukaryota > Metazoa > Chordata > Actinopteri > Cypriniformes > Cyprinidae > Carassius > Carassius gibelio. The sequence goes on from NC_068375.1 coordinate 10,338,018, forward strand.
TCCAACAGTCACCTAACCGAGGAACCGTACCGAAGACTGATGAGCCGCTGATATGAGCGTGTTTGAACTGACCACTTAAATGAAGGAGTAAATTAAAGCTTTTATGGTTTTTCTTTGTTTATGCAAAACTGGTGAACTGATGAAGACTAGTTTATTCACTTTTTTTCATGTTTCACATCATTATTGAGTGCTTTAATAATATTATTGTGCAAACATGATTACATGTAAACAATATGGTAAATCAGTTATTTGAACCAGTTCATTGAAATAATCCATCTGAAAGATTCAGTTCATAGAAAATCATCAGATTTCCCCGTTTGTATAAGGCTATGGATTACAGGCAATTTTGTAAATAATATTCAGTTTCTTGCACAGTCTAATCATTTTGCTTCATAAGACCTCAATATATTGTCAGGAGCCACAGGTATTAATTTTGTGTTGCCTGCTTTGTTTTTTTTGCCTCAAAGTCATTTTATGAATAGAAGGACCATGATTTCAGCTAAAAATCTTCTTTACTTTTCTACAAAAGAAAAACAGTCACCTATATCTTTGATGTTAAATTTCCAGTATAGCAAATTTTAATTACTGGGAGAACTATCCCTTTAAATCCTTTTTAAGTGTTGTTAATTTATAGTATCTAGTATACTTTAAGTGCACATACTGTAAAATGAAGTGCAGGTGAACTTCGTATCTTTGTAAATACTGATATTCTGTTGTTGTTCAGTCTGTGAACTTGTCAAGTGTATATCAGAAAAAATGTATAAACACAATGTTTTGAAAAATTTGATTACCACACATTTCCACATATATTGTCATTTATTTTCTGTGAATGTGTGCTCAGTAAACAGTATTTGATCTTCATATAACAGACAGATTTCAAGGAGTCAAAGTAAAGTGAATATGAATGCATTTTAAGCATGCTCTAGCTCTTATTGACTGTCATATCTGTTAAAGAACAAATTTTAAAATTGAGTTTAGAAGGAAATATAGCCATCCTTTGTGATTATGTTAACTGTTTTTAAATCATCTTAATAAAGAAAAAGTCTGAAGGCTACTGGAAATATTTTGCTGTGAATTCACATAACTAATTAATGTGACATTACTGAAGTTTTAGAAGGTTTGTATGTCTGAGGAGTGAGGACTAAGCAGAACTATTATTTAAAATTCTAATATTTTAATATTTCAAAAATGAGTTAAATTTTAAAATTAGATGATGTCATGGCCTGGGATAACAGAGGACTCAAATGCAGAGGAGTTTGTGAGAAGAAAGATCTTTATTCTCAACAGGAAAAAAACACAGAGTAAAATAAACAATAATTAAACACTGTGAACAGGTCACTGGGGATTCCAGAGCTGGCCGGCAAAGAATGCAAACCACACAAGCTGCCAGATCTCCTCTCTACGAGTCCTGAGGAATAGGCACAACGTGGGTAAGTGATGGCTTTGCTCAACAAAACAAGACGGCAGAATACTGAACAGACAAAACAGTCTAATCAAGACAAAGGACAGAAAAGCAGAGACATATATGTGGAACATTGAGAGGCGTAACAAAACAGTAGTGGATCCAAGTGCAGGCTTTTATTAGAATCGTGGTCAAAACAGGCAGCGTTTAACAACAGTAAACAGATATAATCCAGGGTGAGACAAAAGAGTACTCCGCAAAACAGGCGAAGGTCAGGGCAGGTAGCAATAAGACATCAGAAACAGGACTGATGAGAACTCACCATGACACAGATGAAATTGGCCAATGAGAGCGCAATCCAGAATGGATTGGACAATGGACTAGCTGGAACCCAGCATCTCTTCTCTGGACCATAGCCTTCCCAGTCTACCAGGTATTAGTGAACTTTACCCCTAAGTCTCACATCAATTATCCGCTGAACCGTAAAGGCTGGCAAGGGCCGTGAAGGGACAGACAGTGGCTGGAGTAGCCCTGCTAGGGATCGATTGGAGCCCTTACCCGCAGTACAAATTGGCCAGTCCGACACAAACCATCAATCATTCTGTACCACATACTGCCACCAAAACCGCTGCTTGATTAACATGCACGTACGAGTCACTCCGGGGTGGCAAGCTAGTTCGGATAAGTGGCCAAACTGTAGAACGCTAGTTAGAAGGTGCAGGGATATATTCTCTTGTCCAAAGATGATATTTGAGACAAAACAGCTCTAACCCCCACATGGGATAAATCCACCTGCACAACGAACTAATAAGACTGCTCAGGGGTAGTGAAAATGGGAGCTGAAACTAAACAACTCTTTAAGTTTACAAACACGGCTTGAGATGCATTTACCTTGGTGAGATCCATTCGGATACCTTCTGGTAAGAAAATAAATCCCAGGAATGGAACTGAACGTACCTGAACCAAGCACTTCTCCACCTTGGCAAATAAACGATTCTGTCACTGGAGCACTTTCCTCATGTGCTGGACATGATCGTGCATGTTATTATAGGACATCAGGATGTTGTCAATGTATACAAAAACAAACTAGTTGACCATGTCTCTTAGCACGTCATTGACGAGTGCCTGGAAGACCGCCAGAGAGTTTGAAAGCATACAGCATAACCAAACCGATGTTATCATAGGCAAAGGATAACGATTCTTCACCGTGATGTCATTCAATCTCTGATAGTCAATACAGGGGCGCAGCAAACCATCTTTCTTCTCCACGAAGAAGAACCCCACCCCAGCTGGAAAGGAAGAGGGGTGGATGATGTCTGCTTCCAGAGAATTGTGTATATACCTCTCCATTGCCATCTCCATCTCTGGTCCAGACAGAGAGTAAAGGTGCCCCTTAGGTGGAGAAGTGCCAGGCATCTGCACAGTCATACAGTCATACAGGTGGTACAGAGGCAGAGATGAAGCTCAGGACTTACTGAAAACCACTCTCAAGTCATGGTAAACCTCGGGTACATCAGCCAAGCTCACCGGCTCCTCCTGCAACACAGAAAGAGACCAAACAGGGAAAAATGCAGCACCCAAACACTGAGCTAAACAAAAAGGGCTAGGGTGTGGCCAGCTCGGAATCCATGAGATCGACCTCCGAGACAGTCAGTGCAGACAACTGATAAACAGCCCCCTTGATCTGTAACAAGACTTGAAACTCTGAACAACCACCAGATGGCAGTCGAGTAGTAGTGACGCTCCCCATACTCTCTCTCTTGCGTGGTAAATGTTGCCCCACTACAGGGAACAAAGCTTCCATGTGTCCCGCCTTCCCACAGTAGAGACACAGCTGATTAGCCAGGCGATGACGTCACTCCCCCATGGTCAGCCATGCTCTCCTGACCTACATCGGCTCCTCCTGTGGGAAAACGAGGCATTGAGATGGCATTGCACTAGCTACTACGGACTATATGCTCTCGAGGAATCCTTGATCTCCGGTGTCAGGAATGGAAAAAAATCTGGACGTCGATCTGAATAGTGAGGTCAATTAACACATCCAATCTAGAGCGCAGTTCAAGGGAATAGATCTTGTCCTTCACATGCTCAGCCAGTCCATGGAAGTGATCCCAGAGTACCTTAGCATTCCAGCCACAGGATGCAGCAAGTGTGTGGAACTCAATTGTGTACCCAGACACGGACTGCTCTCCCTCCTATAGCAGCGACAAGGCTTGTGCCCCCTCCGTTTCCCGAGCTGATTCCTTGAACACCTTGTACAACTCATCTGAGAATCCCTCAAAGGAGTCTTGCTTGCTGTCCCACTTGGCTGTTCCCCACTCTCTCACGACCCACCAAGAGCATGATGATGAATGCCACCTTTGACTGCTTTGTGGGAAAAACAGGAAGGCTGGAAAGTAAAAATCAGTGAGCACTGGGACAGGAAAGACCAACATGAGTTGGGCTCACCCGAGTATGGAGTGGGCGGATTGAGCCAAGGTTCAGCGTGACAGGGAACAGCTCCCTCGTGGATAGGAGAAGGTGGTACAACACGAGCCTTGCCCCCTAGTAATTTGCACCCTGCATATATGTGAACAGGGGAATAAGGTGGGGGAGAGTCAGCTCATGATCTGTGCACTACCGCTGTAAGATCAGTGCTGATTGCCCAGACCACAAGCTGCCGAAAATTACAGGACAATACAAACAACAAGAGGAGCCAAGGAGGCACACTGATCTGTGACAGATGTACAGTAATCTATTGTTAGGAACTTATTCAAAAAGTATTGTGAGACATGTGAGATATCAGATGATAATTAACATTAATGTGATGAATGTGCAGAAGAAGCATCAGATGAAGGTATTCAGGATCATACAGCACTGCCTCCTGTTGCTTTAACACATACTTCTTTAAAATCATCCAGATGAATTCATGAAGACTGACCAGCAGATGGAGACAGTGAGATGAATGACAGAAGTGTTGACTCTCGCTTTCACAAATACAAATACATATTCAAAATGTATAAATGTTCTTATCTTAGTGAGAATCTTACAGGTATTTTGCATTATAAATACAGTTCAAAGTGTGTTTTTTTTTTCACCAATACCATACAAGACTCATTCTTCTTTTTTTTACTGGGTTCCATGGATGCCAACAAAAGAACTTTTATTTTTTGTAAAGTGAACTTCAACTATAAAAACTTTAAAATAAAAACTAAGAAAGGATGAGAAGTAGCTAGTTGTAAACACATCTGTCACCCTGCAAAAACCAAAACCATACAATCAAAATATATTTTAACATCAAACAATTCCAATACTCCAATATTTTTCACAATTTTAAAAATAATATAATATTCCTTACAATTGAAACCCACAGGAAGTGACAATCATTTAAGCCTCATCTATGACATTGTGGGAAGAAAAGTACAGAAAAAAAAAAGTTTTGAGATCATGTGTTTTTGTTATTGTTGTTTTTTTTTTTGCTTTTAGTTTTTTTTTTTTTTAATAAGAAACATCAGAGACCCAAACAACAATTAGAGGGGAGTACAGAGAAAAAAAATAGTAATAATAATAACAACAATTAAACTTGTTTTTTTCTATAGAATGAATTTTGATGATGATGATGTTGGAAGAGCAAGTAAAAATCAAAACTATTGACTGGGATAGCAGAAAAAAATAATTTTAGTTGATGTTTGATGCTGAACAGATTTGTCCCTCATAGTAAAATTTTCCTTATCAAAAAGTTGAACTGAGTGATGTTTGTATTCCTGACCATAGTGTCTTACTTGAAAAGTCAGCAAGCTTCATGAGTTCAGAACAAGTTGATTTTTCAGTTTTATATAAAAAAGAGGATTTACCCCAGAGTATGTGGAAAATTTGATTGATATAATATATGATGTGAGCTCTTGAATGTATTTAACTTGACTGTGGTTGAATCCTGGAGGAATGTTTTTCCTTCAAGAGCTATAGCAAGTGAACTATTAAAACCCATCTGATAGCAGCTGATCCCGGAGAGAGCAGCACTTTCAGCTTTCCAATCAGATGGCCAGTGTCGCTCTGAAGTGAAGAGGACCGAGCATCTTATCAGCTTTCCCAGGCCGGACACAGCATCCTCTTAAGAAGACCGTAGTTCTAAAGCACTGAGCTCCTTATCAAGAATGGCCTTGTGTAGTGCAGCCATTATTAGACTGTCAGTCACCGTCTGGGGTCATGGACATTTGTCTCTGTGGTACGTGATCATTGTTGATGACAGCTGATGCACTCAGCAGAAATGGATGCCCTTTATAATCTCGTGTTTCTCTTCAGTTGTGTTTTTAGCATGGAGGCTGCTATCATCATTCTGTTGGTGAAATGCACAGAAACACACGGCACTGATTGGATCGTTCCATGATTAAAGGGATAGTTCACCCAAAAATCCAAATCATGTCATTAATCTTAAACTGTGTTCCGAAGATGAACGGAGTTCTTACGGGTTTGGAACGACATGAGGGTGAGTTATTAATCAATTTTTTGATTATTCGGTGAACTAACCCTTTAAGTAAAGGAGGAGTGACATTTGATTGACATTAGTAGTGGACCGAACTGTACTCATACAGACCTGTCAACTTGTACGCATGTTGCATAGCAGGTATGCATTTTGACCTCGAAGTACGCAGGTGCGATTTGTCACTCTAAACTACACAAAAACCTGGAGATGCCTCTGTCCAAACGCAGTCGATTCGCTACAGGAGGCCAACACCCCCTGAAACATTCACTGCTATTATAAAGTTTGGAAGAGCCAGGACATTGAATTTTCTAATCAATCAACTTAATGATCCCCCGCAGACATTCTTTGTTTACTGGCCTCACCAACACAATCTTGCTGCTTGACAAAGTTTGATTTGAATGTTTGCTGGTGTTATAGATTTGGCCACAAGAAGGCAGTATTGAGCAAAGAACCACATATAACAAGTCAGGTGTGTTGAGAGACTTGTGTCTGGTTCATTGATGGAAGTTGGTTTGGTCTGGTTCATTGCTAATGGAAGTTGTTGGCTGACACATTTATATCTTTGCACATCCTCCTTCACTCAGAGTCGGTGGTCTTGTTGGTCAGCTAATTGTTCTTTAGCACACAAAGGTCAATCTCAGCTCTGATTCCGTGAGTATCAGTGAGCGATTCTGTCAAGAGTCAGATGGTTGAGCAGAGAAAGCCTTCATTTACTGCACTATTCACAGCCTGCACATGGCATCAGATATGACAAGTGTTTCTCTGACTCATCCTCGGGAGCATTTAAGGTATTTTTTGTTTTGCAATTTCCCAAACATTCCCGAGCCTGAATGCGTGTATCTGAGCTTGTCTCATCATCTCCTGCTCTGCTTCTCTCTGATGATGTGATTATGGCATTCCCTACACACTGAAATCCCTCCATTGATCCTAATAATGCTGGAGGAATTGAACTCCAGCTCTCTGCTCTGCTACCACCTGTCAGTGACACATGAATCATTGGCCAAACCTGCTTAAGTCTTTTGTCCCACTGCGATAAATCCTGATACACCCTATTAGACAGAAGAAGTGAATGTGAGGGCCAGGCATTTAGTTACAGCATGTGGCGAGAGAATGTGCTATGTCTGCTCACCAGAGAGCCCTCAGCACGCAAGGGACCGCTTCCCTCTCCGTCCGCTCTGCGCTCACTCTTTTTATCAGGGTTTTCAGTGTGAGCTCGCCTTGCTTTTATAACCTGTGTTGGTGACGAGTCATAGATCGGAGTAAACTATGATGTGGCCGTTCATTCAGATCAAACGCGAAGTGCTTTTGTGGCCAGCGGAGCGATGCAGCTGTATTTGAGACTAGGATAGTGATTCAAAACAGAGCTCAACTGAAGATCTTTCATTGCAGACAGTTTAACAGCAGCTCAGCATTAGTTAAACTAGAATTCATCAGTTACGTATTCAGTTCTAATTGATTTTACTGTCATATTGTAGTTAAAGGGATATTTCACCCAAAAATGAATAATTCAATCAATCAATCAATCACCTTTATTTATATAGTGCTTTAAACAAAATACATTGCGCCAAAGCACTGAACAACATTCATTTGGAAAACAGTGTCTCAATAATGCAAAATGATAGTTAAAGTTAAAGTTCATCATTGAATTCAGTTATGTCATCTCTGTTCAGTTGAAATAGTGTCTGTTTTAATTTGCAATCAAGTCAATGATATCGCTGTAGATGAAGTGACCCCAACTAAGCAAGCCAGAGGCGACAGCGGCAAGGAACCGAAACTCCATCGGTGACAGAATGGAGAAAAAAACCTTGGGAGAAACCAGGCTCAGTTGGGGGGCCAGTTCTCCTCTGACCAGACGAAACCAGTAGTTCAATTCCAGACTGCAGCAAAGTCAGATTGTGCAGAAGAATCATCTGTTTCCTGTGGTCTTGTCCTGGTGCTCCTCTGAGACAAGGTCTTTACAGGGGATCTGTATCTGGGGCTCTAGTTGTCCTGGTCTCCGCTGTCTTTCAGGGCAGTAGAGGTCCTTTCTAGGTGCTGATCCACCATCTGGTCTGGATACGTACTGGATCCGGGTGACTGCAGTGACCCTCTGATCTGGACACAGACTGGATCTGGTGGCCACGGTGACCTCGGAACAAGAAAGAAACAGACAAATATTAGCGTAGATGCCATTCTTCTAATGATGTAGAAAGTACGGTGTTATGTGAAGTGTTCCGGTTCCAGTTTACCTAATTAATGCAGCCTAAAAATCCTTTAACGGATTTGGATATTAAAAGCATATTAGCATGTTATGTGTATGCCAGGTTAAAGAGATGGGTCTTTAATCTAGATTTAAACTGCAAGAGTGTGTCTGCCTCCCGAACAATGTTAGGTAGGTTATTCCAGAGTTTAGGCGCCAAATAGGAAAAGGATCTGCCGCCCGCAGTTGATTTTGATATTCTAGGTATTATCAAATTGCCTGAGTTTTGAGAACGTAGCGGACGTAGAGGAGTATAATGTAAAAGGAGCTCATTCAAATACTGAGGTGCTAAACCATTCAGGGCCTTATAAGTAATAAGCAATATTTTAAAATCTATACGATGTTTGATAGGGAGCCAGTGCAGTGTGGACAGGACCGGGCTAATATGGTCATACTTCCTGGTTCTAGTAAGAACTCTTGCTGCTGCATTTTGGACTAGCTGTAGTTTGTTTACCAAGCGTGCAGAACAACCACCCAATAAAGCATTACAATAGTCTAACCTTGAAGTCATAAATGCATGGATTAACATTTCTGCATTTGACATTGAGAGCATAGGCCGTAATTTAGATATATTTTTGAGATGGAAAAATGCAGTTTTACAAATGCTAGAAACGTGGCTTTCTAAGGAAAGATTGCGATCAAGTAGCACACCTAGGTTCCTAACTGATGACGAAGAATTGACAGAGCAACCATCAAGTCTTAGACAGTGTTCTAGGTTATTACAAGTAGAGTTTTTAGGCCCTATGATTAACACCTCTGTTTTTTCTGAATTTAGCAGTAAGAAATTACTCGTCATCCAATTTTTTATATCGACTATGCATTCCATTAGTTTTTCAAATTGGTGTGTTTCACCGGGCTGCGAGGAAATATAGAGCTGCGTATCATCAGCATAACAGTGAAAGCTAACACCATGTTTCCTGATGATATCGCCCAAGGGTAACATATAAAGCGTGAAGAGTAGCGGCCCTAGAACTGAGCCTTGAGGTACTCCATACTGCACTTGTGATCGATATGATACATCTTCATTCACTGCTACGAACTGATGGCGGTCATATAAGTACGATTTAAACCATGCTAATGCACTTCCACTGATGCCAACAAAGTGTTCAAGTCTATGCAAAAGAATGTTGTGGTCAATTGTGTAATTTATGTTATATAGTTTACTGACACTTACTAATAACACTTACAGTTTACTGACTTTTTTTCTCAAGCTGAACAGTACAGAAGATTTTGAGCTGAAACTGTGGTCTTTGGCCACCATCAGTTCGAGATTAAAAAAAGCATATAAGGCAACACAAAATTAATACCCATGGCTCCTAATGTACAATGAGGTGTTAAAAAAAAGAAAATGAAACGAAAATGAAACAACTGGTCTTTGAAAAAAACTGAACATTATTTACAACATTATCACCTGTAACCCAGAGCTGCTTCTTTGCTATTCTAACCCTCTGATTGTCTGACTGCGAGTTCATTAACAGCAAATTTCCAATTTTGGTTGTACTATAACTTATAAAAGAAGAATTTCACAAAACATAGTCAGGTTACAATATTTAAATGGAAAAAACCCCACAATATTTCAACCTTTTGCATTTGAAAATACATTTCTGTTATTTTCATTAAGCTTATGACCTCTACATTGTCATTTTTTAAAGTATCAATTGTTGTCAATGGTGATTCTCATTAGTTGGATGTTTTTCATTAAACCCGCCATACATTAAATGTATATACAGTATAAATGCTTTCTAATATAGCATCATTTTCTTGCAGCACGGTATTGAGAATTGGTTGGGTTTGGTGGATTGCCATGCTGTCACAATGCAAAAAGTCACAATAGCCCTAAAGTTTCTTTTCGAGATTGAGTTATTCTGATTCAGATTATAAGGTAATATAATGCATCTCATTGTAAACTTCTAAAGCAAGGTTATTCATAAGTGAGAGTCATTTGCATGCATTGAACACGTTCCGTCTCCTCCATGTTGATCCATCCTAAGCTTCCTGAAGCCACCACTGGATTTGTGGGTTCTCCTCGCATGTGAGGCCTGGAAGCAAGCTGGGCTCCGTCTGCATGTGGTTTGTGTTAGTGAGGAGAAATCAAGGGCCCCAGTGTGTGCTGCATTCTCCAGGCCCGCACTGAGCACTTGTGTTGTTAATGGGCTCTTAGTGTTTCCTTTACTTTGCTCGTGTGTTTCTGCAGAGATGTGGACGATTGTCTAAAAGTTTGACTTTGTGATTTTGCATTGTTTCATTAAATCATTATTTTATACAGAAGCCATTAGTTCAAACCACCACTGAATATGGTTCAAATCTATTATCTGTCCCCATGTCACAGATCTGTTGTTTGGATCCAATTTGCCATGTGACTTCATTGTGAACAGCTGCATTTTACATCAATTTTGCTATAATACACACACACACACACACACACACACACACACACACACACACACACACACACACACACACACACACACACACACACACACACACACACACACACATATATATATATATATATATATATATATATATATATATATACACACACTTACTATTTTATTACAAATGTTTTTAATTATATATTGTTCAATATAAGTCTGATAAGTACATATTTGTATTATTCCCAGTTTAATGATGTAATCAGTACCGTAAAAGTATTGATATGTTTGATCCTGAGTTCTCAGGCTCATTATTTTTAATACGGCTCAGCTGAATGTTAGACGGCCGTCCTGCATGTGTGTAATAAGTGAGCTGTTGAGTGTTTCTTCCTCTGATCCCTAAGGCCATCTGTGTTCGTAAGATTGTGTACATGTCAGTGCAGCCATCAGACCTCCAAACCATAACTCGCTCGTGTTGTTTGATAAAATTATTTTTTCAGATATATTTTATCTCTACTATTACCTCTGGCTTGCTTCTCTCTACTTATTTATATTCTAGTTATTTATTTATTTTAAAGAGATCATATGCACGTAAAAGAATACATGTTTCATGCATGTGTCTATGTTTAGATTGAAATATTATGTGAAGAAGAAACATTATTAGTGGAAGAAACATATTAGTGGAAGAAACATTACTAATCATTAAAGAATGCTTTTTTTCCTATTATTTGTAAACTTTCTCCTGAGTAAACAAATACCAGAGGATGAAGAAAAGAAAACCTTGGAATTATAAGGTTGTGTTTGCCATTCTGTATTCTTATTCTGTGACAACTAATTTTTGAAGACGTGCATATTTTGGAACTGATGTATTAAAGAGACTTGTTCCCCATATCACTATATGGAATGCAAAAACTTTGAAGCTTGATATCTCAAAACTGCCATTTGTGACCAAAAGTTACCATTTGTTATTAAAGGCTTTAAGACTTTAATAATCTCTTACACAAACATTTATCATCAATATTTTAGATTTAGCCTTATATGAATGGATAAGGTGTATAGTGTGTATTAATAATCTTTTAAATATAGTGAACAATATTCAGTGTATTACATGATCATAACACTGCGTATATAGTTATACAATTAAAAATAAAACATTTATTACAAGTAAAGCATGTGACACTATTGATAATGCTTAATATCTCATGCATGCAACTACCAATAAATCAATTCATAATAGATTCATACTCGCACAACTACGTCCACGTCAGTACAGCTCAGAAGTTTCCAGTTACTGCATTAAGTGCCTCTTCTGTACATTCAGCATTAACAATGTTAATCAATTAAACACTGCTAAACGATCAAATGATATTAAACAAGTTACTATGCTGCTATTATGTATATTAATTGAGAATTTTGACATAAACATGTAAATTACATACAATGAAAAAAGAAAGTGATTAAAACATTTAATACAAATAAAAAGGGTTTGTTCTGACACGATTCATCTGAATATCTTTTTTTCCTGTCCCTGAAAATGTCGAAAATTAAGTCTCCTTGCAGAGGCTCATTTAAAGTGCCGTTTAATCATCTTGGTGGCTACAGCACATTGAAAATATACTTAACTGGAAACAGAGCAAGCTATAGTATTTAAAAATGTAAGTGTGTCATGAAGCTCAGTACAAGTAGTGCATTTGATTGGTAAATTTTGCTGGAGATAACTGATAGTACCTCCCAACTATGTTTAAAATGTTTAGTATGGGATCATGGAATATTTTCTAGACTTTTTCCGGGCTGTTGGCTCTTTTTGGCTCAAGGTGACTGTGAATCCCTTGTTCCACTGGGTGGCAGTGTGATCATTGCCTCGTGCTCTCGGCATCTACATCTGCATTATCACTAAGACTTAAGACTGGATTCATTGCATTAGCATGATTTTTCACCATCTCAGGAAACTGCTCAAGCTGGTTTTGGATGACCGGTCAGTAGATGTACAGGGTTGATTTGGCTTGATATACAGTCTCACCTTGGCCAGCTGCAGCTGGTGCTATAAAGTCTAGTCACGGCCGGACGCCACTGACCACCAGTGCTGTCCGGCGCCCGACGTGGGTTCAAGGGGGATGGGACAAAGACCCTGGACATGTTGTGGAAGTGTGCAGTAGACAAGGGGCAGACAGGACATGACCTGCGAGAGGAAGTCCTGCGGCCAATGGCTGGAGTACGCATCCATCACGCCAGAGCTGCAGCAGTGATCAAACCCTAACCAGCAGCATATGAATCAAACACTTCGCACCCTCTATATCAAGAGACTCTTACGTTCATTAGCTGAAGGCCTGCTGAAATCGGGCACATTCGAGGATGCAGTGCAAGCATACCTAGTGCACTACAGTAGAGATGATCACCAGGAGAGAGTTTGTCAATCAGCAAGTGTTCATTGGCTGCCACTATCTGAGACTGAGTTTCATTCATTGATCTGTGGATCATTAGTGCTGCTCTTGCAGCTGGACATCTGTATCTTTTGATGCTAATTTACTGGAGTGGCTTATTACCTCTGCATCCAGGGCAGTCACTTCAAAGATGAGAGGTCAGTTCTCCAGCCAGTGCGTCAAAGCTGCTGACCACTGGACAAATGGCCCAAAGGTCATGAATTCAATCCCATAGTTTTAGGAAAGGAAAGCCAGAAAAGTGTTCCAGCTGATGCAAAGCTGTTTTCAGACATGAGAAACCATTTAAATAGATATTGTAATAAATAAAAAACAACACCAATTTCCCACTATAGCAAGAGTTTAAATTTTGAACAGCCTAAATTAGGCTTGAATCCCATGAAAGACAGCAAACCAAGCTGTAGGGGGAGCTGCAGAAAGCAGCATTAAATTAAACACCATTTGTAAATATGTATATATTTCTATGGTTCTGATTGATTTCATATTGTAATTTTGTCCATCCCTGAAGTGGGTCATTGCCTGAACAGTTGAAGTAAATGTGCTGGAAAACTGCACTCTTTTAATGACTCACATTTAATTCATGGAAGTGTTGGCTTTTAGAAATGTACTAGATCAGTGGTTCTCATCCTGTTGGACCTCAAGGCCCCTTTATTGTCCAAGAAAATATTCAAAGTCCCCATTCCTTTTCCATAAAATAATAATAATAATAATAAAAAAAAATAATAAAAATTATTATTAACGTTAAATTAATTAGGTTTCAGGAAGTTTTAAAAGATTAATGATTTTTCCAGTTTAATTAAAAAATATTTATTACTAAAAATTTCTTCCTGATCAAAAATTTTTGTAAAATGGATACATTTGATAAAAACGCTAATGGTGTCTTATTATTTTAATAATGTGTTTTACTTTTCCAAATCTTTAAAATTATGCCTCTTCATATAGGTTTTCCTTGTCAAACAAATGGTTGTTATGGGAAATTTACATTTGATTTTTAAAAACTTATTTTAATGCTTTGCCTTATTTTAAAGGTCCCCTTCTGTGTGATTCCATGCTTTAAACTTTAGTTAGTGTGTAATGTTGTTGTTAGAGCAGAGTTGTAGTTGTGTCACCAGCTGTCGAGTCCGAGTTGAGTCTCGAGTCTCAGTGTTCGAGGCCAAGCGATATATTTTATTTAACAGAATTTGCCTACAAAAAACGACCCGTTTGGACTACATCCCTCTAGTTCCTGCAGTAATGACGTCACTAAAACAGTTTTTTGACTAACCTCCGCCCACATGAATTCACAAAAAGGGGGGCGTGGCCTTGTTGCGCTCCGACGGAGAAGAAGGAAGAGCTGCGTTTGTCGCCATGTCGTTTGAAACGCTGTTATTTTCATCTCTGAGTCCAATCATCTTTGTTTTGGGCTTCCCAGGGACACTGTACTTGTAGATTAATGGTTACAATTTATGTTTAACTCGGTTCCGGAAAATTATAATCCACATGTAAAACTATGTACAGCAAATTTTGCTCAGGACAGCTTGCTGAGGACAACTTTCTCAATCAGTTTAATGCCGGATTCGCACAAAGATTATTCTTGAAAGATGGAGCAGTTCCCTCTTTGTCTAGAGAAGGTGTTGTTTATCGACCACAACCGGTAAGTGTATTTTATTATTTAAGTTGGTGCGTTTAACAGTTTCTGTAACTTATTACACAAAGGGCAACGCTGTTTAGCTTTTTTAACTAGATGGTAGAGCTGAGCAAAAAAACAAATGCGATTTTCTTACGCTCCTGTGACTGACTATAAATACATCTCCAGCACATGCTCCTGCCCACTTGCTTCTCAAAACTAGTCCAATTGCGTTTGCAGGAGGGCAGCATGCTGTAAGCTGCTGTCGAATCACTACACAGGAACCGCTGGCCCAATCAGAACTCGTCACTTATTTCTGAAGGAGGGACTTTATAGAACAAGGACATCATCAGCCCGTTTTTATGACAGTGAAAACAGCGGTATATAGATAGGTGAATTGTGTGAAAAATACTGTGTTTTTTTACACGCGAAACATGAACACATGTTACATTGTACACTGTAAAACACAATCAAAGCTTCAAAAAAGCGCGAAAAACAGGACCTTTAAAGGGGTCGTGGCTTCTTCTTATTGTTTTATACTGTTGTTTGAGGTCCACTTATTACGTTCACATGTTTTTTTATTACATTGAAAAACATCAAAATTAATAAGTAATAGGCTATTTTCTACCCTGGTTTTGAGGCCAGCTCTATGTATTTATGGGTGTGCCGTAGTAAAGACTCGCAAGTAAATGGCCACTGCTATGATTGGATAATAGTTTTGCATAGTTAACTAACTTTCTGCAAGCTACATCCTTCATAGTTGGAGCCTTCTTTGACTTCGGTTTGACAAATACACATAATCAGGACATATCAAGTGATCTCTAACAAAGCAATAGTGACACATAGTATAAATATTTTTAACTCATATAAGTGTGTTGCGCCTCAAGCGGCAACCTCCCGCTCTCTCTTGTGACTAAGTAACTGCAGCCAACACGGAAGTGACTTAAACTGTTATTCATCGACTGGCCGCTAGAGGCTGGCTGCAATGGGAGTCAATCCCATAGACTCCCTGTGCTAAAATGCCCAACTTTACAGCGGAAAATAAACCTTTACAGCATGGTTAAAAAAAAATATTTTTGTCTATAAAGGTAATTTTATGTGAATTTTTTTTTAATAACTCATCCGTTTAAATTATATTAAGCCTTACAGTTCTGCATAATTAAGGGCGTGGCCACTTGAGTGACAGGTGGATTGCCGCTGATGCCACCTCCTTCGAGATAGGTGGGCGTGGTTTCAGCAATCAGCTCCCAACTTCTTGACAATTTTCGATTATCCGGGAGTGACGTGCAGTGACGTGCTACCAAGATGGAGATGGACCGCTCTGTCTACTTAAGGCTTCAAAAACGCTCTTCGGAAACCTACAGGTGACGCCACAGACACTACGTCCCTGTTTGTTTACAGTCAATGGCTGCGCCACAGCATTGCTTTTTAATCTCAGTCTCTCTGCAAATCCAGTGTCGACCTGCGTCTTTTTTTAAAAAGGTATCCATGGTAAAATGAAGCGAACAAACGCTTAATGTTTACTCACATGAGGTAAAACTTCATTCAAAGTTCAAAAACACATTCCTGAAATATCTTGAATCTGAAGTGGGTTATGCAGTGACTGTGTTCTTCCACAACCAGGCATTATACAATATCACGTTTATTGCTTGGTTTCTCAATCTGGTTTAACCCCACTTATCTTATTTCCCTACTATTTCATGCTCGAATCAGTGGGCGGGTCTACAGAATTAGGCGTTGAATTTCTTCTTAACCTATCTATTACGTCATAGGCAGGCACATTGCATAGGCAGGCACATTCCAGGATCTGGCGTTCACTGGACCTGGTGTCAATAAAAGCTTTTATTTCAGTAATAAGGATGTTTTCAGTTCTGAAACATACAGGATATTCTCTTAGTATGATGCTTTCTTAAATATCAAAAGCTCAAGTAAGAGTTGATTTCCCAATTCATGACCACTTTAAATGATTTGAAGTTATCCAGAGGACCCCTTGAGGCCACAGATGAGATACACTGCACTAGATGCCGATTACCGCTGCTACTGATGTCTTGGATGAAGGTGCTGCACCGTTGACAGCGTCATGCTATATGCTGACAGATCTGTCCCACAAACATGACTGTGCAAAATGTTACACAATTCAAGAATGTAAACGTATTCTTGAAAGCATATGCCATTACATAACTATTGCAGAACTATCTCAGAGGCATTTATGGCTGAAGTTCATTTAGCAGCTCCTAGGATCAGCTCCTCCTGATCCTGTATATCAGGAGTGTCCAGTCCAGATGAACCAAAACTCAATCGGTGACAGAATGGAGAAAAAACTTTGGGAGAAACCAGACTCAGTTGGGGGGCCAGTTCTCATCCAGCCAGACAAATCTGCAGATTGATCCATGCTGCAGAAAAGTTAGATTGAGCAGAGGACTCATCTGTTTCAATGTTCTTGTCCTGATGGCCGTCTAGGAGACTATGTCTTCACTGGGGATCTGTCTCTGGGGCTCATATTTGTGGTGACAACTACAATTAATTTTGATAACCGTATGTGTAATTTTACAGGAAGTGAACAGTGCTATCTAAATTTCTAAACAGGAATCACCTAAAAAACAAAATATTTTTAGGATAATGTTCAAGTTTTACTTTACATTAGTGCTCAACACTTGACACACAAACCTCAAGAATGGTAACAGTCAACAAATGCAAAAAAGTGACAAAACAATAACAAAAGTTGACAAATAGCAGAAAGATGATTTATAACATACTGGGAACTCAAAAACCCTTAACATTTATACATCAGTATTGCTCAATATGTAACTCTCTAACATGGGAATTAATTTCTTTGTATTTGGACTCAAAGCTGAAAAAAGATATATGAGGTCACTATATGCTTTATACTGATGACTACATGACTATATGCATTTATTACAATAAAAAAGAAAAGATTCCCCTTCTCCTAAAAAGTACTTGTAAACTCAATCAGGAGAAGCACAAAGCCATTTGACTTTCAACAGTGGTCAGCTATGGTCATTATCAGCTCAGCATGAAAATAGTTTTCCTGGAGCATTTCAGTCCTTGGTAGTGCATCTGAAGAAACAATCAACCATGGGTGGCAAGGCACTATCAAAAGTATCTCTGGGATTATGTTGTGGACAGGCACAAGTCAGGAGATGAATAAAAAAAATATTCCAAGGCTTTATCAATGCCTAGAATCACTGTGAAATCTGTTATTAAGAAGTGAAAGGTATTTGGTACAAAACAGGCCCTCACTCGATCAAGACGTTGCTCCAAACTGGATGAAAGAGCCAGGAGGAAACAGGCAGCAACTCTGAAGCAGCTGCAGGAATTTATGACAAAGAGTGGTTATTGTATGCATGTGACGACAATATCACAAATTGACTGAAATTCTGTGGAATGACTTGAAGACTGCAGTCCACTATGGGTCACCATCAAATTGAACTGAACTTGAGTAGTTCTGCAAAGAAGAGTGGGCAAATATTGCAAAGGCTAGATGTGCAAAGATAGCAGAGACAAATCCACACAGACTGGCTGTAATTAAATCAAAAGGTGTTTGAACAAAATACTGATATACTGCGGTCATCCTTTTTCTAACTCAGTTATTGTTTTTTTATTTTTATTATGTACATTTTTTCTGATATGTTGGTGTTATATCTTCACTTGGATGTTATAAGCTGCACTGAGTAAATACAGCTGGATAAAACAACAAAAACGTCTTAATTACAGGCTGCAAAGCAACAAAACCTGATTATTTTAAAAGGTAGGTAATTCTTTTCTATACACTGTATGTCTGTCACTGTATGTCTGACCTTAGGATGGCAGATGGACAGTGAAAGTGTTTGGAAAATCCTCCCTAGTGGCTTCAATGGAAATCAGACAAGACTGTGAAGAAGCGACTAGAAGGATGAAGAAAGCATTTGATGTGATTATGTGCCTTGTCTTACTTTACCCTTAGCATGTCTGTAAAAGGTCTCAGACCTGTTAAAGTGTCATCCCAGTGCATTCACAGTTAATCCTGTTTTATTTTTAAATGTGTCCATGAGTGTGTACAGGGGGCATGAATCCGCCTCCCTGCATCTGAGAGCAGTACATCTTCCCACACTCCTGGGAACACGACAGCTGCATGGCCAGGCTTCCCTCTCTCCTCCTTCAGAGGTTCCTTTGGGGATCCCGGACATCCCAGAGCTCTTCACCCAAACACCAGCCAGAGTATGATCTCATTCCCAGTGCATTGCATTTGACCACCTTCTTGTCATTAATTCTTAATTTTCTGTAATGCAACTTCTCAGGCAAAGTTTAAACTGAGATTCGTGCGGTGGGTCTGAGGAGGGCTGGGAAGAATCGACGGGATGTCCAACACATGCCTCATATCAGATCATTAGTTGTTCCAGCCTTACTTATTACAATGCACGTATGGCATCATACAACAAAAGGCCAATTCTCAAGGCACTTAGACATCAAACGCTGTCAGGATGTGAGTTATCGTGCTCCAAATCTGGCCAGCATGGAGCAGAAAGAAATGAAGATGAACCTGGTAGAGCTGTAAAAGCAGAAATCTGCAGCGAGTTACTCCGCGGTTGTGTGGCGTGTGTTAGCGAAGCTCTGAGTCGGGGATGATGGGAGACGAAGAACAGGCGTCCTCTGTGGAAGCCTCTCTCTATGACAGTGCCCAAACTCAGGGCTGCACTGTAATGAATGAGAATCTTTCCCCAGCCACTTCAAGGGCTCTAATGGGTCACTGATAACACTGTTCTACAGCATTTTTGGGTTTTGCTTTGAGCAGACACTTCAGTTGTAGTGTTTGCCATTGGCGTTATACCAACATACTGTGATACTTTCTGAAAGACTCACTAACACAACTGTATGACATGAGTGCATGTACACGCACAAATGAACACATTACATACATAATATGCTAAAAAATATATTAGATTATGCATCTTTATGTTTTCTCAACCGGTAGAGTTGTCAGGCAAAAAAAGAAAAGAAAATAATAACTTTGTTTCAAAGCAGAGCAAGACATTTTTTTTTCTTCATACATAAAAATGTGCACTGATGAATCACTCTCAATAAAACTAGCAACAGTAAATGGGCTCTGTTTTTATCTCATGCTGACTTTAATATGCAAGATTAATATTGGCAACTATTTTTATTTTAATTTTTGTTATTTGGAGAGATTTGATCTCCTTATTAGGTTCCAATAACAGAGGAGCATTGTGATACGCACTAGCATGCATGGCAGTGTAGCTCTAATGTATTATTTGTGAAGGGTTAAGGGGCTACGTTTAATTCATGCTAATGCATTTGTGCTGTACTTGTATAAAAAGCTCTCTGTTGGAGGAGCCATTGAGTGTGAGAGTGATGGAGATGACATCCTCACACCCCTGTTCACATCCAGCAGGCCTGTTCTGAAGTGATTACATGCAGCTTGGTTCATTTTTAATGACAATCACGTCCCGCCACAGAAGGGTTGTGCAGCCTTTTACTCGTTCCAGGGAACTGACAAATTAACTTTTATTTTTGGGATGAGACCAAGCAACCACATGTGTCATTGTGCTATTGCCATGTTTTAAAATAATCTTATTTGATTAAAAAGTGACTTAAAAGGAAAAAGTGACTCTCATAAGTGAGATTTTGATGGTTCTAGAAAGCATTCATCACGCATTTTACATGACTGCTGAAACTCTTTGACACTCTATAAATGAACCTTATTTAAATGATTAAGGACTTTTTGAGGAATAATGCATTAAGTGAAGAGTACAAAATATTTGGCAATAATTATGAGGAAGCAGACAGTTAGTTTATTTAAGAGTTAAATAATGTGAACGTTTTTGGCAGCTGTCTGTGTGATGGTTGTGTTTGCTGCGGTCTCTGAAGATGCATTAAATACATCAATAAATGAAAACTGCATCAGAATTTTTTTTCATAAATAATACTGATAACTGCTTTTAAAAGTAAAATACCCATTGCAGATGCTATGCAGTTTTGTAACAATTATCATTTTAATCCTTTCATCCAAAAAGAAGATATATGCATGTGTGGAAGCATATATACACATACATACACATATACACAAGACATACATGAAACCATTAGACATTTTTCCAGTAACAGGACTTAAGAGATATAACTTATTTAGGTACAGCAAGACTCTGCTCTGCTGATTGTAAACAGGTCTATCAATGACACATTTTATGGTGTTTCTGCTGAGGGTAATATGGATGCAGAGATGTGTGGCCCTTTACCATTGCTTTTTAATTGGGGGTCATTTTAGCAGGACTATGAACATGCTTTTGTTACCAGAATCTGTGGCTGGAATCCACACCGGCTGTGTCAATACTAGAGGCGGAAATCAAATCTCTGGCATGCTCGCTCTTACACAGGACGTTGTGTTATGCTGGTGATGGCGAGTACACACAGTTCAACTAAGACTTTGCTGTAAAGATTTGGGGAAATAGGGGCACTAGTTTAAGATGGTTGACCAAGAGTGTTCTGCAGTAAATTACCATGTGTCGAAACAGATATTTTAATTAGAGTCAGTTAAGTGCAGTTTATGATAATTCTGAAAAAAGAAAAGAATCTCACCATTGAAACAAATCAAGCTTTACGTATCACTTTTATGTTTATGCAAGTCAGTGCAGATGTAGGAGACATGAAGAAACACAACAGAATATAATGGACTTTCACGAGTTTACGATTACACATAGTTAGCTGAAGTATGGTAATGCATATTTGGTGTGCTCGGGAATGGCTCGAACCTAGAGTACCCCCTCCCTGTATAAGTGTAGTAAGAACTCGAAGTGAGGAGCTGGGGCGTAGGGGGATGCTGATAAACCATCAACGGATGGAGGTAAGTCAGCTGAATTTATGCCACAGTGTCGATTAACTTGAGTACGCTCCACCGGTGTTAATTAGGCTAAGTATCTTGTGTGCTCCTCTCGAATCTTGTTAACCCTCTGGGGTTCTTCATTTATGAGTCACACTCAGGACCTTCGGGTCAAAAATGACCCAGAGGGCGGGATTCAGGTATACTTTTTTTCAGTAAAATCAATCAAATGTATTTTTGTTCAATAATATTTTTTCTTTCTTTTTTTGGTGTTTTGAGAGAATTTTATGATAATAATGAATTTTTATGCAATAATTATGATCCATTTTTTCCCATTGAATATAATAGAAAATTTATATATATATGTATTTTTATTTTTATTTTTATTAATGCTGTATTTTATTTTAAAGTACAGCCAAGGCCTATAGAAAACAATTTTTGAAATTAGATTGGTGCCATCTGGTGGACAAATTAAGCATTTTTATCATGCAATAGCACATTTTTACCACTATAGAGAATTTACAGCTCTCTGTAGAAAGGCTTGTGAATTCTAGTGATTTTTGCACATATTTGCCTATTTATTTCAGGTTGTGGATTTTAATATATAATCACAGATTCTCAAAGACTATTTTTGTCAAGTTTTTTTGTTTTTTTTGGTTGATTTAAATGGTAATTTCAAGTGCCAGTTTTACTTTATAATACAGTCAAACCTGAACATTGCACTAGAAAGAGAACAAATGGAAAGCATTTTGTTACCCATTGTTTTAATTCTAACTTAATAAAAAAAATTACATTATTTAAATCATAACATATTTTTATTTACCTTTTATTATAAACATTTCCATTAAAATTATTTTTTGCAATTCAATGAACAGTAACTCTTCAAAATTGCCAACAGCAATTATGAACAAAAAACAAAAATAACAGCAAACGTATAATCATTTTCAAACAGTACATGTAAATGGAAAATAGAAAAATAAAAAAGTGTTTTAAATATTATCATAACTAAATATTTACATATTATTATGTCCATATTATTTAATAAACAAATGCTGTGATTGGCTTTTTGTTTTCATAAACAAGTGCTGCAATACGCCTGAAGGTTACTAGGGAAGAATTCCATCCTTTGATCTTACTCTCCGTGTGTGCATGTGTGTGTGTGTGTGTGTGTGTGTGTGCGTGTTCAAGAGAGAGAGAGACATAGTATGTGACTTTTGAATTTTGGACCCAATGTCTCCCCTTTATTTTATTTATTGATTTTATTTCACATAATCTCATATTTCTCTGTTACAGGCTCACCAGTCTAGTATTTCCTTGTGTGTGTGTGTGTGTGTGTGTGTCAACAGATGCTGTGATTGGCTTCTTGATTTTATAAACAGGTGCTGCAATAGGCCTGGAGGATACTAGGGAAGAATTCCATCCTTTGACCTTATTCTGTTTGTGCGTGTGTGCGTGTGTGCGTGCGTGCGTGCGCATGTGCTTGTGTGTGTGTTTGTGTGTGTGTGTGTGTTCAAGAGAGAGACATGGTGTGTGACTTTTGCATTTTGGATCCAATGTCTCCCCTTTATTTGATTCATTGATTTTATTTCACATATTCTCTCATTTCTCTGTTACAGTTTCACCAGTCTCATATTCCCTGTGTGTGTGTGTGTGTTTGTGTGTGTGTGTGTGTGAGTGTGTCTATTTTGCAACCTTGATGGCTTACAGCCTCATGCTTTCATTGCTGTGCACTTTATTTCTTACATTGATGAATAATTGCTTTTATTTCACACATTTCCCAAAATTAGCTTTTGCAATGACACACTTTCATTTGTGTGTGCGTGTGTTTTTGTGTGTATAAGTGTGTGTGTGTGTGTGAATTTTTTTTGTGTGTTTTGCACTCTTGATGTTTTAGAGATTCACCCCTTCACTGTTGTGTGCTTTTTTTCTGCATTGTGGCTGATTTGTAGATTGTACACACTATTTCCCCAAAAAAAGATTTGGGGAAATAGGGGCACTAGTTTAAGATGGTTGACCAAGAGTGTTCTGCAGTAAATTACCATGTGTCGAAACAGATATTTTAATTAGAGTCAGTTAAGTGCAGTTTATGATAATTCTGAAAAAAGAAAAGAATCTCACCATTGAAACAAATCAAGCTTTACGTATCACTTTTATGTTTATGCAAGTCAGTGCAGATGTAGGAGACACGAAGAAACACAACAGAATATAATGGACTTTCACGAGTTTACGATTACACATAGTTAGCTGAAGTATGGTAATGCATATTTGCCGTGCTCGGGAATGGCTCGAACCTAGAGTACCCCCTCCCTGTATAAGTGTAGTAAGAACTCGAAGTGAGGAGCTGGGGCGTAGGGGGATGCTGATAAACCATCAACGGATGGAGGTAAGTCAGCTGTATTTATGCCACAGTGTCGATTAACTTGAGTACGCTCCACCGGTGTTAATTAGGCTAAGTATCTTGTGTGCTCCTCTCGAATCTTGTTAATAAAACATTATGTGTAGAGGTCATAGTTGAAAACTTTTGGTGACTTGACACACCTTCTTAAATGTGTTGGTGACTGGAAAAACAGTGACTTCGCATTTTCATTCAGCCCGTTCTACTGTTTTTGTTCAGACTGATCATTTATTAGGCTGAACGGTAAGATTTTGAATTTTCTTAACCGTTGTTTCTGTTAAAACTCGTACTTGAACTATAAAGTTGTTTAAGCCATGGTTTATACTGTCAACAGCTAATTCCAGAACATTTTTACAAAAAAACAACAACAACAAAATATCTTTTGTCACCTTTTTCACCGGTCTGGAGATTGCAGGTATGATTACAACAGAAGTTCCAGAGGTACAGGGCTTTCAAATGTTGTCTTGGACAAAGGGAGTTTTGGAATAAAAAAGGATGTGAATTGCTCTTCTAAAGCCTGTTCTATTTAATGTTTTAATCATCTAGTCTAATGTCTCATTACCTTTTTTTCAACAAATATTGATACATGCTATTGATTGCAAGTAATCTTTAACAAACTCATACGAGCAACTCCTTACAGGGACAGCAGAAATGTGTCATTTGACAGGATTACCCGGAGGTTTGATGCTGTGCTAGATGTCAAACTGAACCACCACTGGAGGGAGTTTGACCATCAGTGTGTCCTCGTGTCCACTGGCTGACTGTGCAGATTAGGACTGAATCTGCCCTTTGTGTCGGGGAGAGGGACAGAGCCTCGTTTGTGGGGGGCTTCGGAGGGAATTCTTGTCCAAACATTCTGCACGCGGATTTGTATTCATTGCACCCCTGCTGCTATTGATATCATTACGCGGGGCTCTCCAGCTGAGAGGAGGGGCCCTGCTCAGGCAGATGGGAGGTCACGGAGACGGCAGCCCTAATGAGAACTGACACTGGCTCCAGGTCGGCCGAGCATCTACCGGAATTCTATCGGAGCCGCACTTTCCCAGTCAGCGCATTAGATCAAAGATCATTACCTGCTAATCAAAACACATGAGCATGAGGCTCCCCAATTTTTGCAGTACTTTGGCGACAGCTACAGGATAAGAGCTACTCAGCCCACAGAGAACAAATACGCCGATTCCACCGCACACATGCGAAGCGGCACTAGCTCTAGCTACACCCGAGATTGTGCCTTCGAAAAGCAAGTGTTCTACCAAAAATGTCTTCCAAAAATCTCTTTGATCTTATTAGATTTACATTTATGCATTTTGCAGACACATTTTTTCAAGGTACACATTTTATCCATTCATACACTCCCTGGGAATCAGACCCATGACATAGGCACTGCTAGCGCCATGCTGTTTGAGCTACAGGAATGCTTCATGAGGGATTTGTTGTCTTTTCTTTCACACGTAGTAGGAAGCCACATATTATTATTTCTGAGCAAGTTGAATTTATCCAATTGTAACTTCCATGAATAAAGCTTGGCTAGTGGAATTAAGGTCGACAGCAAAGCGTCGCGCGATGTCGTGTGATATAATCGGAGGCGGTGTTATGGTGTGCGTGGTGCACTCTAGTTGAACTTGCCCCGAGCTGCTGATCTGAGACCATCATCTCCACTGTCTGCTCATCTCGGTCATTGCTATCTCAGGAGCGGAGCTGATCTCAGATCTGCTTCTGTGGCTGATGTGCTTTCGAAGGGACCTCCGTCCTGATGGGGGCCTGGGGCTTGAGCTCTGGCCTAATAACCTCAACTCTAATCCTATTTTGCCTATGCCATTGTTGCTTCATTAGGTCACATCTTCCATCTGAGTGCAGCAAAGCGACTTGGAGATTCATGAGGGATTTGTGAGACATGGAGTCTGCTCATAGATGTTTGCCCTTTTATCCTAAAGCCCTGCTCAGACTACAGCAATCTGACATCTTCTCTTCAAAAGTACCGACTGAGGTAATGCCACTTCACCTCGTTGCTCCAGATGAGTTGAATGGCTGTCTATTTTTGCATGTATGCTCCTCAAAGTGTGACAGAATTGTTTGATATTATAGTTTTTGTTACGTACTTGTTGACATGCATTGGTTACGTTGGTTCTAATATGCTGTTCCCCGGGGTTTGGCTCATATGCTCTTGGATCTTCGGTCACGCTGATCCTGTGGGCGATGCTCTTGGCCGCTGGAGGAGGAGTGTTTCTGCCGTGACTCTAAGATGCCAGTCTCAGCAGCGAAAGGAGGGACAGAGATAAGTAGAGAGACAGAGAGATGGTGAAGAGGAGCGGGAGTAGAGGGTCCATTGCCCATTAATGGTTTGTTTGAATTTCTGCTCTGGTGAGCATGTTATGTCTCCATTAGCAGGGGTTTGTTTCCTCCTCCTGCCCGCCTCTTGGCAGCAGGGGGCTCTCACACATCCTATTCGACTGCTCACTGCTGTCTGGTGCCATGCAGACTGTCTGATGAGTGTGTGTGTGTGTGCGCGCGTGTGTGTGTGGGAAGAGGGTGGAGATTAAGGTAGTGAACACGAGATGCAGGCTAGTGATTTTGTTAGCATAATGTCAGGCATCTAACTGAACTAGTGTATTTTGGATCTTTACAGAAACTTTCTACAAGCTTAAATCGTTTGGTGTTTTTTCAGCTGCACTTTTATTATTGTTTTGGTAACATTTTACCATGAACGTGTGTGTTTTCAAATGTATTTTATGTTTCAATTCTATTATTAAAATGTAGAAAATCATTACAGCAATGTGCATGTTTAAAATGATGTTGATATAAACAAAGAGCTACATACTACATACATACTTATTTTTTGAAGATGATTTAGCATTTTTTTTTAAACAAATCCCTCAGATGTAGTGTAATTTGCTTGTTAATTGCAATTTAGAGATTTAAAGTTAATATTAAATGCAGTTAGTTTAACCTTAGGATGTTTTTGACGAAATATTAATAAAACAATGATTAATAATGAATTATTAAAATGGTATAAATCTAATATTAAATTGTATTAATGTCATATAATATATCATTATTAATATGTTATTGGCAAAAGTTTTTTTTTTTTTTTGCCTAATAATTTGTAATATTTGAAATATACTACGAGTGGACATTCTGTAAACTTAAGCTCACTGCTTTGTGACACTTTTAAACAGAACAGAAGTAGTCATTTCCAATCAATTTCTTGGAACTATACAGTTAGCTTTAGCAAGACCATTTTATTTTTTACAAAAATTTAAATGACATTTCCGCCATAGAATGAATGATGATTTAGGATGTGTTGGTAATTCTGTTTGTTCAGAATTCACTTGTGATCATGCATGTCTACTGTTAGGAGACAAACTGTGAGAGAGTGAAACGAGTTTTAATGGAGTTTAATTTCAAATGTGTCCCTTCTGAAGAGACCCACTTTTGTAAGTAAGAAGATCAGTCTGTGGGTTCTTGCACACAATCAAGACAATTCAATTAGAAGTCAGTTTAGGTACAGGAACATTCACTATTGTGTCTCATGAAAGGAATTTTGCTCAGACAAATTCCAAGCGTGGCAGCAGGATAAGGCCGTGGAGAGATCCCTTTTATCTCTGCGGCACTTTTGCCTTTTGTTGATGATACACTGACCTTCCTCATCGATCTCCAGCAGTCTAAGCTCCTGTTCACTCTGATAATGAGACTCCACTGATAATGAGGCAAACTAATTGCCCCGCCTGTGTGTTGTGGCTGTTCAACCATTAACGGAATCTGACCCGCATTGTCTTGACACATCTTATTTTCCCTGATGTCTCTTCCTTCCACTGGCCTGTCACATGCCTTCTTGTTCTGCAGGAATGATCTACCACATCCTTCAGTGGGACATATGACTGTCTAGTTGGCCCAAGTCAACCAATTAGCTTCAAAATGGTAGTGAAAGTCATCATGTTTAGATTTCAGTGTCTTTGCATGTTCATCATGCATTTTGTTTTTACATACTGAAGCTTGCTGAACAAAACTACAATTAACACCTTTGATTCTTCTGTTAGGATAGTATGTTGCATTGCAACTGTTTGATCAAAATGAGAATAACTCCTCCCGACATGCTCCAGTGGAACCTGAATAGGGACATGCTTGTAGCTGCCATCATTGATAAAAGCTGTCTTGTATATTGATTTCCAATGGCTGGTGGCTTCTAGCTCCCTGTGCTTGAGTGCCCTCATCCATACCACCTTGCTGCAGACCTGTACTTAAAGCCTTGGGAATGGATCCAGTGAAGCAGGATCTCCAGCCTATAGGTGAAAGTTGTTCTGGGACACAAGTCCATCAGTTTCAGACTATCGTCTCAGTTTAATAAGGGTTCGCATGGCCAGCTCCTCACACTGTTGGTATGACAGTGTTTGTCGTACTCCAGAGGACCAGTTAAAGTGCCACCAGCTCCCCTGAGACGTCGCTGTCTTCTGCTTGTCTGATCACAGAATCAATTATCCACTAGAGTGGAACTATCGGCGGTTGTGAGACTCCATTTTGCACCTTGTCATACTGAAACTCAGCTAATGTTTTTTCATGTTTTGTCCCCTGGATTGATATCTGTTGCAGATAGTGCAGACTTTTAGTTGCTTTGACTCACTTGCACCTGTTGTGGATCCACTTCAGCTGAAGAGGTTTTCTTTAGATTTTTTGCCTATTCGCTTGTTAAGTCTGACGTCATGTAGCAGCGCTTCCGTGTCCAAATGCTCTATCAGTTACCATGAGAAAACAACAAAAGGTGCTAATATAAACTCACAATGTGATAGAATACTAGCGAAAAAGTTATAATCTTAACCTTTAACTCCATACTGAAGTCCCAGATAGCCAGACAATGAAAATATAAATATAAAAAAATATATAAAATAATATTTGTGTTTGGGACGCTCTGAGCACGGAGACTGTAGTGTATACCGTAAGTTTGAAAGCGTTTAGCTTAAATGATTAATATGAATAAACAGTGCTCTTAAACGGCTGCTGAGGTCGTATTCTCAAGTGAAGTGAGTTGAGGCTTGGACCCGGAAGCAGCGCTTCTTACGTCATCACTTAACAACCGAATAGGGTTGTTCCATATGTACATTACCGTAATTGTTGTTTTAATGATGTGGAATCTGACAATGTCTCTCACTTAAAGAGAGAGAGAGAGAGAGAGAGAGAGAGAGAGAGAGAGAGAGAGAGAGAGAGAGAAAACATATATTGAGAGTTTATGCTTTCACTATGTAGCCTATTGCAACGTATTTGGAATATAACAAAATTCAAGATATGGGGTCAAAAATGTGTATATGGTAGTTAAACAGTAAAACAAGACAGCGTGCTGTCTTTCCCGATTGTCAGCATGATTGCAGATGTGATATTGAATTTATTATTTAATTTTGTAAGATACACAGTATTGTCTTTTTTTTTATTTTATTTTTTTGCTATTTACAAAAATAGTTAAAAACAATCCAGCAACAACAACACCATTCAGTTTTTTTTGT
The DNA here is from genome assembly GCF_023724105.1 of Carassius gibelio. Classification (NCBI taxonomy): domain Eukaryota; kingdom Metazoa; phylum Chordata; class Actinopteri; order Cypriniformes; family Cyprinidae; genus Carassius; species Carassius gibelio. The sequence goes on from NC_068375.1 coordinate 10,367,262, forward strand.
GCATAAACAATAAAATATTAACATTAACATTCAAGATGGAACTATATTCCTTAGTCTAGGTTTTTTTAATGAGCATAACATTAAGCAAATCAAATGCGCATATAAAAGTAACAAGTAAAGCAATGTAAAAAAAAATTAAAATTAAAATACAACCAAATGTAAACAAATAACAAAAATAAGAGCACAAATTATGTAAACAGATCAAATGAACAGCAATGATTGTACGTCCACTCTGTCCTACATAAATAAATGAGGTGCTGCTTTGTTTTTTTGGCATTGAAATGTGAAATTTGTCTGGTTTAAGAATTTACTCATTCAAATGATGATATTTCTATTCATTACCTTATAAAATGATTGGCCACGCTCTGGTTTTTCACATATGGAGATGCCTGCAAGGCTGGAGACCAAAATAGTGTTAACCCAGTAGTAGTCTGTCCGAAGCAAATGCTGAAGGACAGATGAGTCTGACAAAATGCAGATGGTGTTATTTTTGCCCTGAGGATCTACTTACTGTCCACCAAGTCAGATAACAAAGATGGTCTTAGAGCTGGTCATGGTTGCATTCATTCAGCTACTGTCATATTTCGGATTATGTTCATCAACACAGAAGCTGCTTTGTTAAGTGCTTGTTAAGTGTGTTGTATGGGACACATAGAAGCATCACCCTGGTGATTGGAGCCTTTAGGATAGAGAGAGACATGGGAGCAGAATAGATGTTGTGCACCACTTGAACACTTTGATCACAAGAGTATAAACACCTCTCTCTACACAAGAGGCCGTGTGTATATTACTACGAGAGCCAATGTTAAGATGGGCATGTCCATGACTTCGCCGAGTGCACTGAAGGATTTCTCTCTGCTTTAGTTATGAGAACGTTTAGAATGAGTCAAACGGATGCACTTGAGTTGTGGTGCCTGAGATTTATTTAGACTGGGCAGTAGAAGTGAATTAAATGGGTTTATATGTAAGAATCTTATGAAAAAATAGAAAAATGCCAAGCATATTAGTGCATAGATACTTAATAAACAATCTGTGACATAAAGTAAAACAAATGTGCTCGTACAAATATCCCCAACCAAGGCTCTGGCCAATAGAGCATTTAATGTTGCCTTTCCTTATCTAAAAATAACAGGATCGCTGCCTCTTAAACACATCAAAGTTCCTTCTAGATGTGCACACGTGGCTGATCCTCATAGGCAGACTAAATGAACAGGAAGGATTTTTCAAACATATGTGCTGACCAACCACCTGTGCTTTCATCAATCTCAGATGTAGTCACATTGAGAGATAAGCGTGTGATTGTATATACCATCCCAGAAGAGTTGAACTCTGCAGAAATGATCTAGGGAACAAAAGCTTTCACTTGTGTCAGTTGAGCAGACTGCACCTTTGACAGTATTTTTCATGCTCTTCCGTGCTAATGCAGTTGTTTTCAGCTCTCTTTCTATGCTTGGGTTTTGTGGTGTCATTCATTCATATTTGGATCACTTTTTTGTTTAGCTAGATACTTTATTACAAAGTATGAAATCCATACATACTATGATTCTTTTTTTGAATTAATCTCTTTAAATTCTGAACTAAAATTTTTTGTGATATTTTTTGAAGCATAGACGTAAAAATGTTATGGTGCTATATAATATTGTGCTTAAATAGTCCAACTTTAATTAAATACAATTTATTTTAAATAGTCTATTAATTTATTAGAAAAAAATATGATTCACAAATGCATAAGCAAACACATAATAAATTAATGAATTTAGTTCAATTCACAGCATACGATTTGCGAAAATACACAACCAAGGTTATATTCACAAAATAAGTTTCATAAACGCAGAGCAAATAAATACAAAAGCATGTTTACATTTATTTTTTTTATATTTCAGTAATATGGAGGACTCTGAGAGAAAGGAGCTAGTACATATGCAGAGAGAGAGAGAGAAGAGAGAAGCTTGGGTTGGGATGTTTCATAATCTCCTCTTCTGTGGATGACTCCTTGAGTCTTACTGGGCTGTCCTCATGGTCTGGGAGCTGCATTGTGCAGGCGAAAGTCAATTATGAGAGAAGGGTCAAGGGTGACGTTGACAGAAACCCAGAAACTTTCCTTTGGGCCATATCCTTCCCAGTAACTCTCTGACTCTATGGGCCCTATTTAAACGATCTGAAACGCAAGTGTCAAAGCGCGAAGCGCAATTAAGTTTGTGGGCGGGTCTCGGCGCTGTTGCTATTTTCCCGGCGGGATAAATGGCTCTTGCGCCCGGCGCAAATCTAAAATGGGTTGGTCTGAAGTAGCTTCATTATTCATAGGTGTGTTTTGGGCGTAACGTGAAATAAACCAATCAGAGCGTCATCCAACATTCCCTTTAAAAGCAGGTGCGCAAGTTCCATTATGGATTGCTATTATTATGGCGTATTTACCAGGCGCACGCCAGGAGCGGTTCACAGCCGAGGAGACTGATGTTCTTGTAAGAGCAGTGAAAGACAGAGAAGTTGTGTTGTATGGGGATGGGAGAAACCCACCCAAAATAGCGTCGGTTAAACAGGCGTGGGAGGAAATAGCCACAATTGTTTCATCGATTTTTTTTCCTGGTTTTTGACGGACAAACCAATTTGTCAGATGTCCTTATATACATATATGACCTCAAACAGGTCATATATAACAGGTTTTTCACATCTTCGTGGCACACCACAATGATTTCCGTCATCTCATGTGTTAATATTTTTTTAGTGTAACAATTTATGATTTGCAAAAATAACTGTTGCATCTGTGTAGATTACATGAGCAAAGTATATGCGCGTTGTGCACGCTAAACATTATGGTCAAGCATGCGCCCTTAAAATAGCATAATGAACAACGCGCAACGCGCCACTGACTTTAGACTAGGTTTTTTCTGGTCAGTGGCGCAATTGTTTAATGGAACAGCAAAATAGCACCAGGGATTGTTTGCGCCGGAACACGCCTCCTTTTTTGCGCTGAACCGCCCAGGGAGCGCAAGTTCATTCACTAGTTTAGCGACGTGCTTCTGTGGAGGGAAAAGCGCGCTTTGCGCAGGTGCAAAATAGGAATGACACATGCGTCGGTGTACAAAGTCAATTGCGCTGGGTGCAAGATAGGGCCCTATGTGTTTAAATGGACCAACCAATTTAAGACTTAGGACTTAGAGTTTGGTGATTTTACATCTGAGTTAGTTCTGGCTGCAGATAAAGTTTTAATAGTTGGTGTTGATTTTAATATCCATGTCGATAATGAAAAAAATACATTGGGATCAGCATTTATAGACATTCTGAACTCTATTGGTGTTAGACAACATGTTTCAGGACCTACTCATTGTCGAAATCATACTCTAGATTTAATACTGTCACATAGAATTGATGTTGATAGTGTTGAAATTATTCAGCCAAGTGATGATATCGCAGATCATTATTTAGTTCCGTGCAAACTTCATATAGGCAAAATTGTAAATTCTACTTCTTCTTACAAGTATCGAAGAACCATTACTTCTACCACAAAAGACTGCTTTTTAAGTTATCTTCCTGATGTATCCGAATTCCTTAGCATATCCAAAACCTCAAAACAACTTGATGATGTAACAGAAGTTGTTCTCTTCAGGACTCTCTCTTTTCTAGCATTTTAAATACAGTTGCTCCTTTACGCTTAAGGAAGGTTAAGGAAAACAGTTTGACACCATGGTATAATGAGCATACTCGCACCCTAAAGAGAGCAGCCCGAAAAATGGAGCGCAGCTGGAGGAAAACAAAACTAGAGGAATTTCTTATTTCTTGGCGGGAAAGTAACATATCCTACAGAAAAGCATTAAAAACTAGCTAGATCTGATTACTTTTCTTCTCTTTTAGAAGAAAACAAACATAACCCCAGGTATTTATTCAATACAGTGGCTAAATTAACGAAAAATAAAGCCTCAACAAGTGTTGACATTTCCTAACATCACAGCAGTAATGACTTTATGGACTACTTTACTTCTAAAATCGATACTATTAGAGATAAAATTGCAACCATTCAGCCATCAGCTACAGTATCACATCAGACAGTGCACAATAGACCCCCCGAAGAACAGTTCCACTCATTCTCTACTATAGGAGAGGAAGAATTGTATAAACTTGTTAAATAATCTAAACCAACAACATGTATGTTAGACCCTATACCATCTAAGCTCCTAAAAGAGGTGCTTCCAGAAGTCATAGATCCTCTTCTGACTATTATTAATTCCTCATTGTCATTAGGATATGTCCCCAAAACCTTTACTTTACAAAACCAAAACTGGCTGTTATTAAGCTTCTCATAAAAAAAACCCACAACTTGACCCCAAAGAACTAGTTAATTATAGACAAATCTCGATTCTCCCTTTTCTGTTCAAGATACTAGAAAAGGTGGTATCCTCACAATTATATTCCTTCTTAGAGAAAAATGGTACATGTGAGGATTTCCAGTCAGTATTTAGACCGTATCATAGTACTGAAACTGCTCTCCTTAGAGTTACAAATTACCTGCTCTTATCATCTGATCATGGGTGTATCTCTCTATTAGTTTTATTGGATCTTAGTGCTGCGTTTGACACATTTGACCACAGCATTCTTTTGCATAGACTTGAACACTTTGTTGGCATCAGTGGAAGTTTATTAGCATGGTTTAAATTGTACTTATATGACCGCCATCAGTTCGTAGCAGTGAATGAAGATGTATCGTATCAATCACAAGTGCAATATGGAGTACCTCAAGGCTCAGTACTAGGGCCGCTACTCTTCACGCTTTATATGTTACCCTTGGGAGATATCATCAGGAAACATGGTGTTAGCTTTCACTGTTATGCTGATGGTACTTAGCTCTATATTTCTTTGCGGCCCGGTGAAACACACCAATTTGAAAAACTAATGGAATGCATAGTCGATATAAAAAATTGGATGACGAGTAATTTCTTACTGCTAAATTCAGAAAAAACAGAGGTGTTAATTATAGGACCTAAAAACTCTGCATGTAATAACCTAGAACACTGTCTAAGACCTGATGGTTGCTCTGTCAATTCTTCGTCATCAGTTAGGAACCTAGGTGTGCTATTTGATCGCAATCTTTCCTTAGAAAGCCACGTTTCTAGCATTTGTAAAACTGCATTTTTCGATCTCAAAAATATATCTAAATTACGGCCTATGCTCTCAATGTCAAATGCAGAAATGTTAATCCATGCATTTATGACTTCAAGGTTAGATTATTGTAATGCTTTATTGGGTGGTTGATCTGCACACTTAGTAAACAAACTACAGTTAGTCAAAAATGCAGCAGCAAGAGTTCTTACTAGAACCAGGAAGTATGACCATATTAGCTCGGTCCTGTCATCGCTGCACTGGCTCCCTATCAAACATCGTATAGATTTTAAAATATTGCTTATTACTTATAAAGCCCTGAATGGTTTAGCACCTCAGTATTTGAATGAGCTCCTTTTACATTATGCTCCTCTACGTCCGCTACGTTCTCAAAACTCAGGCAATTTGATAATACCTAGAATATCAAAATCAACTGCGGGCGGCAGATCCTTTTCCTATTTGGCGCCTAAACTCTGGAATAACCTACCTAACATTGTTCGGGAGGCAGACACACTCTTGCAGTTTAAATCTAGATTAAAGACCCATCTCTTTAACCTGGCTTACACATAACATACTAATATGCTTTTAATATCCAAAACCGTTAAAGGATTCTTAGGCTGCATTAATTAGGTAAACTGGAACCGGAAACACTTCACATAACACCCTATGTACTATCTTCATCATTAGAAGAATGGCATCTACGCTAATATTAGTCTGTTTCTCTCTTGTTCCGAGGTCACCGTGGCCACCAGATCCAGTCTGTGTCCAGATCAGAGGGTCACTGCAGTCACCCGGATCCAGTACATATCCAGACCAGATGGTGGATCAGCACCTAGAAAGGACCTCTACTCCCCTGATACAGATCCCCTGTAAAGACCTTGTCTCAGAGGACCACCAGGACAAGACCACAGGAAACAGATGATTCTTCTACACAATCTGACTTTGCTGCAGCCTGGAACTGAACTACTGGTTTCGTCTGGTCAGAGGAGAACTGGCCCCCCAACTGAGCCTGGTTCCTCCCAAGGTTTTTTTTTCTTCATTCTGTCACCGATGGAGTTTAGGTTCCTTGCCGCTGTTGCCTCTGGCTTGCTTAGTTGGGGTCACTTCATCTACAGCGATATCGTTGATTTGATTGCAAATAAATGCACAGACACTATTTAAACTGAACCGAGATGACATCACTGAATTCAATGATGAACTGCCTTTAACTATCATTTTGATTTTGACACACTGTTTTCCTAATGAATGTTGTTCAGTTGCTTTGACACAATGTATTTTGTTTAAATCGCTATATAAATAAAGGTGACTTGACTTGACTTGACTTTTGCCGTGTAATGCTTCTTGATTAATGCTCAGTGAGGACAACGTTTCATCATTCCAGTATGGCGACTGATAACCAGACTCCACCTGTATATCATGCAGGTTTTTTTATATTAATATGAAATTCTGTTCACTCGTAGACAATGAACGTGAAGGTATCAGATAATATGACCTTTTTGTGACATTTGAGGCTAGTTCAGGTTATAAAATTGTATATGAAAAAATATTTCATTAAAAGTCAATTAAGTGATTCTGCATATGAATACTGAACACTTAACGCTACACAAATTGTGTTTCGAAAGAAAAGAAAAACTGTACTACTTTGTAGGAATTGGTTTGGATTCTATGTGGTAGCGGACTTTTGTTTTTAGACTTTGTTTTACGTTTTTCAATTAAGCTTGCCAGAACAATGTTCCGGCCCAGTTAAACACCTTATTATGGTTTTTTGCGTGTGCAAGCCTTTAAAAGTCATCTTGATGGACTTGTTGTTTTTAGTCTTTTTATTCATAGTTTCCCGCTGTAAGTACTGCCACCTAGTGCCACCTTCTTTTTGAGTGTTCCAACATGTCGTCAAGCATCAAACATGACGTCACTCATACTGTCCATGAGATGGAGCGAAACATGACAAACGATGTAAACTTTGGGCTTAAAATGTTTCTGACACAGCCGTAGAAGTCAACTCTACAAACATCTGTATGTGTGCAGGATGATCTCTGACGCGTCCTCATTCCAGAACCACAGCACACTTTATCAAACATCTTTCTCCATAGCCTGCCCTCCGAGGGGGTTAAGAGGGAAAACGGCCCTTAAAGAGAACACTGCTTAACCCTGATCCGAATGTGTGTGTATGACAGCCACTGACCCCACCGCCACTTCACAGAGTGTTTACATTCTAGCGAGAGGTCTTTATCTTCCCCAAGCCTGGATCTCTTGCCACAAGTTTACACAGTATGACACGCACACACACACTTTTTATATGAGCCTCCCATGGAGAGAGCAGACAGAGGAGAAAGCTGTCACAATCTCATATGTCTTGTGGCAGAGGCCAAGGTTCCTTTCTATAGCCAACAGACCTATTCGTGTGGATGAACTAGAGAGTATGCAATGTATGCATGAGTGTATATGGTTTCATTATAAACTTTTCTAAGGAGTTTTAGATTCTGAGTGTACTACTTTCTTTTTCTTTGCATTCATATACAACAAAACACATAGTTGGGCCAGACCTTTAAGACAGCAATACAAATATAATTTTTCCCAGTGGTTCTTATAAGTTGTAAGTAGAATAAACTTCACAGAATAAGCCTGGAGATTTTTCGTATGCTCTGAGAACATCATGTCAGTCCTGTGATTTGCAGATTCCTGCTGACTCTCATCACTGTCATCCAATCAGTGACGAGCTGCTCTGCCAATCCATCATGATAAAGCTGCAGTGAGTCCTCAGTGCTTGTGTTTTCACAGTCTTGTTTTTGTCATCACTGATAGACGACACACTGTCAGGATTTGGATGACTGAAGATCTTACACTACGAGCTTTTTTCAGATGATATCTTGAAATAAGAAATTGATGATTTATTGAAAAAAAAAAAATAATTCTCACAAACAAAACCTTTATTAGTTGATTGTAATGTAACAAATAATCTGGAACCCTGATCAACAAACTTAAAAAAAATATATCAGGGGTTTTGTTGCTGTAAGCTGTAAACTCTAAGTCAGTTTGGATAACAAAAATTATCACTAGTTAAATTTAGTTCTTGTGTCGAGATATAATCGAAATGGTTTATGAAATGCCTTATTGGAATGCATTTAAAGACTATCACATAAAGTTGCTTCTTACAGCATCATGTTCATTTTACCTGTAAAAGTGAACTCGTATGCTCCATTTGAACGTGTAACAGAAAAGAGTTGTTCTGTCCAATGAAAATACAGCCAAAAATGAAAATACTGTCATCATTTACTCGCCATCAATATGTTCCAAACTTGTATGAGTTTTTTTCTTTTGCTGAGCACAAAAGAATATTTTGAAGAATGTGTTTAATGTCAATTCACTCTCTCTCCACTGTAATAATAGCTATAGTGTTCTGAAAACACTGGCAAGCTTGGAGTTCAGCAATCTTCAGAGCGCTATTCTGCTAAAAGAAAAGTGTAATAGAGCAAGGCTGTGTTTATTCGCAAGGCCACTTGTTCTATTTTCTGCTACTAAATCTGCCAGCAAACTGTCTCAGCGATGAACTGCAATAAACTCAAATGTCTGTGATTGTGGCTCTTGAATGAATGCAGTGTGTCTCATTAAAAATGTCTGGGCTTGGCATAAAAGCTGTTTTTGTTTTATAGGAAAACACGATAATCTGGAAATGTTTGAACAGAAGCTATGCTTCATCTTTTTGAGGGAATCATCTCATTTTTCATCAACTTTCATTAATGTTGAGAGTGTTCATTTGTATATAGTAACTAACCAGGATTGGATAGACGGTTTGTTAGATTTCAGTATTACACTACACAGAACTACACTACACATTTCTGGAGTTAGATGAAGCAAACAATGCCGAATATTGTACATATTGCTTACATAATGTAAACCTGTTCCTCTACCTATACTATCATACAGTGGTACAGTCATGAAATCCCTTCATAACGCAGAGGCCACTAGTAAAAACCGCAGTAAAAAAGCAGTAAAAACCGACAGTTGTGTAAAATCATGGCATTATGTACTGTTAATGGTTTCGTTTCAATATTAATTTTGATATTCTACTTTATTAATTCTAATAAATACTTTGCAACTACATGTCAAATAACTCTCATCAGAGTTTTAGTAGACTGTTAGATTAGGGTTAGTAGAATGAGTTGGTGCATTTGCATAGTAACTTAAAGTCAGTAGAAAATTTGTTTGGAAACCGTCAAAATAAAGTGTTAGCAGATATTAAACAGACGTGGTTAGGGTACTACAATGACTGCCAGTTGACATGTGGTTGTAAAGTTACTTACAGTTAGTAGAATGTATAAAGTGGTCCATCAAAATAAAGTGTTAGCAAACCATCAAAGCAGGGGTGTCCTTCCTAAATTGTTGTTCCCTTAGTTCAAAACGGTAAAATACTAGTCCAGCTAATGTGTGTTCTAGAGCAAATAGAGCACTCAAGGCCTTTCAAATGCAAGGTGGGACTTCATTTTCTACAGCCAGTGTAAATGATTTGCCCATCTCTTGCAATACACTTTTTTTAAGGTATTTATTTGTATTTATTTTTATTGCAGTTTCAATTTGTGCATGCATTTCATATTTTTGTTTGATGCTCATGCCAGTGAGGAAAAGTGCCAGCATACTTTCTAGAATGCAGAAGGCATAAAACACATGCGGCAAAACAATGACAACAGCGAGACATTGAGCAGTATGGATGGAGAGGGCAGACCTGCCAGCAAGATATTGAGTGTTGGCATCCTAGAGAGAGGCTCTCTGCTGTGGCGAGTCTGTGTGACAGTGGCAGGTCGTGACTCCAGTCTGTAGTGGGAGGCGCTTTTATTGATAACATCAAGTCACACATCGGCCTCTTCCGAGGTTCCTTGCTGTCTTGTTCGGCATTCTGCGGCAGGAGCTTGTGTGTTTAGACAGCCCACAGACTGTCAGTCCCACCAGAGGAAGAGGCTTCCAGACCCCTACATTTAGGGAGATCAATACTCCTCAAAGAACAGCTGGCAGTGTGTCGAGGGATAGGCCTGCATCGATTTCAGACCGCTGTTAATACAGTGAGCAGATAGCCTTGGTTAGCACCATGATTTTTTTTTCTTTCATGCATTTGGTAGATGCTTTTATCTAAAGCAACTTGTCAGTTTGTCAGTTTTCTTAATTGTATATGTATAGCACTTTGGCATACACTAGTCGTAACAATGTTGACTGTTTAGTCACTAGCTTGATGTACTGACTAATAAACAGCAATAAATGATTCTGTGAGGACATTTGACTGACAGGAGTCATTACATATCAAAGATCACTGTATTAATGAACAAGGAGGTTTTGACTTATGAAATCTGCAGTAAGTTTTTATAGTATAAGACCTCTTATATATCAAAAGATCATTCGATTTCTCAATTCATGACCCCTATAACTAAGATTAACAAAAGCTGTAGAAGGATTGTTCATTATTAATGGTAACTAATGTTAGCAAATTATAACAAGCTATAAAGGGTTAATATAAATGTGATCAACATGAAACGGTATTAGGGTGATTTGATTTAGGTGGAACCTTTATGGCGTCTTTATGAATCATGTCCAGTGCTGCATCTTAAGAGCCAACCTCCTACAGTTTAGCTACAACCCTAATTAAACACACCAGAACCAAATTAATCGAGATCTTCAGACTTACTAGAAACGTAGAGACAAGTGCGTTGGAGCAGGTTAGAGCTAAACTCTGCCGGATACTGGCCCTCCAGGAGCAGGATTGGACACCCCTGTTCTTGACTGTCTGGGAACAAATAATCATCCCAGAGCTCCAGATAAAATGCATTTCTTCTAGAAACATATTTGCATTTACTGTAGGTTTCCAATTGAGACTGCAGAATATGCATGTAATCTTTCTTATGCCCCTTCAATTGTTATACTCATTTTTTGGTTTACTGTTAAGAAATCATAAGTGCAGTCATGACAACTCTCAGGATGAAAGTTTAAGTGAGTGACGTGACATAAAGACAAGTATGGTGACCCATACTCAGACTTCATGCTCTGCATTTAACCCATCCAAAGTGTGTACACACACACACACACACACACACACACAGCAGTGGGCAGCCATTTATGCTGCGGCGCCCAGGGAGCAGTTGGGGATTCAGTGCCTTGCTCAAGGGCTCCTGAGTCATGGTATTGTCAGCCCGAGACTCGAACCCACAACCATAGAGTTAGCAGTCAAACTTCCCCTAAGCATGGTATATGAGGCGATTTATTTTATGATGAAACTTAATATAATTTGCAAGTGTTCTTTTATATTCGGTGAATGACAGAACATTTATGGTTAATGCAATTCTGGTATCAGCTTGAGAACGAGTGTTACCATCAAAGCTTTTTCCTCATCTACAGGAACATCCTAGGGATCTTTTCCTTGTGACTGTCTGTCACCATAAATTAAAATGAAATTAAAATTATGCATTTAACAGACGCTTTTATCCAAAGCAACTTACAGTGCATTCAGGCTATCAGTTTTTACCTATCATGTGTTCCCAGGGAATTGAACCCCAAACCTTGCGCAATGCTCTACCAACTGAGCTACAGGAACACTATAAGTAATAATAATAATAATAATAATAATAATAATAAATAATACCATAAGGTACTGTTCTGCTTTCCTTGTCTGTTTATGTACAGTTTCTAGTATCTGTAAAGCTGCTTTGTGTACTGGAAAACATGCTATAAACATAAATTATAACCGGAGGAAAACCCTCCCCGTCTCTCTCAATGTTTGCGCTGTGTGAACAAAAGCTAGATCTAATGCCATGTCGAAGTGACTCGCGACTCTTTAACCGGCTGTTTTGAAGAAAGATCAACGTTTGCGACAAATAAATATGTGCAAACTGCAGGGGTGGTAAAAGTACTCAAAAGTTATACTCATAAAAAAATGACTCCAGTAAAAGTAGAAAATCCTCCATTCAAACATCACTTGAGTAAAAGTACAAAAGTATCCGATTTAAAACATGAGTACCGGAAGTAAAAAAGTAAATTGCAACTTATCTGCTTAATTATTGATATTTACAGTTAATTTGAATTAACTGTAAATATCAATAATTAAGCAGATAAGTTGTTTTGGGAGTGATATGCAGTGTTTTAATTGAACAAATGATGAGATTAGATACTTTAGAATTTGTTAGATTTACAATCAAAAGAGACAATGAAGAACCTTATCGCAGTATAGGGATTGAACTTTCAATAGACATGTTCCATAACATCATAGCTGCATCAAACAGAAGATGTGCAAGATACAAGGTAAGACTGTTTCAGAATATCAATGAGGAAGAACCACCTCTTTAAAGAGTTAGTTCTCCCAAAAATGAAAATTCTGTCATTCGCATTTTAGGGGCTAAATATCACGTTATTGGTATTGTCGCTTCGACCTGCGGACAGGAAAAACAACCACAGACTTGGCAACACTGGTTGGCATATACTACACAGAGCCGTAATTCACTGACAATCTACACAAAATCGATTTTTTTCTCGATTTTGAAAGTGATTTTGTGTTAGTTGTCGGTGGACTATGGCTCTGTGTAGTAACTGCCAGTCCACCAGAACCAGTGTTGCCACATCCGTGGTTGTTTTTCATGTCTGCCAGTCGAAGAAACCCCAATCCCAATAACTTGATATTTAGCGCCTAAAATGTGACTTTTACCAAGGAAACCCTTCCAATAAACGTATATTTTAACCCCGGGAAGCAATTTTTATCGGGGAACCTCCTGGAAACGTGTTTTTGGCTAGTTTTGGACTAGTTTTGAGAAGCAACTGGTCAGGATTTGTTTTGAAAACCTGGCAACCCTGATCTGAACACATGTGCTGGAAATATATACTACTAATTACAGGAGCGTTACTGATGAGATGAGCATGAAAATCGCATTCGACACAGCCCTACTGAAATTTCATTCACCCGTGGCAGGCAAAGAAGACATCTCAGCCAATAAGAATCTCCCTTGACTTCAGTGAATTCAAACATATCCTTGAGATATGGCCATGGGTGATCCCTGTCGGGAATCCCGGGATCATTGCGGGCAGCAAGAGCTGCACTATCACCTGTTTTAGCGATCATCTTCCACCTCGAACTAACTGCTGCGTGAGCGTATGTTGGCAAAGAACTCGCGAAGTCGCGCGTTCTTTTTTTCAAAAGAAAACCAAATTTTTCATTGGTTTGTAAAATCAGTGTAATAAATACTTGAAGCAGGCATGGGGAAATGTATCGGAGTAAAAAGTAAACTTTGTCTTTAATAAAGTAGTGGAGTAAAAGTGAAAGTAGATGCAAATAAAACATACTCAAGTAAAGTACAGATCCCCCAAAAAAATACTTAAGTAAAGTAGCAAAGTATTTTTACTTCTTTACTTACCACCACTGGCAAACTGTAATGAAGCAGAGGTCAGTTTGTTCCTCACTTTCTGCGCTGACGCCGAGATCGTTCTCTTGCTTCAGTGAAAGTATAACGTGCCTAGCGTTTTCGACTTGTACATTACACTGATGTCACGTGTTGTTACGGGATCTTTACTGATTGTGTGTGAAAACACGCACATATCCCGGGTCATCACTGGCAGTGTGAAAGTGCAAAATCTAGCGATCCGGGAACAATTGCTGGAAAACTTTACCCGTGTATTTGGTGGAATGGCTGTGTGAAAAAGAAAAGAAAGACCTCCGGTTCAGGCCCTTCAGTGTAGTAAGTCCTTGTGTTCAATTTGGCCTTTGTTACCAATGTTTTAGACAGAGTCAAAAGTCATCATACTACTGTTTAGTAGGAGTCTTCACATAGGGCATGAAGTGAGATCAATCCAATGCAACTTTTAAATATTTGAAGGTTTTTAGCTTGACAGACACATTTACATGCTGTCAACAAATAATGAGAAAGATAGACCCTGAGACGGCACAGACCCTCTGCGTAACACCCAGCCGCTCTCCACAAGACTCAATACTTTCCATATGGAGAAAAAATGCAGGTGAGGGAGCTGTGGCTTGGTGGACCAGACCATCCAGAGGGACTCTTACCTTTTCCCACAGACGGGCTGTAGGTGAAGGGAATTGGGTGCCTTATCAGTCCTAATGATTAGACAGCTGGAAGTTATTTTCCAGTCCTCGTTACAGATTAGACTCCCAAACCCCCACTGGACAATCCAGCCTTCCCATGACAAGGACAGATGGAGATGTTCTGACATGCATTACGATCTGATATGAATGCATTTTACATCAATGCCATGATTTTACCCCTGGTTATATCTGGCCCCATGATTTTAACAATGCCATGGCTGTTCATCAGTCTCACAAGGCTGTCCTAATAAATCACTGGACTTGGTGAGAGCATCCTGGATTGAAAACTTGATCGATGGACTCGATGTTGCTTCATTGTGATTGTGGAAGTAAGGATGAAAGCCTGAGTGCAATAAATTCTCATCTTTATCAGAACCTATTGATATTATAGCTATAGAAGTCCTTCTCTATAGTTTGAGATGTTTTTGTAGTAATTGAAAAACGCTAATGAATGATAAAAATATTGACAACTAGAATACATCAGACTTTAAAAAGCATTTATAGCAATTGGAATAAAAAGAACACTATAATCTGTTGGTGTGGATTCTAATCTAGTTATTGTTATAGTTATCATTATTAGTGTGAACGGCCCTTTATCCTTTAAGCTCACATTGAAGTCTTGTTTTGGTTTCATGTAGGGCCTCATGTGAGAAAGCGGTCTGATATCTTTTGGCCTCCGCACTGTTTCTTACCCTCTCAACACTCCAGTTCCTTTCACTTCAGACCGGGTCTGGGTGGTGAAAGCCCCCAGCGTTCAAGCACAGATGCTATACGTCAACAGGGTGATGCATGTCTCTGCTGATACACCAGACGTCTTTACATGAACCAGAAAACATGCTATCTGATGAAGGCCTGACTTCATTTGCTTTCTCTGTGACCCAGTTTTCGGCTTGTGCTCACTAACAATAGGAAGAGATTCAAAATCACTAAATAACCGAAGAATTCTCCAAATGCTATATTTCATCATGGTGGAGCTCCAGAGAGATCCTACGCTGCCGTCGGGAGTCAGACTCTCAGTGTTTCTAATGAAAGGGCTTTGACTGCTACAGTTTGGCCCAGACAAACGTTTCAAAGCAGCTGTGCGACTCCTGCGGCAGACAGATTTGCCTCTCGGACCCTTCCTTTTTGAACTAGTCATCCGTCACGAGTCAGCTGCATTTCACTACATCTTAATAAAGTAATCCCCCTCTCGTTTTTCTCCCCTTTGGAATGCTCTTGTTCTTTCTATTTCTCTTTGCTCATTCAGGCCACTGACAATGATTTGTTTTCTTTACAGATTCTGGGTTGAGTAGGGCCATAGTTTATCATTACTCTAACTTCCCTATATATATATATATATATATATATATATATATATATATATATATATATATATATATATATATATATATATATATATATATATATATATATATATATATATGTATATATAGGGAAGTTAGAGTATATATTTGTAAATCTTTGGCTTGCTGGCCACATTAACATTTCAGAATATTTATGTGAATATCATCATTGTTACTGTAGAGCTCCAGTACCAAATATCTTTGCACACCAGTACGAAATTACACAAACACCAAAGGAAAATGAAATGTTTTCAGGTTAAATAACCAGCGGACAAATATTTGAGAGGATTATGCTTAATAAATCATGACCATGATTGAAATATGATTTATCATGTAACTGGCCTATACAGAACAGTCATATTGATTAGGCTGATGATAGTACTAACAAAAAGTAGAGTTAATTCTTTTAATCATTAGGTTCACATGGCCAAATATAAGCCAACTTTTATTTCATGGCAGTCTATCAATAATAAATTGGCATTTTTTTTCCTCCTGTTCTTTCTGACTCTTGATTCTCTTCTCTAGGATTATTAAAGTCTACAAAGGCTCATCACATAATGAATGGCTCTAACCCTCACCACTTAAACCCTGACGGCTAGTCCAGTCAACCTGCCTTTGAAAAACATAGCCTGTCTCAAAACATTTCTCAGAAACCTACGGTATAATCCATCTTGAGTCACACATGCATGTTTGGCTGATCGGAAGATGCGTGGGGGGGCGAGCTCATAAATCAGCCGTTAAGCAGTAGGGACGAGGCAGGGAGGCTAAAGGGTTAATGAATTTCTCCGGCTGGTTGGGGGTTGTGCAGGGTCCCGGCGAGGGATAAGACTGGATGCGTAGGAGCAGGTTGTCCAGAGAGGCCCCATCAGTCAGATCAAAGGTGTCTGCAGGGAAGGTCACCGGTTTCGGCCAAAGACCTGTCCTGAACCAGAGAGAGGCAAGCGACTGAAAAACACTAATAAACAGTTGTGAGAGCTGTGATTCTGTACTCAACTATAAACTTCATATGCATAATCATTGTTTGGAATTCTTGAATCACTATAAACAAACAAAAAAAAAAAACAAAAAAAAAAACTGGGAATACTTTAAAAATAAGTTCCCATTTGTTAACATTAGTTAATGTATAAAGTAACATGAACTAACAATGAGCAATACATTTTTATTGTAAGTGCAAGTGTTTATTGATCTTTTGTAATGTCAGTAAAAATATAATCATTTGTTCATGTTAGTTCATAGTACATTAATGTAAAAAAATACAACTGTTGATTTATATTTGTATTTAATGCATTTTATTTCTAAATGTTGAAATTAACATAAATGCTGTAAAAATAGTGTTCATTATTCGTTCATGTTAACTAATGTGGTTAACTAATGTTAACATCTAAAACCTTATTGTAACGTTACCGAAAATCTAGCATTTGATTTGTGTTGAATCAATGTTTTACTTCCAGCAAAAAAAAAAAAAAAAATGTGAAAAAATGTTTGTAGGCTTGTTCTTTGGGATTTTTTATTATTATTATTATTATTTTTTAAATCAGTTATATATATTTTTTTTACCTTGACACAGTTCTTGGTTTCCAGATATTTTTTCTTTATTCTTACACTCTATCCTTTTAACTTAATCCTACTGTTTTATCAAATCAAAACAAGCTCCCATTTGTCTTTTGGCCTGAATGCATGTGTCATTTTTCAGACTTTTCCTATTTTTTTCCATTTACCAGTTCAGCGATCCACCGACTGCCACTAGAGGTCAATGGTTAACTCCATTCTGGCTCAGAATGGACTGTTTTCTTAAGGGTGACATGTTGAAGATTTAGAGATAGGCCTCAGCTCAGGGATGTAATTGTTGGTTAAACCCCCTTTAATCCAAAGGACTTTCTATACAAGTGCTAATTTGTCAAGACCATCATTAATATCTGCTAATAATGCAAGCCATTCCTCAACCAAACAGATAACAAAACGAAGCACTTGAAAAGGCTTCATCAGTGAAAAAGATTGTCATATTTTAATGGATGTGCTTTACCTTCTAGGATAACACTATGATGTTTGTTTTTATGTAATAGTTAGTATTAGTTTTTTTTTTTTTCAGTTATTTAAATGGTGTTTTATCACTCTAGCAATCTTCAGGTCTACCAAGTCTGAAAATTCATTCCTCAAATCCATTGAGGTTATTCACGGAGTCAAGTGTTAACAGGCTTATAGTATGGCATTGTATCACGGCATGGATTTACACCACAGTCAGTAGAGTTGCATTAAATAAACTCAGAATTCAAGGAAGAATATTTAACATTTATTCTGTTTTCTATGTACATTTTGTTGTATGTACACCCAAGTAATTCATGTTTGCATGTTTTTGACATTTAATTGTAGGCATTCAAAATTTCAAACCAGACTGATGATTATGTTTTTCTGCATTTTCCCTCCCTCTCTTTTTCATCTAAAAAAAAAAAAGCTTGTCTACCAAACTCAAAGTAATGAAAAAAGTCAACCTAGCAAACGTCCTTTTAGGTAAAGTAACAAAGTTTTAAAATACAAGAAAAATAAATACTATTAACAGGAAGTATCTGCTTACTACAAGTGTATAAAAATCAAGATCCCCTTACCAATGTTTGATGAGATATTGTATCTTAGATGTTCTAGAATAACATGTTTTTGTTATTCCCACTGTGATTGGTGCAAAATTGGTGAAAGATGTTACTCATCCGTGTCCTAAAAGAGACACTGGGGCCAGTATGGCCCTGATGATAACTAGCTTATAAGTACTATTACACTATCAATCTCTTGTACTGTTCATTTGTATTATGTGCTCTGCTGCACAATTTCCAGCTAACATTTTTGTAAAAAGTGCTCATTTATCCAATTATTTTACTGTCTTTTTGTATCATGGACCTACTGGTAGTTCATAGACATAAAGACACATAAATAATCAGTGAAAACTGATTTAAGTGGGAAAAACTTGTAATACATCCCTGAACAAAATCTGCACCACCAAAATGTGTTTGTCTTGACCAGCTAACAATCAGCACTTAAACCGATCTGCTGTGATTTGAGAGACCGATGGTGCTCACTGACCAGATTCCCATACAGGTTTACAGAAACCATCAAGCATAAGATCCCAAACATTTGTTCTATAATATATTGCCTCATACTTTAAAAGTACAAAGTTAAAACAACTCAGATAATGAAATGAAAAATGTACTTTAAACCTGGACTGGGTTCTTCAAATACTATGTCATCCTTTTCTTTTTTTTTTTATAAAGGTTTGTCAATAAATCTGCAATCCTTGTGCATTTGTCTTTGCATTGAATGGGAATAGTTATTTGTCCCTGATATACAGTCTGTATGATGGAAATACATGTCTCATGTTACTGTCCTGCTCAAACAATGAGACATTCATTGCTGCCTCAGCCAGTTGAACTAGCCTCAAACTGTTTATGATACAAGTTTATGACGCAAGCTCTCAAAGGCAGCGTAGATATAAAAAATATAAATATGCAGAAACGCTCCCTGCCTCCTCTTATGCTTCTTGAGAGAATCCAGTTAGCTGCTCTCGTTCCAGTCAGGCATAATGCTTACGCTGTGCACGGTGTGGTACTGGTGTGGGGACAGGGTGCGGGGTATACTATGAGTGTACAAGTACTCGTTGCCCTGCAGGCCGGCAGTTGGCGACTGAATTCCCGCACTCGGACTACACTGGCGGCCCAGCGACTGATGGGACATGGGACCCTGGTACATCGCATGGGTGTCGCCCAGCTGTGGTGAGGCATGGCCTGCGACGCCGCTCAATCTGGAAACGAGGGTTCCTGAGGTGAAGTGAGCTGAGAAGTGCTGGTAGGGCAGTCGCTCCATCTGCTGCATGGTGGTCACCGAGCAGCCGGCGTAAGGTGAGACGCCCGCCCAGGTGTTGCAGCTGATGTCTTCCAGGCTGGGCATGGGCTCGGTGGATTGCGATGCGCTGGCATACATGCACGCTTGCCGCTGGCCAGACTCGGCCCTGTAGGGAGCGCCGTTAAGACCCAGAGACTGAGAGTAGCTAACAGGTCGATAGTAGTGATCGTCCTCACTAGATGAGCTTTCCACGTAGGTCTTCTTGTACGAGTGCTCTCCTGAGTGACGGTCGTCCTCAACTGCACAGATAAAATAGAATGGAAATGAACTCAGCACCATTTAGAGAAGTGGTTCTCATCCACATGCCTGGAGCCCAACACTACACATTTTGCATGTACTTGACCCACCTGAATCAGGGGTGTTTGATTAAGGTAACATGCAGGCTCCAGGAATACGGCTGAGAACCACTGGTCTAGAAATATCCCATCCGATAATTAAAACTAAAGGGTAAAGTTTCAAGTGACATGATGGACCCACCTTTCCTCTTAATGCAGTGGTAGTCTTGGCTGTGTTCATGGGGCAGCGGGTAAGAGCTCGACTGAGGAAGCATGTCCTGGGATGTGCTCGTGACCCCGTTCTCACAGGTGTACTGAGAGCTCATGGCGGTAGGAGCAGACAGACCTTGGACATCACTGCCGAACGGACTCTGGCTGGTGCCAACCCGCTGACGTACAGTACTGCGAGGGACCACCGGATACTCCTTGGTGCTTTAGGGAACAGAACAGACTTCATGAGCCATGTGATGGCATACATTTACATGCTGTCTTTCAGTCAGGGATCTTGAAACCATTCCATTGGTAACTAACCACATCCACCATCGGCACACACACCATTG
The DNA here is from genome assembly GCF_023724105.1 of Carassius gibelio. NCBI lineage: Eukaryota > Metazoa > Chordata > Actinopteri > Cypriniformes > Cyprinidae > Carassius > Carassius gibelio. The sequence goes on from NC_068375.1 coordinate 10,387,489, forward strand.
CGCCGGAATAATCTCTTCGCCGTCAGTCTGCGACGGGGGCTTTTCCATGCCAATTAATCAATGAAAGTTGTAAGAGGCACTTTGCTTTAATTCCTACGCTATTTCTTTTGAACCACTGACCTGGTTTTCAGTTGGCCCGAGTTTAACTAAGACCAGACCTGCTTCGTCTCAGTGTTTGACAGTGGAGGACAGATAGGATATCAGGACCTTTGACTTCTACAGAGCACCATGGTGGAGTTTCTTTATTCTCTCTGTAGTTTTATGATGTATTACTCTTTTCTTGTTAACGAATAGCGGTTTCCTTGCTTGTACACCACCTCTGGAGGAAACCTTCTGCTGAATGCATAAAGTCATGTTAATAGCAGCGCTGTGTAAACGATTCAGTAGGAGAACCGTCCAGGCATTAGTTGGGTCTAAAAGTCTTCAGGTCATTATCTGGAAACTCAATAGAAGGCTCTCATGGGAGACATTAGTCAATTCTTTCTCTGCTTGTTTGAAAGTAACAACAGACAAAGTTAACTACGGTATGGAAAAAGTATTGACATTTTTTCCTAGTGTATTATGAAGTCTGTCATTTTTGAGTGGACAACGCCTGTGTTGGCTGCTGTGGGCCATACGACCAGATTTTCTGCTTTGAAAATGTGTTTTTCCGCACTCTATACTGCAGTCATCTGGAGAAAATAAGAACACGAGCCATGTGGTCTTTGCCTCCGCTGGACCAACTATATCACAACTACACAGAGCTGAAAAAGAGATATTGCCATGGTTGAAGGCCAGTCAAATGGGAGTCAGCAGCTCCGAGAGTGGACGGTTTTCAAGAGAAACACTCAAATAACAAGTGTCCCCTCAGTCAAGAGCACTGCCTTTGTGGAAGCAGTGGTCTCTGGTTTGTATCTGTGCTGGGTGAGTGTTTGTGGATTGATCAGCACTGCCCTGTTTAGTTTTAATCTAACTGCCCATCAGACAGTGCTGGTCAGGTCTCCTGTCAGGCCTGCTGTGAGTATATTCAGAGTGCCTATGTGTACACCTATATAAAGAGGGAGCTCCTAACCTGAGCTGCTAGGATAGGTTTGTTTATCACTGTAATTAACTCTACGCAAGCACTCGCTCATGTAAATGCCACTTTTCACAGACCCACCTCTGCATTCTTGACATGCGATGCAGCTCCATATCATCACTTCCACGAAAGCCCTTGGCAAAGGGATTGTTCTCGATCTTCAGCTGGGTGATCTGTAAAACAGCCAACACACTAGTGTCACCCTGCTTCAGTGTTTGTCTTCAGCACCTGTATCCACTGTTTAAATACTGCTGTAGTCTCTACTTTCACTTAAAACAAACAATGAGATTCTCAACCTGATCTGAACTCCAGATATCTTGTTATTAATGACATGAGAACATGACATCTTAGAGCCCACAGGACATTGTTTTATTTCTAATTGATGCATCCTGCCAGAGTAAAAGAAAATTCAAAAGAAGATGTATAGATGATTGGCTTTTGCTGCCTTTTTACTGTGTAGTAATGAATTTGTGAATTTGCACTGACCACTGTTCTGCACTGAACGACTGATTGCTTTGTAAGTTTCTGTTAATGAGGTAACCCACTGGAACAATCCCTTTAGTCTTGTCTTTGAAACCAGGTCTAATAGAATATTTTATTGCACAAGGTCTAAAAATGAGCATAATGAGATGCGCTGGGTGAAAACTGACAAATTATTCTAGTGGATTTCTCTGCTTGATCAGCAGATGATGAAAAGATGAAATCTTGAATTTAAGTTTTTTTTTATTTTTATTTTTATTTTTTTTGCCAGAATTTAGAAACTGACATCTGTCAGTTTGGTTAAAGATTGGTGTAGATTTTTGTCTTACATAAAACTGAATTGTTTTTCTAATAATTCTACACAAGAAGCACAGATAATCAATGTTAATCTTGTCATCTTCTGTGAAATCTGTGAAATATAATTTGTTAGGTCAACGTAAAATATTTTGTATTTTGTAAACAGCATTTATTTAAAACTAATAATTTACTAAATGATAACTTTATTTTTTATTTTTTTAATTACTTTTAACCATATTTGAATCCCATTGATTGTTAAGGGATCAAATTATTATTAGTAATAATCTGTAAATATTTCAACTTTATATGTTATATGTTACTGAAAACAGACATTTACTTAAATTATAAAAGTCTTTAAAATATAGTTCGCAAAGGTTTGTATATAAGGTTAATCCCAAGTACCACTGCTAAATTAACAAAAGCAATTTGGCATGATGCGAGTGTAAAGAGAGATTTCTGGCGGGTCTGAGGTGATTTTAGGGAGCGAGTCTTTTAATGAGACTCACTGTATCTGCAGGGGTTTTGTTTTTGGCTGTTGTGGTGTGTTTCCTAACAGGACCTGATCTTTGACACTACTTTGGCTCTCACTTGAGATGAGACCTTGTAAGAAAATATATAAAAATAAAATGGCATGTTGTGACGCACCTTTGAGCTCTCATAAACGCATGTGCTTGGCAGACTTCACAAAACTGAGTGGTTTTGTATTACAATTTGATGCCCCTTTTAAAAGTGCAAACTAACATTTTTCCAAATATGTCAGTGTCCTTTTCGACCTGACTTGACGGCGCTTTGATGCGAATTCTTTCGAGTTGTTTGGCCACTACAGTTACCTGTTGTTTTCGTCTTTACATTTATTCAGTTTATATCTATCCTCTTATTTTTCTTCACTTTATTGCTCCGTTTTTTTTTTCTTCTTCACTGATCAATTCAATTAACTGAAGTGCGGGTTTATTAAATCTTGGAAAAAAGGACCGCGCGCTACAGCAGCAGGTTATGTATATAGTCTATAGGAGGAATAATATATAATAAACAATATGTGTCATATGCTCTAGTAAATTGTGTTTTAACTTTTGTAACTGGTGGTGCAATAAAGGTTACATGATTGGTTACAAGTAAAAGTAATAAGCGGTGAAAATTTTAGCAGTGTAAATAATTAAGAAACCTAATCATGTCCGTTAATTAAAAAACAGAATTTGTATTTTTGTGATAAAAGCAAGGACGAAGAAACAACAACTTATGCACTTCATCTCAGCCAAACTCATCTATGACCGTCCTGCTGTTTTACTCTAATTGCATTCAATGAATAAATAGTGGCAGCATACATAAAAGCGGTCTAAAATAAAGTCTGCTAAATGTGGGCAGATCGATGTTCTTCCTCACATCAGTCAAATCATATAGCCTATTACACAAACCTGCTATCCAGATGAGTGTTAGACTCACCCGAAACGTCCATCTTTATATTCTTATTTGCAAATATGATACGCACTTTCAACTATTTGGGCTGTTTGACTGCAACGAAAAACGAGTTATTAACTGGACAAAAGTTACATTAACAACTGTCTATCCAGAAGTGCAACAAGTGGGACAAAAACACAAACATGCATATGAACTTTATTAATAAGCAAATAGGCCTAATGTAATCATTTATTAAGGACACACTGTGCATATTGTTAGGCGTACAGTCATTTATCTCTTTATTTAGTTCTTTTCACAAACGACTTTTTCCCACTTTTATATCATGTTCAGTCAACGAGCTCATAATGACGAAGTAGAAATATCATGGTTGGAACTAGACTTAAACACTAAATCGAAATTGTAATATTCTGAGAAATATAACAGCTGACTAATGTCGGACTTTTTTTTCTTAATTTTTTTTTTATAGGCTAAGTAAAATATGATGTTGTTTCACGCTGATTTCTATATGTAACAATAAACGAATTACATTATTAACTGTAATAAAGGCAGACTTTCAATTGATGCTAGACGAGTTTTAAAGAAAATCACTTAACCGGCCTTTGAACTGATCCCTTTTCTGAATTCAGAAAAAACCCACAGGTAAAGTAAATAAATAGATTTATAAATGCTTATTATTGAATATTATAAATCCGTATCCGATGAATTAACAGTTACAATTAGTAACAATATTTTGCTAGCAACACAAATAATTATCTTTGGGCAAATCTGCGTAGCCCCTAATGAAATCAAGCTGTTGTCATGCATGGCGTTACGAGTAACTGGGCTGGAATCATTCTATCAAAAAGTAATTATAAATCGAATTTTTGTCACTTTCCTAAAACAGATTATAGAAAAATTCTATAATTTCGTAGATTCACAATATCGAGTCTTTTTTTATCTATTGTTTAAAATGCTAAAAATGATCACAGCACGATAACCTAAAATTCTCGTCCCTCATTTTTCCCGTCTATCGTCTTACCTTATGGTTTTGGTAAGATGTGACTGCAATGAAAGCCGTTTCTGGGAACACATGAGTGCAGAAAGCGGTGTTTTTGGATCCAAATCCGTTATTTTCATCTGCCTTTACGATGTGGATCCTCGGTTGATATTTATGCATGGAATTCAGGATGATCTGAAAACAAGAAATAGAGCGCAAATATAAGAAGACACCTCGCATCCACATGTACATTATTAAACTGATATTTTTCGATTACAGACAGTAAATATATTAGAGATTTTATATAAAATGATCACACCATGCTTGATTAATATGATTGCGAAATAACATCACTTATTAAGTTATGAACTCTCTGAACTCTTTTCTTCTTGCTTTCAGCTGCGTTTTTAAACACTTTTTAAACACTTTCTCCATTTCAATAATTAGCTCTATGGCAATCCTAATTGTACTCTCGGATTTCTAGAGACACTTTACTAAACAATGTCTCCATTATTCTCTTTTAGCATGTTTTAATACAAGCAAAACTGTTTTCTCCATCTCTAGCATTTCCAAATGCTATTCACTGTTCAAACGAGACTGAAAAGCTGTCTACCAAACAAAAGTTGTACAGTAGTGCTGAAAACTGATCTGTAGTAGCTGTTTTGCAGTGGTCACTTGTCTTGAGTATGAGTCTTAAGAAGAATATTATTACAATCACTTTTGTCCAAGTTCTTGTTGGCTCTGTGGGTTGTTTCTGTCAAGTGTGTGTGTGTGTGTGTGTGTGTGTGTGTGTGTGTGTGTGTGTGTGTGTGTGTTATGTAGGCTACTCTACTCTAAGTGGATTTTGTCTAAACTATGCATTCTGGCTTATCATGCCAAGTTTACACACACACATGCATTCCTATTTTCCATGTTCATGTTTTCCCCTCGCATGCATTCTCCAAACAACTGCAGCGTTTCTGCTTTGATCAGTGGCATCAGTCCTCTCTCTCCGAGCGGCTCTTGGCTCAACACAACACTGAGACTTGGAAAGCAGGGCTCACTGTAAACTTTAAACACAGCTCTCAGCGGAGAATATTGCTTTTTGCTCAAGATCCACAGGATGATTTATTGTTGAAAGTAAAAGACAAATTGCATTGCTGTAATATCTGTGATGTCAAAATGAAATAATTCACAGTTTTGTGAAGCACCTGGCACATAGCCACACACACTGTCGGCCTACTTAGATTAAACAAGGACTGCAGGCACACAGTTTTGGCAAAAAGCTGAGTGGGACATATAAGAATATTTGGAGAACTGTATGGACATGAGAAAAAATTTTTTTTTTTGTGGGACCACCCACTGGGAATGCAGTATTTGTCTGATCTGGGGATGCCCTGATGTCCCATTTGCCCCTACAGTGTATGATAGTTTTTCATGATAGTGAGCGATCACTGAGGGCCATGAATGTTGCCCCGCTCTTTCATGTTGCCGACATCACAGCGACTCTGAAACACTGCAGATTAACAGCCTTTGTATACCTCTGTCCATCACTCATCACACTCTGTCATCAAATATAAACAGTTTGAAGCACAGTTATCCAAACTCCGCCATTTTGACTCAAATATTTCTGGATGGCTACAAGAGACAAAGAATGTGTGGGCCTACGAGCGCTTGATGAATGGTACTAAAATGATCAAAGCCAAAGTTGTAGTTCGCTTCCATCGAAAACCGTCTTTCACTTGGAAAATTCAAACTGTGTTCCCATCCTCGCAAGTTAACTATGGCTTTTACTGGGTGCATGCTTTGTAAGTTATCCACAAGGAAATTATTCTGAGTTCTTTTCAGACATCTTTATCTCATCATCGGAGCCTAATTAAGACAGAGTTCTCAACTATTGGCTTGTTTTATGTATTGCCTAACAAGTTCTTATTGCAGCCCTGTTTCTGAGACTAGTAATTATAAATAGGTCTGAAATTATTTCAGCCACCTGGAACAACAAACCGACAGATTGTTATTTTGGTCGAGAAGCCGTATTTCATTTATAAATCCCAAGGCACTATTTCAGCACAAAAGGGGGCATTGCCAAGAACCACTGCAACCAATCAAAAATGCATTCTGGACAGAAATTTACAACTCGGCTCACATTCCAGTTTCCTATTTCATTCTACCAGCTGAGGTTTGGCAGGAAAACAAGCCTGATCGACCTCAACCTTGTGATCAGAGCTAAACAGCAAACTGCTTGCAGTCACAGATATGCATATGAGACATCTAAGCACCATCTGTTCAGACACAGACACAAAACTTCGTTTTCTAATCTGACGCTTAAGGTGATATGGCGTGTCCAGAAATCCGAAAAATGTTGAACCTCCTGCTCTTTTAAATGCAACTTTTAAAGCAACTATTGAACAGCTCAGCTTGCAATAGCAAAAAAACTTGTCTATATTAGTTCACTGTGCATTAGGGTGAAAGTGGAAAGTCCCAATTATCATTACCGGATTTAAGATGTGTTTCGGTCATTACACTGATCTGGCTTTTGTCAGTAGCACCTCTTCAGGGGTGGATATCCTGATCTAGAGCCTCGATACAATTCACCCACAACACTACCTGATCAGATCGACATGTGTGACCCTTTAAAACTCAAATCCTCTTTCTCTGCTGTCATTCTTGTGTTTTTTGTGCTGATATCAAGTAGCTACACTATTTTGTCAGTAATATATTTGTTTATTCAAACAAAATGTTTCAAAGCAGATGCATGAATCAGTTATTCACTCACATGTCCGAAGGGATCAAGGTGGTTGTTTGTTAATTTAAGCTTCTGGAAAGACACCAGTTGGCGCATCCAGTGCGCTCCAGTGGCTGGGGAATCTGGATGCACGTACAGCCGTCCCGGCATCGCAGGCTCTGCTTTCCCTGTCACAGACCTGAGTTGTAGTGCAAAACACAGCATTTTAAACACAATTTATTCTCTGATTTATGCATGCCTTTGCTTCATTGTAAATACACATTGACTTCCCTAAATGCTGTAGTCTATAATACATTAAATATTTTATGTCACTTTTAACTTTTTTTGTCAAGTGAGCATTGATGTTGCTCTCTGCTGTCTTAGGGAAGTCACTGTGACAGGTTTGAGATTCTGTTTATTTGTCCATGCATTAATTATTACAAGGATAATTTCATTAAAACTAAAAGATGTTTCCTTTATTGCAATCGAAATGTGATCCAGCCTACTACCTCCCATTCATCATGCATCACTGTATTGTAGCCTACATAATGTCTTTCAAAGACCGGTTAATTTGGTCAATGGCTAAGATGATGGTTAATCAAGAGGGCCATTAGTTCCAGAGCTTGCACTGAATGGGTAATTATCAGGGATATTGGCTTGTGGACATCCTCCCTCAATAACCTCAACAATTTAAAACCACTGACCCTTAAAAAAAAAAAAAGGAAAATAAAACAAGTAGTGCAGCAGATGGAATTGTCTGTACAGAAATGCGAAAGTGATTTTTTCTCATCCTTAACTTAAACATTTTAAAGTTTCAATTGTTTAAACTGAAATGTAAAAATTATTTTAACAATAATTTAATGGACACTGCTTTCTTTAATTAGTCTGTGTCCCTCTGCTCTGCACTTAAGAATGAATGATCCGAACTGTATTATTTGACTAATATGAATGTGTTGCACCAGCTTGATGATCTGACAGGTCTTGTCAGGAACATTTGAGAAGGTTCTCTTTAGTGCTAGAAGGTGGCTATGGACAATTGAAAACTTTAAACGTTTGCTTTAAATGACTTTGAAAATCTTCCAGAAGCCATCTACTTGAGTGAAAAAAAGTAATGTCAGAAATAAAATAGGCAAATAAATAACCTGCATTAGTAACTTTGTCTCTTAATAAAACAATTGACTCACGAACCATTTGTTATCGGCGAACTTATAGCGGTGGTCGTCCGCTGGCACAACATCCATCAGCAGAATGTATTTAGTTTTTGGGTTCAAGCCGGTGACCTTCACTTTGAAGCTTGGGAACATCCGCCTGTGGATAAAAATGGGAAAATATTACAGCACGGATTGCCTACAAGATGTGTTTAAGCTTTTATTAAATTATGCTGACATACTCCTACTACAATTAATTTTTTTACTTCATTCTAGATTTGTTACAGGAGAAAACAGATTATAGCTTCTCATTTAAAATACACATATAGCCTAAATCAATCATTTTAAACCAGCCTATAATATTTATTCTCAAACGTACTCATGGAGACGATCAATCCACAAAAAAAGTTATTGATCGGCGAGTCGACTACACTTTCAGTAGCTAGATAGTTTACTAGTTCCATGAATGCTAAAATGCTAAATCTTGATTCAGATTCATTTTACCGAGGGCGTAGATTATAAGAGGACATTTTAAAATCAAGAAACAAAAACAATGGTATATTGATGAATAAAATTATGAAAGTGTGAGAAAGCAATAAAAGCAATTTACTTTCAGTGGGCCATTTTCATATTTTAATGTGTTCACTTTAAGAAATAAAGTAGGCCTATTTAAAAAAAAAAAAGACAAGAAAGAAGAAAAAAAAAAAAAACCGTGGTGTGTTCATTTTATTATTCCAGCACGATAAGGTAGTGTTTATAAAAGGTTTTTTTTTTTTTTTTTTTTTACTGCACTGACTAGGAAACGTGGCGTGTTCATTTTATTAATCCAGATCGATAGGGTAGGTAATGTAATGTTTTTCTTTTTCTTTTTATATTATTATTTTTTTTTCTTTTTACTGCACTGACTGGGAAACGATACAAAAGCCAGCAGTGTGTGCAGAGAGAAAACCAGTTTTTGAAAGCTGCCGCGATGTGACTATTATGAATAATACAGGACAAGAACTGCGAGACAATTTACTATCTTGCATACGGACTCATTGAGGCAATTATAACGTTAAACATCAACATAATTTCCAGCGATGATCTCGGTATTTCTCGATCTTTTTATCCTCTCACACTGATCCTATGTCAAGCAACGAAAAAGTCGTAGTGAGGAGTTCATGCCCACTGATTTCATTTTTTAACCCGCATCTGATTGTTAATGAAAGAGGACTACACACTTTCTGAAACACTAACTTTTAACTAACTAATATTTTCTAACACTTCTCAGCAAACAGAGAAGAATAACAATAGTGCAGATCTAAACCACCTCACTGCTGCTAGCTTATTAACAGTTAGTAAGTAACCTTAAAACAGACTAACAAACCTATTTAACTCTATATTTCAGAGACAATGCTGTTAGTAGGCTATGCGATGCTAATAAATAAATGCTCTTAAAGTTTTAAAGTGAGACCTAAGTTTGGTGCATAACTTTAACAATATTGGACAAATCTGCATCAATAATAATAATTATGCATAATAATTCGCATAAAAACTAATCTTAAATTATGGAGTCAAACTAATTCTGAGGCCTACATATTTACTGGAATTATCTTACTGCTAACATTGCAAAATGTTGTAATCTGAAACTTTCAAAATACATTCTTAATAAAAACAAATAATTCAAAATATAAATAATACTAAATAATATAAATAATAATTAATAATATAAATAACGTTGAGCTATACCCCCAGGCAAACCACACTGTGCCGTTAAAAATCAAAATGGAAAAAAAAAAGAAAATCTTAATACGTCCATTGCAGTAGGAAAAATATATAAAATAATAGATTCATTTATAATGAATATTGTTCAGTTAGTATTATATATTTTTTAATAATAGGCGAATTAGTATTATAACGATTGTAATGATAAATTCATAAGTATTCTTTGTGTTCGTTTTTTTATTTTTATATAGGTTATCCGAGAACTACATAGGCTATGCAATGCATTTTCGAATCATTTGTAAATATTTGTGTCTTACCTCCCTGCTTTGGTGATGATCATTTCAGTTCCCACTTCATGAAACTTGGTCCACAACTCTCGCTCGTGCAAGTAAACTTTTATCCCTTCCATTCCCTTTAAACAGACAGATGCAGACATGGAGAATGAACGCAACGAATGCAGATACTAGCAGCTTTTCAAGCATTAATAACGGTGCTGCCACTCCAAATGTTGGACTAGAGTAAATCACTGTAAACGCAGAATATGTTTTTATTCATAAACTGCAAAAGTAAGTTAGTAAAAGTTTAAGTTAGTAGGACTACGCTACATAAGCATGCTAGTAGCACTTAATGTGAATCCTTGAGTAGCCTAAGCTAAAACTCAAACACACAATTGGATTGCTTTAACTTAACGAATATTTGTCGAATCATCATGGAATGATATATATATATATATATATATATATATATATATATATATATATATATATATATATATATATATAAACATATGTGTGTGTGTGTGTGTGTGTGTGTGTGTGTGTGTGTGTGTGTGTGTGTGTGTGTGTGTGTGTACTAGTTAGGCGACTGTCAACTATTCTTACATCTACGCGGAGCCAGATTTTCAAAAGCTCGTACACACGTTCGTGTACACGGAATTAGCCTACTTGTAGTAGCAATATTTAGTTAGATAATTCTGTCAGTCCATATTTGAATGCTTTTCGATAGCACTCGTGTAGCCTCTGTAAGAAGTATGTTTTGCTTTGATAACTCTCTGATCAACAGTAATTGATGAAATTACTGCACAGCGTTATTAATATTCTCAGGTCAGCGGCTGATCAACTTGACTCAGATCTGCCAGTCATCTCTAACCTAGCAGTCCAAATCTGGACATCCGACATACTTCTGCTGCTTTTATATATAGCTAGGTATAAATACTATAACACACACCCTCACTTTTAAAACATATTTATCATATAGATTTTTAATAGTTTTACAAATAAGGACGTCCCCAAATGAGGTATTAAGAGGAAGATTTGGCTCACTTCTGGGTACAAGTTTCATCTTAGAAGTTTTGGTCAAGTAGCCACACACACACACACACGCGCGCGCACACACACACGCACAAGAATAACAGTAGTAGCCTAGTTACCTGTTGAATGTAAGTTGTCTGTGATGACGGAGATTTGCTAACGGCTCCATTCTGCTTGTCTGGTTTACTATTGTTTGGTAATTCTTTTGACTCGGTGTCACTCGGAGAGTTTTGGAGCCGAAAGGTGTCTTCGCTGTCCGCCATGTCAGAAGGGCCTGAGAACTACTGCGACCGCGAGGCCTGAATAACAGAAGAAGAAAAAGAAGAAAAACATCACTTCTTTTTCAAACAAGCATTTCAGTTTTTCAGTTCCCTTCAGACTATTTTGCATTACTTTATTTACAAGTACGTCCTTGATTGTAATGCCATAAATTCTTACCCTAGGTCTAACCCTTTTATGATAACTTTCAACAACAAACGAAATCTACTACGATATTAATCAAAATCTCGAAACAGTATTAATGAATAGGCTACACTTCGATACGGTCCCATAAAAACAGTCCAGTGCTTATCATTTTGAAATTGTCTGCTCAAATAAATTATCCAGGTCAAGACAACTTTCTTTGAACACAAACACATACATCACATTAATATACACAAGGCATATGCCTGAACATATAGATAGCCCATTTTAAACTCTTAGTCCTACTCTTTTCCATCATGCTCCTATCCAAGACAGGAATAAAATCATCGCACGGGCCTCTATTAGAACTTTCTTTGACTCAGGCACAAATCCCCAGTACAAGTGTTTGATAAATAGCCGAATATTTCTCGATGTTACCACAATTACAGCTACTATGTGTCACAGATGTCGCAGTTATGTATCCCGATGCTTTTTTTTTTTTTTCTGTAAGCAATGTCTGTAGAGATGGCCTGTAGTGCAACAACTCTAAATGAATCAGATGAAGCCGAAGAAACTGACATTACCTTAAATTCCGATGCAAGGCAGAGTTTTACAAATCCCTGAAACGGTACAAAACGCTCGTGTCAGTTCAAATATTCTCGGTTTGATAGCGAACTTCCCTTTGAATGTCAAATATATTCCAATTGTGTAGCTCACGAGATTCTGCTCTGTGCTCCCATGGATTTCCTCGTTGATGCAAGGATCTTCGTCCAGCAAGCGTCCACGTGAGTATATATCGATTAATAATGCGAATCTTTCTTCATGTGGTGGTGATGGACTTGCGCTAATGGCAGTTCTCAAGCCTCCAGAGCACAGCAGCCCTTCTTCTTCCCTTTAGTAGGCTCTGTCTAGTATTCCTCGAGAAAAGAAGCACGATCTCCTCCTCCCTCCCTCGCTCTCTTTCTTTCTCTCTGTCTGTTTCTCTAATGGTCAAACCCTGTGCGCTGCGCTGGAGAACGGAAGCGCTGGGACGAACCACGTAGGTAATATGGGTCGGCTTGCGATGTGGACACGCACTGCCGTGACAATATCGGTCCACCCACAGTATAACTGCACCCCACATCACCCCCACCCACCCTCCCTTCAGAAGCTCTGCATTCTTGAATGAGGGGACATTTTAAACGCACATAGCTGTAGGTATAATACAGTAGGTGCGCGTGTCGTCTAATTGTAGCCTACACGGGGCAGCACATGTAGCCTACGTGTGCAAGATGTGCCGTGTACAAACATCTGATAGACGTCTGTATGTTTTACACACATTCTTAATCATAAACATCTTAAAGACATTTTCTTAACGCCTATTTGACATCGGATATTGCACATGAGCAAACACTCTAAAAAAAAAATCGTCTTGCAGATGTAAATGCAGACGTCAAATAGATGTCTCCGTGATGTAGGCTACTTGTGTTATATCAGGGAGCATTTGCAGTGATGTGTTCATGTGTTTTATTGTAAGTCTACAGCTTGTTTTTATCGAATCAGGTTTTTATTTGATTTAACAGTGTGTAGATATGTAACAACTAAAATGTCTTAAATTAACAATAAAATAGAGAGAATATTGTGATTTTTTACATAGCCTAAATGAAAGCTTTGGTGTCCATTAGTTAAAGGATGGAGATAAAAAAGCACTTAGCCTAAAACAGATACATGACATGCAAAACCCAGAGGATTTCATTTGATGGGACGTTAACGTTTGTAATGAGAAGTCATATAGGCCTTATACGTGTCGTTTGTTTGTGTTTGTGTGGCTTGACAAGACGGACCTGCCATGGCCTGCAAATCCGTGGCTTTAGAAATATACGCTGCTCGCTGTGAACGACAACGTGAACGTGCTCGTCAAATATTTAACACGTGCCAGTTCATCCACTGACTTTTATTTGATGTTTGGTTGGTGTTGGATTAGGCTGTTTCTTCAAAGAATGGTTGGATTGTAGCGCTGAAGACAAACGTGAGTCTGACAGTGAAGATAACTGAGTGTTGTTCTCTTTCTTGGACGTTAGGAAACTCATAAATAATGACATCCTCTCATTTCAGTTTCATACCAGACTATAGATCTCCTTTAATAAAATCAAAACTTGGACTCCACAGGCCACTAGACAGAGTCTTCAAGTCATAGCTATATCTAGGAACACAGGAACTAAATATAGCACATGATAACCCAGGGCTTCAAACACTGTAGCGTGCGAACCGTTGTGTTAAAATCACGGTTCCGCCAGGAGATAATATAATGACGCAATTTCTACTGCCTCGGCTCTGTGGCCATTCAAGATCCGTCATGAGCACGAAAATCCAAACAGATAATTTCCATGCATATATTTGATTCATAATCTTCTAATGAGTGATAACGAGACAGTAACAGCCCTCTGATATAATGAGCTGGTGTGTCCCAAACATTGCTTCACAAGTGTGATTTGTAGTAGACTATTGTTTTTTGTTCTACACAAATGAGCGAATCCAATTTATTGATAATGCTTAAGAAACGGCTGATACAAATATTTTAAAAGATATGCATTCCTAACGTTTGCAGTAAAAATTGTTAGACGTAGGCATATGCACTATTGATCTTAACCCACACATATTTGTACATGTTTCTCATCGTGCGACTATATGCACAATTCGTGCGCTCATTATCAGTGGCTACACTCTTAAAAATAAATGTGCTTCACGATGCCAGAAGAACCCTTTTGTCTGAATGGATCCATAAAGAACCTTTAACATCTGAAGAACCTTTCTTCCTCACAAAAGGTTCTTTGTAACGAAAGAAGGTTCTTTAGATTTTAAAAAGGCAAGAAAGCGATGGCTTTTTAAAGAACCTTTGACTGAATGGTTCTTTGTGGAACCAAAAATGGTTCTTCTATGGCATCGCTGTGAAGGACCTTTTGAAACACCTTCATTTTCAAGAGTGTAGGCTATAGGAAGACAGCTAAAAGTAGAAAAATATCATGCAGCCTGAATTATGGAGATTGCTGTCCAAAATCTCTAGAATGCTCTAGAAGAAATTTTCAAACGCTTCAGTAGCCTTTATACATAGTGCAGAAATAAATGCGTATGATACACATTGGATTAAGGAATGAAATGTTAACACTTTCCGCAAGTTCTTCTGAGTTAGCCGTCTTGTGCGGATATTTAAGCGGATAGTTAACAAGAAATTAATCTATTAATTATAAAACAGAAGAAGAACTTGTTTAAAATATACTACAAAAAAAATAAAAATAAATACATGAAATAAAATGACAAATACAAATTAAATCTTGAACTTAATATATCAGATTTAAAATAATAAATTTGTTGTCTAGAAGTTTCCCGCCTGCTTATACACTTAAACATCCTTATATTCTTTTTCAAAAGGGTTTTTTTCAGTTGTTTTTGAGATCTGAATTTATTTTAGTTTGAATCTCGTCGTGTGGGAAAGGCAAGACTGCATCACAAGTTTTTTGCCAACTTGCCTAGCACAATATAATTGACCAATGTGAAAATGCAAACATAGACTTGACTACTTGCTACTTGTGGCATTAAAAAAAAAAAAAAAAAAAAAAAAAAAAAAAAACCTTTTCACTTGAGTTTTTACATCTTTAAGTTTAGGCATATAGGCTATTTGTTGAAGTTGTGCCTTGTCATTATTTTACTGTGGCTTGAATAGGCTAAGATTACAAAATATGACGTATTTTTGTGATTCTCTGTTTTTTTTTTTTTTTTTTTTTTTTTTTTATCAGATGGCAACAATCTTTGTAAACGAATAACTTTCGGAAAACGGCATATATGTGCTCTTAAATATTGCGAATAACACAAAACACTACATATGATGATGATTATTATTATTATTATTATTATTATTGACGAGATTATGCACTTCGACGCTCTACTTAATCACGCTGAGGCACAAAAGCTGTGTCCTCTACATTATACAGTTAAAAGTGCACGATCTGCTTTATTTGTGTATTATTTTTTTGTGTGTGTATGCGATTCCTCGTGATCTCCGCTTTATTTTTATCACGAAAAAATACACAATTTGGTGCAACAAACTTGTCTAATTTGAACAATGCAGGCATTAATGCATGGAAAAAAGTGGTCACTTTGCCCCTTCTCATCCTCAAAGGTAAAAGGACCAGAGTTTCACTGACCTTAAATTGAAATAATTCAGAATAAAGAATTTAAAGAATTCAGTATATATATATATATATATATATATATATATATATATATATATATATATATATATATATATATATATATATATATATATATATATATATATATATAATGTGGTTTACGATATTTTTAATAGTTTCATACATTTTATAATAATAAGTAAAAATAAGTAATAATAAGTAAAAAAGCAACTATTAAGTAAGGCCAGTAAAGTTTTTTTTTACCCCCTAAAAGAATAAAATAAATTTGGTTCAGCATTACTTTATCTTGAGTAAAGTTTTTCCGTGTTAACGTCAGTTTTACTTTTATGCAATACATTAACCTACATTAACACATTCAATCTACATACTTTAACAAAGACTCGCGATGGTTCTCTAAACATCAGAAGAGTAATATGAGAAACGAGACAAACACTGCAAAATCTAAGCGGAGAGAAGAGCTGATTTAATTCCAAACCTTAATGCTCCTGTAGAGAGTGTCTAGACCGGCCGACACAACTGTGTGCATCTGTGTGAACATGTGAGCTGTTCGGGTTATTCTTTTCATATCACAAAACCTTGAAACATGGGAAAAATAGCATCTTCATATCGTCTCTCAAATCTTTGCATTCACATATTTACACTTATATAATATTCCTATTAATTATGCTTACTTCTACTACTACTACTAATAACATAGCCTATTGAAAAAAATAATACAACTTTAATTCAGGCAATACACTTGCTTTGTCCATGGATTTATATTATGTGTGTGTGTGTGTTTTTGTTTATGTGGTTAACGAGGACACAAATTTGTATAATGACATAGGTATGACACAGGTATTACAATGAGGAGGTGGTTTATGAGGATATTTTTAGTGTCCCCGTAATTCAAAACGCTTATAAATCATACAGAATTAGTTATTTTGAAAATCCAAAAATGCACAAAGTTTCCTGTGAGGGTTAGGTTTAGGTGTAGGGTTGGGGTAGGGCAATAGAAAATACAGTCTGTACAGAATAAAACCCATTACGCCTATGGAGAGTCCCCATAAACCACGTGTGTGTGTGTGAGTGAGTGACAAAGGCGTTCTTTCATTCACTGTCTGGGCAGGATACGAGACAGGTATGTGATTTTTTTTTATCATAAACATTCTATAATTTAATATCATATAATGCATGGTTCTCAAGTAAATATTCACATGACGAAATGAAAACATAAAGGCAGCATGTTAACATTTCAGATCAATATAACCATCGGTCATGTTTGCACAGGTTCTCAACCCGTTTGACGCTGTCCTGAATGAATGGATTACAGTCAGAATAGAGGCTTCATCAACAAACTTTAACTGTACTTTTCACTCATGCATATGTACCTTCTCCTGTCAAGCAGAAGCCACACATTTCAGCATGTTGGTTGAGCCCACCCTCCCGTGGCTGGATGCTGGGGTGATAAGATATCTGAGTGTCTCTGCGGCCCGAGCTCAGCAGCGTCCCGCAACACCTCTCACCTCACTCACAACTCCGCGCTCTGCTGGGCCCTGGGCGCGGGGCTGGAGCTGACACATTTCTGCTAACAATCACATCACACACTGGACCCACATTCCGCCTCTCTGGTCCCCTTGGGTTTTTTTTCTTCTCCATTCACTTCCAAAAGAGCCTCCGACCAATGGGTCCGATCCCACCGGCTGACGCCCCCCGCCGCGCGCGTGTGTGTAGAGGTCAGAGTCATTAAAACAGTTCGACAAGTTTGCTATTACAGTCTTATTCTTAAAACGTACAGGAAAATCCCTCTGTTTTTAAAATATCTTCTTTGTCATGCTCAAAAGAGAGAGAGAGAGCGAGAGAGAGAGAGAGAAAGAAAGAGAGAGAAAGAGAGAGAGAGAGAGTTCTCTGATGAGGGTCAATGGTTACAAAGTTGCATTTTATCAGTTACTTGTTATTTGCTATAAATGCTGATTATATTGGAGAAAAGCCACCTGGAGAAGCATTCACTTTTAAAATTCCATTGAAATTATTTTGCGAATATTCAAACTATATATATATATATATATATATATATATATATAGCCTAATGTACCGTCATGCCTAGAATGTTTGGCTGAGTAGTTTAAAGTGTGATCACGCGTTTGCTCGTTGTAATATGCTGCCCTCTGTTGGCTGTTGTGGCTTGCATTATTTGGCTTGAACGCGGAAACACAACTCCAATTTCACAAGCCAGCCTTGAACAACCAAAACCCAACCAATTTATTCCCAAAATCAGTGAGGAATGATAGCTGATTAACAATGGTGTAGAAGCACCTAACTCTGGTTGTAAGCCTAAAACAGATATTTCCTGCAAAGTTATTTCTCAATTCTGATTGGTTGATTGGAATGTTGTACATGGTGAAATCCCACTCAACCTGAACTAGGCAACACTCAATGAGATGATTTCATGTACAGCTGTAGTAGCTCTCTGAATCAATTGTAAAACTCTTCCTGGTGTTCGTTTGGACGCATCTCAAGTTAATTTACTAAACTGAACAAAAAAGTGTTCAGGGAAGGGTTTATTCATCAGCTACTGTATCTTTGCATAATCTTAAGAGATTATAATTTCTGTCAAGGGATCTAAAGTGCTGATTTGTGTCAAAATATGGAGACTAATAAAACACACTGTAAAACAACATTTTGGTGAGTTCTATGAAATTGGCACATGGCAGAACAGGGAAAATGTACCATCTTTCTGCCCAAATGGAGTGTGCAATTATCTGTCAATTTTAAGGATGCATTTATGGCATAAGAGGCTAATAGACAGTACAATGTACTCAATACAATACAATCATATTACGAAGTTTTACTGTACAATCATTTTACTTCACCATTTTATTTTGCATGAATTCATTATAACAGTATCCCCAGCAATTCAATGAATAATGTTATTTAATGGTCCTATTTTACTATACCTGTGCATGTTTGTAATTAGATGTCAGTTATTTGTAATCTCAAAAAAAAAGAAAGAAAAAAAAAACGGTGCTCAAACATTCAAAATCATATTTTCCAGTTTACAGCTCTTCAGACTGTTAAAACTTTAGTATTTCAGCTTTTACGATATTTTTAATAGTTTCATACATTTTATAATAATAAGTAAAAATAAGTAATAATAAGTAACCCATAATAATTCCTATGAATACTTATTTCGTCAGTCTAATCTAATGCATAATGTGTGACACATCAGATACTGTGATACTGAATACACCCATTGTGACAGATAATTCACTGAACAAACAAAACTCAAAGTAATGATCACGTAGCTCATGCACAATTTTCCATTCTTCATAAAACAATTACTGCCATTTTAGTTACAGTTGTCTCTGATTAATTGCAATTTAATTGTAATATGTCTTTAAAAAACAATATCTGCACAAATAGGTATAAATAAGTTGCATAAATGGTCTGAGTAATGGATAGAGTGAGTGGCTTGCTGGTGAAAAAGAAGCTGCTCTAGCCCCATGTTATAGAAACCATCCTAGACTGGTGTATGTTTTTTCTAACATGGATCTGCTTCTCTGCTGTTTTACTGCTGCTTTAACACAACCAACCCTGGTGCTTTATACTATGAAAAATCTAATAAGTTGTCTATCCATAAAAATTGGCCAGTACTTTTATATAGGAAGTGCACAGGGTCATACCAACAAAGACAAAACAGCATCATGATAACACAAATTAATCTAAAACAAGATTTGACTGTATTTTATTGTAAGATTACATATCATGTGAGGTTTAAATCATGTATATTTTACATTTTAAATAATGTACCGATTAAAATGTATTTATAATTTTTGTTTTACTCTTACAGTTTTTTTACACACTGGCAATCTTCAACTGTGTACTTGAATAATTATAAAAATTGGTAAATGTCGCCATCGTGTGGACACAGTAGGACACTTTTTCATTTCTATCAAAAACCTTCAGCCCGTGTTCTGCAAAGATTAGCTCGAACTCACAAACACACCTGAACCAGAGAATCAAAGTCCTCAGGATCGCTTGAAAATCACGGAAATTTTTTATTTTTTTTATTAAGCAGGTGAAAATAAACTTCACAGGACAGTTGGTCTCAGCAAGGTTGAAATCAATTGCTACCAGTATATCATATCTCTTTTGTTAAAAATATATTATACATTACCAGTTGTAACCAACCAGTAATAACCAGATGATATATCAGTTAATGCATAATACTTCATGCAGTACAGGGGTCTTATTTATAAAATGTTCCATGGAAAACATCCTACGTTTGATCTTACGATCATTTCTTAAACATGTGCACGTGTGATTCAGAGTATCCTTTGTGAGCAGCAGAATGGTTTCAGACGAACGCCCGAACTATATTGACCTCATGCGCATATAAAAGAGCATCAGTCAACATACAAATCCTTTACTTAAGAATGGCGAGTGGCAAGAATTGCTTAGTTTACCCGCAGTAATCCGAGTCCAACTCTGCCAAAACACAAAAAAAAGTGTCTGTTTGGACCCTGAAACTTTAACGTTGGCGTGGATTTTAGCCTACGCACACTCGATCCAAAATAGGCTATGTTCCCGCACAACCGGAGGCTGCAGAATCAGGACCACAGATTTAGGACCGCGGTTCTTTTCGTGACAGCCCCACCATACTGGACGATATAGCGATGGCTGCAGTTTCAGGACCGCAGTTCTAGTACCCTGTTGGTTTAGTTTGCGGTCACGTTACTTTGTACATAGAATCAATATATTTATCTCTGTAGTATTTGTTTTTAAATGTGATTTTTGATTCAAAATGCAGCAGAGGTTAATTACTAAGTGTGCTTTGAGTCACAATTTTAAATTTAAACATGAATTTACACAAATTATAAATGAAATTTCAATTTTGTAAAATTGATGTATATCAATTTTAAAACAATTGTAAAAAATGAAGAACCTTAAAAGTCTTAGTCTCTTTAATTATACAGTATATTGATTAAACTCCTTAAATATATTGATCAAACTCCTTAAGGTGAATTAGCTCATTATCAGGTAAGTTAAAGTTGGAATCAGCGTATGGAATCACTAAATTACAGCCAATATTTTAAAAGTTGTTGAGAGGCAAGAAAAGACACAAGAATGATTCAAGAATGTTTATTTATATACATATATGTATGTATATATATACAGTACAGACCAAAAGTTTGGACACACCTTCTCATTCAAAGAGTTTTCTTTATTTTCATGACTATGAAAATTGTAGAGTCACACTGAAGGCATCAAGGGCTATTTGACCAAGAAGGAGAGTGATGGGGTGCTGCGCCAGATGACCTCCAGATGACCTTTGTGTGATATAGATTAAGTTAACTATGTTAAATTATATAAATATAAAAAGCTTACAGAAGCATTTTTTGAGGAATACAATTTAGAATGCCTGGAATTTTAAGTTTTAATAGACTAATAAATCAACGTGCGAGCTTACTTGATAATGTCAGATTGCACATAATTACAACAACACTTACCAAATTATCACAGACGATGATGTATCGCACACCCCAGACTCTACTTGAATGGAAAATGATTAATCCGCGGTTGTGCATGCACTTGTTTGCACATGAGCATGAGTCTAAATTGGAAATGCCAGAACACTGATTCGTCATCCAGCATTCCTGCAGTCTGTGTTCTTCTGACTTCTGTTTTGTAGTAAGTAATGAATATGCTTCATGAAAATGTATCGGTGTAAAAGTATACATTTTAATTAGGAAATGTAGTGGAGTGAAAGTAAAAGTAGGCTGAAATATAAAAACTCAAGTAAAGATACTCCCCAAAAATACTCTGTAACAAAGTATTATTACTTTGTTAGATTACACCACTGGTAGAGCATCATCACTGGAATTAATAAAAAAACAGACAGGATCCATCAAATTTTTATATTACTTTTTATTCTCTTTAAACACATAATTCTGTTACATGTTCTTTCAACACTTCGGCCAAATATTAATTCATGAGTTTGCCTTGCGGATAATAGAGCCAGAAGATGAGATGAAAATATGCGTATTTGGTGTGCTGTGTCCGAAGAGAGTTTCCGAGCTCTGTAATTCTTCCCAAACCTGGGACACTCCCCCCTTGCCCAGGGAGAGGGCTCCAAGCTCGGCATCAGCCTGAACACAGAGTGCATCCCCCCTGGATAGGGGCGAGGAGTCAGGGTAGTGGAGGGATGCAGAAAGACTAGAGAGAATGAAGGCAAGACTGCTATGATTATTTGTAGTGGTTTTCTCTTGTGGTGGTTGGATAGATGATGTGATTACTGATAGTGAATTGACGGAGTTGATTATCTGTGTGAGGTTCTCTCTCGAGGTGGTTGGATAGATGGTGCGGTTACTAATAGTGAAATGGCCACGTTGATTACCTGCGCGTGCTCCTCCTGAAATTTGTTGATAAAATATCACTTCATGAGTTCACCTTGCAGATAATTATGCAAGAAGAATAGTATGCATATTTGGTGTGCTGTCCAGGGAGAGGTCTCCGAGCTCGGCATCGGCACGAACACATAGCGCTCCCCCGTGGGAGAGCAGCGTGAGTGGGGCTTGATAACCCCCCAAACACTGCAGAGCTTATGGCTGATGGGATGCTGGATGTCGCCTGGAGTAGAAGCACCATGGCGGTATCTGAAAAAGAGAATGTAGCTTTTGCGTAAGTGGCACTGCTGCATCATCTAAAAAAGAGAATGTGGCTTCTGCGGATGTGGCACTGCTGCGGTGTCTTAAAAAGAGAATGTGGCTTCTGCGGAAGTGGCCACAGCTGCGCTGTCTGAAAAAGAAAATGTGGCTTCTGCGGAAGCGGCCACAGCTGCGGTGTCTGAAAAAGAGAAAGTGGTTCCTGCCGAAGCGGCCACTGCTGTGGCAGAGGGAAAGTGTGATAAAGCCTCCTGCGTTAACAGACACTGCAGCTGCATTGAGGAAATACAGATAAACGGGCTGATGAAGTAGTAAACTGTGTCTGAATGGGCGATGTTACGGCAGCCTAAAAAACTCTATTGTGGAGTTCAGTGTCCAAAGCCTCCAGTAAGGACACTGGTTTAACTGGCCCACATGGATGGTGCATTTGGCAGAAAATAATCTGTGGTAGGTGTAAAAGTGAGATCCTCCATATGGCAGGGCTGAAATGGCTAGATATTGCAAGATAGTCTCCTGCATGGAAAAAATTAGCAAATGACTTCTGTGTAACAGATGAAAGCGATCATAAATTTGGGAATTGATACAATACGTGATGGATTGTGTACTGTGTTTTTTAGGGTGATGCAGTTAATTTGGCGATCTACAGATGAAGGTGAAATTGGTGACAAAAGGAAAAAAAAGGTCTATGTCCGCACCTGACAAAATGAGTCCTGATGCTGCTGGCAAATGGGGGTGGATCCAAGCCCAGGGCGTTCGGAGGGATGGGTAGGGGTGTGGCTGAAAAAAAGAGAGAAAGAAGAGTGAGCATGCAAGAGGGGAGGATGAAAGGTAGCCGTCAGAACCTTTTGCTGAGGGTCCATTATGCTTGGGTCGGCTCCGTGAGTGGAAGTAAAGGAGGGGAAGAGAGGGGAATGGCGGGGCATGTAGGGCATGTTTAGGTCAGGGCGTTTAGGTCGGCTCCGGGAGTGGGAGCGGAAGATAAGGAGGGGAAGAGGCATGCGTCAGGGCCTGCGCCACCAGCAGAGGCAGCCTCACACTAGATTTGGACAGTGGGGCTGCAGGCCTCGTGTAGGGGAGGAGGTTGGGTGGGGGGTTGGCAGTGGGGTAAGGAAAGGGCTGTGGATGGGTCTGCGTAACTAGCGAGGTGAGCTCACGCTGTCATGATGGCTTGTGGAGGTGAAGGGCAGCATGTTGCATGGGATGATTTTATTTAAATTAGTGACTTTTTGGATCAGCAGATTTCTTTTAAAGATAAGTTTTTTTGTTAATATATTTATCACCTATATGAAGATTGGATTGTGTGTTTAAACCATGTATGCCGCCATTATATTTTCCAGCCTCGTCAATTCTCTGGGGATCTGAGAGTTTAATGGATATGCTCAACAGAGACTGAATTGAACTTAGACTGTCTTTCGAGCTTGGGTTTCAACTTTTTGTGTTGTTTTCTTTTTTTTTTTTTTTTACGTTTTTCTTTAATTGATTATAATAAATTGTTCATTCTAATTAATGTTTGCACTTCAGGGCTATAATAAAATCAGTAGTAATACAAACTTTACGGTTTGCCAGTGTGTTCTATTTAAATGTTAAAAGTCATTTTATATAAAACACATCAGACGTTTTAACTTATGTGGTGGAATTGTTATTTGGTCCCTTACTCATTGAGCACTGTGATAGCACTTCAAACCTTTCCCCGGTTTTAAATTTACTGCTAGAACACACAATTACAATTTTATTAATTGTATTTGTAAATAGAAATTGTTCAGTTACTTAAATATTTTCATATTCATTTATTGTTTCTCTAATTATTAAGGATTGATCACATTCTTTAGTATTGAGTTAGGGGATGAACATTAACTCTATACTTACATACAATAAATTATAGTGCTCTGAGTCAATTTCTTTTTTTGTATTTTTTTTTCATGAGGTCCTACAAGTCATCGAGCTGTAAACAATGCAGAGAAAAATGGTGAAAATAAAAATTGGGTTAATAATGTATATATTACATATTAAATAACATCAAATAAAATAAATGCTTTACATTCTTGTAGGGGAGATTTTTCATTTCTTGAGCAGTTCTTCTGTCAAATTCTCAAATCTTTTCAGCCTCCTGCCAAGACAAGCCTTGCAGCTCGCAAAGGCTATGAATGATGACCTGTACAAATAAACCAATTAATAAAATAAATGCACACACTGCAGAAAATAAACATGCTCATGCTCAAACATGTTTTGGACTTTGGACCCTCTGCTGCCAGCTCAACCTCACTACCACAACAACGCCGTCAGCCTACCAGGTCCATTCAATAACCGGTAAACCATTGAGTAGAAGATGTATTTGCCACGGTGTTGGCCCTCTAACCCTCCAGATCGGACTACTTCATGTGGAGCAGATCCATCTGCTGGTTTTGGAGGAATCCACTGCTGACGTGATACTAGGGTGCCCATGGTTGGAGCAGCATAACCCCATCATCTCATGGAAAACCGGCGAAGTCCTGAAGTGGGGTGAATCCTGTTTCCAAGGCTGTCTGTCTGGATTCCCTGTTCCATCCAATCCTCTCCCAAAACCACTACCCGTCTGTACCACCTCCATCGAAAGCCCAGTTGAGAGACAGTTAATCAACATTCCACCTTGTTGCGCCCCCTTTAGTGATGTTTTCTGCCCCAAGCGGGCCTCCAAACTACCCCCACACCAGTCATGGGACTGTGCCATCGATCTGTTTCCGGCTGAGCCAGTGCCCAGAGTAAAGATCTAAGTAATATGGAATATGGAATATCTCCTTAGTGCCACTGTCTTCACCAAGTTGGATCTCTGCAGCGCCTATAACTTCATCCAGGTACGTGAGGGGGGCGAGTGGAAGACAGCTTTTAATCACCCCTACTGGTCATTATGAGTATATTATCATGCCGTATGGTCTAGTCAACGCCCCCTCCGTATTCCAGGACTTCAAACATGAGGTGCTCCGGGAGTTTCTCCACAAGTTCATCCACATCTACATCTATGATATCCTCATCTACTCCTGGAGCCTAGGGGAACATCACTGCCACGTTGCAGTGGTCCTGCAATGCCTGGGGGCATTCCAGCTTTAACTCAAGGCAGAAAAGAGCTCCTTCCATCAGGCCTCAGTGCAGTTCCTTGGATATTACATCGATAGCAGTGGCATCCGGATGGATGAGGGGAAGGTGGACGCCATCCAGAACTAGTCCACTCCTACCACCGTAAAAGAACTCCAGCGTTTCCTTGGCTTTGCCAATTTCTACCGCTGATTGATTCAAGGTTACAGCTCCATCACCAACCCACTCACCAACCCCGTCTTCTCTGAAACAAGCCCAAATCTCTGTCTTGGACCCCAGCCGCCACAGAGGCATTCAGTTCCCTTAAAGAGGCCTTCACCACTGCTCCTCTCCTAGTCAATCCCGATCCCTATAGGCCCTTCATCGTGGAAGATGATGCCTCCACCACCGGAATAGGAGCGGTGCTCTCCCAGCAGCAGGGGAAACCCAGCTGGATCCATCCATGTGCCTTCTTTTACCGCAAGCTCAACCCGGCAGGAGGCCAACTACGACATCGGCAACCGGGAGCTCCTAGCTATCAAGCTAACGCTCGAGGTGCGGACGCATTGGCTGGAGGGAGCCAAACAACCCTTCCTAGTACTCACAGACCATAAAAACCTTGAATATCTGCACATAGCCAAGAGGTTAAACCCCAGACAGGCCCGCTGGGCTCTATTCTTCACTCGTGTCAATTTTCCCATCTCCTACCGGCCAGGGGCCAAAAATGTCCTGAAGAAAACCTGGAGGAACCTGAAACCAAACTCCCTGACAAGGTTATCATCAGCCCCATCACCTGGTCAGCCGAAATTTTGCCCTCCTCCAATTCCACCACCAATGCCCCGCCGTGTTATCCACCTGGCTTGCAGTACATCACCAGGACACGGCGCACTCCATTCATCCACTCGGCTCACACATCACCTGGCACTGGCCACCTGGGGGTCAATGAAACCCTCTCTCTACTAAGTGAGCGCTTCTGGTGGCCCAACATGGCTTCTGACATCAGAAGGTACATGCAGGGATGTAAGGAATGTGCCATCTTGAAGAGCCCACGTCACCTACCATCTGGCAAACTCCTCCCTCTGCCCGTTCCTAAGCACCCATGGTCGCACATAGGGGTGGACTTAATCACTGACCTACCACCCTCAGATAATCATACATGAATTCTCGTAATTGTTGATAGATTCCCTAAATCTTGACGTCTTATTCCCCTGAAAGGACTGCCCATGGCCATGGAGACCGCCGAACTGATGTTTAACTACGTCTGCCGATACTTTGGCATCCCTGAGGACATTGTCTCCGACAGAGCCCTCAGTTCATCTCCCGAGTTTGGAGGGCTTTCCATTCCCTCCTAGATGTGGGCGTCAGCCTGTCATCTGGATACCATCCTCAGTCCAATGGGCAGTCAGAGAGGAAGATCCAAGAGAGCGGCCGCTTCCTTCGTACCTTCTGCCATGGCCACCAGGATTCTTGGAACCAGTTCCTAGGGTGGGCTGAGAATGCACAGAACTCCCTACGTCAACCTTCCACCGGACCCACCCCATTCCAGTGCGTGCTCGGCTACCAGCCACCACTCTTCCCATGGTCAGGTGAACCCTTGGACATACCATCTGTCGACTACTGGATCCAAGAGAGTGAGAGGGTCTGGGATGCAGCCCACCATCAGTTACAATGGGCCCTATGTAGACGCAGGATGACAGCCGACGTTCGCCGCTCTGAAGCCGCAGCATACCAACCAGGACAGAAGGTCTGGCTGTCAACCCGAGACATCCACCTGCGTCTACCGTGCGCAAAATGAGTCCCAGATTCATTGGCACATTCACCATCGCAGAGCAGATCAACCCAGTCACCTTCAAACTGCACCTTCCCCCTGAGTATCAGATCCACCCCACATTTCATGTGTCACTCCTCAAACCTCACCATCCTTCTGTCTCCCTCTCTACAGAGCCTGGCGTAACCGAAGCCCCCCTGCCACTCATCCTTGACGATGGAGCTGCCTACAAGTTTCACAACATCCTGGACTCCCGGCGTCGTGATGGACAACTTGAGTATCTATTGGACTGGGAAGGATACGGTGCAGAGGAATGACATCGTGGATTCAAACCTGCTAGACACCTTCCATTCCAACCACCCTGACAGACCTGCTCCTCAGGGAAGAGAACGTCCACCACTCAGGAGCAGTCTGTGGGGAGGGGGGTACTGTAACAGACACGCCAGGCTCCAACACCAACCAATCACAGCGCACACCCTCACCAGAATACTAAACAAACCCACCTGCTCCTCATCCACCTGCAATCAATCCCTCTTACAAAAGTCACACACACACACTCAGTCACCGTCTGGTCTCATTCGCAACTAGGTCAATACCTACCTGCTTAAAGGACTAACCATTTACCCTGCTTACCTCTCTTCAGCGATCTTAAACGTCTTCCTGTTTCCATCGTGTGTGTGTGTGTGTGTCATATACCTCCATCACCTTGTGTTACTACCCTCCGGATCAACTCATCACTTTAACCTCCAGCACCTGATACTCATCATTCACTTACCTGCTCCTCTGCTTGTGCCCTAATAAACCGTGTTCTCCTGTTATTCCAGTCTCCTGTCCCTGATTCCTGTAACAATAATAGGTTTTGCACCATGTGTATGAAAATAAATGGGGAGAATAAATTCATGGCTTATTTTGTCGAACTATCCATCTAAACTATCATTAACTACTAAAATAAGCTATTTGTTTAAAGCACTGAATACATCAAGAAGTGCTGCATGGGGTATGAAATCTCGGTGCTCTTTGTTTGTATGGGATAGTATATATTTAAGAACTAGAATTCCAAGGCACTCGAATTGTATAGTGAAAAGTTAAAAAGCCTTTATTGCATCACTGGCTTTATACGTTAAAACTCTTTTGGTGAGAGGTACATCTACGCGTTACGTAGGCTATTCGTTTGTTGGTGTAATAAGATGTCACATTGATTTATGCCATAAAACCTGGTACTTTTCAGGAATGCTTTAATAAAATGAATAACCTTACGTGTCAGATGTTGCTTTGCTAGCAGTTGTATGATGTTGGAAATGATTACGGTACACACGGTAGAAAAACAAAACAAAACATTAAGGTAACAAAATATGAAATAGAATGGCGGATATTTAGGCCAAAGTGGGAGATGATAAAAATCTTTGTCATTATTTTATCTTTGTTCTATTTTTTTTAATAACAAAGATACACATTACAAATAAACATAATATACAAATAAACAGTGTTTTATTTTCAGGTACAATAGTATTTAGAGGAGCATTCAAAAGATTGACTGAACGAATAAAAATAAACATTATATACACTGATTCCTATTAAAGCAACTGTATTAAAGTTTTTCATTGAAGATTATTGAGCGATTTTTCTCTTTGTTTTTGGTGTTTTATTTACATTAAAGTGATAATTCACCCAAAAATTTACCATATTTCCCGGACTATAACTCGCACTTTTTTTTCATAGTTTGGCTGGTCCTGCGACTTATAGTCAGGTGCGACTTATTTATCAAAATTAATTTGACATGAACCAAGAGAAATTAACCAAGAGAAAACATTACCGTCTACAGCCGCGAGAGGGTGCTATATGCTGTTCTGTGCTCCTGTAGCCTGTTGCGACTTATATATGCTTTTTTCCTCATCATGACGTATTTATGGACTGATGCGACTTGTACTTAGGTGCGACTTATAGTCCGAAAAATATGGTAAATAGGTTAGTGTTTTTTTTGTTTTTTTTATATATCTTTATGTGCCCACACAAAAATGGTTTTAAACCTGAATGAGTTTTCTTCTTCTGCTAAACATAAGGTCTATTTGAAGAAGGTGGAACACAAAACAGTTGCTGTGAACCCAGTGACTTCCAGAGTATTTTCCCTACTATCAAAGTTAATGTGGACCAGCAACTGTTTGGTTATCAGCTTCTTCAAAATATCTTCTTTCGTGTGCAGCACAAGAAAGAAATTAATATACTGTAGGTTTGGGCAAACATGAGAGTGAATAAACAATGAAAGAATTTTAGGGTGAATTATCCCTTTAATTACAGTGGCAGCATGTTCAGTACTGTCTCTTTAAAACCTGCTTGCATCTAATATACAGACATGCATCTGTTTCTTTCATTTTAGACATTACTTACTGAGGCTATACATAAACCTTGTTTGTTTTGACAGTATCAACACAAAACATAACTTAGTTCAGTAATCAGGCACAGTTTGAAGGGTTTTTCGTTTTTGTGCACACGCTTTGAGTGTGCTTGAAAAAAAAGAAATGCACGTCAGCACAGCACACAAATAAAACATTTAAATAACCAGTAGGGCTTTAAAAGCAAATGCAAACATTTTTATTTTGTGAATAAGTGCAGTGTCCCATCAGAGGGAAAACTGTTAATGTATGCAGGGCCGCTGCTGGCCAAATGGGTGCCCTAAGCAGAATTGTATTGTTGTGTCCCCTTTCCAAATTATTATGGAAGTTAAAAAAAAAACTACTATAGGGGTTAAAATAGAACTTTAATAAAATATAAAAGTAAATAACTCAATTGTAATTACATTTTATTGTTTAAAAATTACAATTTTAGCTAGACAGTTGCCTATGGCTATGATTTTACTAATGCAGTTGTCTGACTGATATTATAGTCTCAACCATTCAGGAATTACACAAAAGAAAATTTTACTTCAATTAAAACAGTGTTATTCAATTTTATTAATTAACCAATCATTATTGTCTCATTGTTTTTATATAATGCATTTTATGGCATTTTAAAAGGCTGTTGTTCACATAGGTCTGTTTTTATTAGCACAAAAATATTATCTGAATATACACTCCTGCTCCAACAATAAGAGACATTGTCTTATACAGTTCAAAATTATACATAGGCTTCCACAACTTATTTCCGAACGCTTGATCAAACTGTGACAAACGTTTTTTCTTGCCCTAAAGTTACCAGTTATTGGTCTGATGTATTTAATGTTCATTTCCTACTCTCTTATTACTGCAAAAAAACGTTACTTCTGATGTCACGGAAAGGGCCAGTGATACCTACTGACAAAATGTGGCTTCGAGATCTTTTCAGTACATTTAGAAAAAAATGAGATATTTGTTGAAGGATAATCTCTCAGTTGGCAACCCTTCATAGACTTCTTACAATCAGCATCTGTATAAACACCTATTTTCTTTTATTTTAATTGTATAAACTCTTATTTTACTTCTTGCTGCACAAATGTATTCTATTTCCTAACTCTGTTTTTTTCTGTTTTGCTCTGGTTTATATATACACTTATACATAAGCACTTGAGCCTCTCTTATAGTGTTGATTGTAAACTGTACAATATATATATATATATATATATATATATATATATATATACTCAATAAAAAATAAAAATAAATAAATAAATAAAAACCGAGAGGAAATGGTAAATTATATGATAAATGATCTTCTGCTGCCATCTAGTGGTCATAGTGGGAATCATGACATTCATTTTATTTTAACAGTATTGGTTTTCTACTAGGTGAAATCTTGGCAGAAGTCTTCCACCTAGCATGACAAATTTCCAATTATGTATCTCTATAAGTAAAAAAAAAAGAAGAAAAAAAATGTTCTTTAAAATAAATTTTGCTCTATAAAAATGTGAAAAATATGAATAACTTGCTTTTGTTAATTGTATACTAACAAAAATAACAAAAAAAATAGAAATGAAAAATATTAAAAAAGCAAGTTTTTTTTTTAAAGAAAACAAGCAGTTAGTTAATAAATGGATTGCAAGTCTAAAATAATAAAATAGAATTAGAGTTGAATAGAGAGTGCTAGAGTTAGAGGGTCACATAAAGACGGAAGAGATGTGATATGGTTGGTGTGCCTAACTGGATGGTGAAATTGTGATGAAACGATGGGTTTGATGGAACCACAAGCAGTTCTGGCTTGGCAAGGAAGAGTTGAAGGTGATGATCATTCATTCATCAAGAAATGTCTGTTAGACAAGCTGAGATGCAAGCAGCTATCGTGGGATCATCAGGATGTAATGAGAAGTAGACTTGAGTGTCATCAGCATAATAATGGTATGAAGATATATATTTTATATATATATATATACTGTATATCCCAAGGGTTCCAAGCTCTCTCTGTCTCTCTCCTCTCTATATCTCCTCTCTCTGTTCTCTCAGCATAATTGTCTGACTCACCTCTGTCTGTAAAATTAAGTTAAAATTGAGAAAAAACAGCTTACGTAGCACACCACATCCTGTCAAGTAGCTGGTCACATTATAATGCCTATAGACTAACCCTTTCAGACAAACCATTCAAATAAATGATTTAGTATGCATTTAATGTTCAGGTACCCAGTCTGAATGCTATAGCAAAACAAAAACAACAAATATTAAGAATATATTTATTAAATGTATAAAATATATATTTTTTGAATGTACAGTAGGATCTCAACTACACACTAACCACAACTAAAGTGTAGCTACAAGTGTGGTCATGCTTCATTTCAAATCTGAGGATGATATCTCTGAAATTATGCATTTTATATTTGTAAGACCATATCATGGGAGGCTTTGGAGAAGTTTTAGAAAAGGCTGATAAGATGTTTTCATATATTTTATTAATGACACAGACACATTAAATTATTATTTCTCCAAATATGCGCACCATTGGACTATATAGCCCTGGCGGATCTTGGATATTGTAAGTATACGAACACAAATAAACCGGACATGAGATGAATTGCTGCTGTAAAAGTAAAGATACCTATTCAAAATAATGAACATTATTATTATTATTATTATTATTATTATTATTATTATTATTATTATCATTATTAACGGACGTTTACCGTACCCGTGAAACCGTGAACGGCTAGTGATAACATTAATTAGCTAAGGTGACTTGAGTCAGTGGCATGAATCTACCATGAACCGAATTAACCTCAAAAACAAAGGCTCATTCAAACATGCCCCCACATGTCTACATCACTATGTGGAAATATTTGTGTAATGCCATGCAAATGTTCATGCAAAGAAAGAAGGCGTAGTTTCTGCAGTTATCGTTGAAGCAGCCATGTCAGAAGGCCAGGCAACCGATTTGGTGGCGGGGCTCCAGAAGACCGTGGCAGAGTCAGAGCGCCTGAGGATGAGGCACAGCTGGAGGGAAGGAGGAGCCTGACAGAGCCAGAGGGATGGAGTGACGAGGCGAATCCAGAGGAGTGGAGACCCAAAGCGGTGGATGGTTTACGACTGACCAAGGCGGAGAAGGAGGGATGAGGGAGCCCGGTGGAGCTGGTGTGATGAAGGGCCATGGTGGAGATGAGGGAGCTAGGATCCAAGGCGGAGCTGATGGATAAAAGGAGGGGAGACAGGTGATCCTCATGCCAAGAGCTGGAGACTGGAAGTCCTGAAGGGGATCAGAGCACCCAGATGGTGCTGACTGAGGGTGAGCTGAGGGACTGACAGGCACCAGCAGAGATAGAGCTGAGGAACTGGCTGGTTTAAGAGGATGTGGGAGAGGGAGACTGGGAGGGAACACAGGAGGTCTTGAGCTGGGTGGAACCCTATCATAAAACAGAATACAAGACAAAAAGACAATGTACAAGAACAGTAACAACATACCCAATGACCTGAAGCATATGTGTGTTTATTTAAAAAAGGGTTTTTGTATGAATTAATTAGAGAAGAGTCTGTATCTGTTTCAGAGAGAGCGAAGTAGGAGGAAGATTCTCCCCACATACTCTTAGGTCATAAAAATGATCTGGTCTGGCTGACATCCTGGCACATAGAATGCTTATTGGATGAACGGTCTGTGATCATTTGTTAATCTTAAAAGAAACCTTACCTGATTACAAACTGTACTGGACCAATACCTGGACATGACACAACTGGACTGGACCTGGAGGACTGTGAGGTGTGTTTCCAGCATATTGATGCTTTCATTTCTAGTGAACTGTTACTAGAGACTGATGATCAAGGTCTGAGTGAACTATTGTCATTGCAACAGACTGTAAAATCAATTAACCAGATTTGCACTGGTGTATGCACATCTGAAGTTGACACAAACAATCATAACAGGCATATTTCACACACACCACCTACAAATGACACCTACTTACCAACACGGCACAAGCTCATGTGGTGTTGGAGGGTTTGGATCTGAAACAAACCTAGATATGCAAAAATGTTCGCAGAGTATGAAGAATAGGGCTGCACAATAAATCGCATGCGATATTTAATGTGCATCTCTTCAGTAAAGCCGGTTCTGTAATCAGCTGTAAATCTCCATCACCTGTGCACTTTCCCATGGAGCAGCATTTACTACACAGAACCAATATACACTGACAATCTGCGCAAAACATGCACAAAATATGATTATGGTTTTGAGTGAGTGGTTTGTGATTGCAGCTCTGCTTATCTGTTAAATCTTACTATCACTCTCTGTTGTCTAAAGTGATAAAATATCATCTTAATTCCCACCATATATCCAATATTATCTATCAATCTAATTTGACTAATCTGACTGTTCAATTTAATTTTTTTAATCACGAGTGCAGCGTGCCTACAGCGCGTTAGCATTTGTTAGCCATTTTGCTTGACATTAACGTTTCTATTCACGTTTCTATTCGCGTCTGTTATGATTTTCTTTTTTTTTTTTATCAGTTTCTTTTCTCTCTTGGGCCTTTTTTCAGGAGTTCATCAAACAACAGTGGTAAGTCAGAATCATTCTTCAATCACGGTGAGTAATGGCGATTTCTCTTGCTTTTGTTGTTTGCACCTCCAATTAAAATGTTGGGTAGTACAATTTGACAACGAGAAATGCTACCTGTAAAGTTATGGTTTATTAACGTCTACACCTATCACAACCCTAAACCTACCCTTACAGTAATGCAAATAAAGAAATTATGTGTTATATTTGCGGTTGTAGCTAGAAGGGATACAGCTATGGGAAACCAACAATAAATATATATTTTTTAACCCTAAAATATTGTGTTTTATTATAGTATACACTTACCCCAACCCTAAACCTACCATTACTGTAATGCAGATACATTAAATATTATTGTTCAGCATGAGAAAAATAATGCAATATTGATGTGCAGTAAAGAATGGTAGGAAAATCTGATGGATAGGATAAAATGTCAGGGCACTATGGAGCCAAAAGAGTCTCAATAAAGATAAATGCTCACACTATATTCACATTTGCACACATAGGATTCATACATGCACACACATAATCCATAAATACATACACAGGATACACAAATGCGCACAAAATTCACAAATGAACACACAAAATTTAAAAAGCACAGAAGATTCTCAAATGCATACAAAATTCGAGAAGGGTCTGGCTGCAGACCACGGCGAGTGGAGCTCCACTCTCAAACCGGAAATACGTCACCTACACTTGAAAACAATCAAGATGGCGTCGCCGGGAGTACTTCAAACTTAAACTCAGGTAATTTTATCTCTGGATCGCTAAAATGGTGAACTGACGCTGTTGTAACGTGCAGTGTAAGAAAAACGCACAGGGCTTACGTGAAATTACTCACAAAAGGATTAATAAACACTATGGATTTATAGATTTATATCGCGAGCAATGTTGATATCTGGCCACTGATCTATAAATCATATATACACCACATATAGTCCTGTATAGATCAATGTGTCTGTCTAATGGTTTTTTATTAAGTTTCCAAGTTCAGCTACAAACCTTTACAAACCTTTACAAACCTCCTGTCTCCTCCGATAGGATGGCCGCCAGTCCAGAGCCACTGCCCAGGATGGTCACCAGTCCAGCATCACAGCACAAGATGGCCGTCATCCCAGCGTCACAACAGGTAATGGCTGCT
Source organism: Carassius gibelio (assembly GCF_023724105.1). Lineage (NCBI taxonomy): Eukaryota > Metazoa > Chordata > Actinopteri > Cypriniformes > Cyprinidae > Carassius > Carassius gibelio. Next base: position 10,422,716 of record NC_068375.1, read on the forward strand.
GAGCCAGCGCCTCAGCACAAGATGGCCGCCAGTCCAGCGCCACAGCACAAGATGGCAGCCAGCCCAGCGCCACAGCACGAGATGGTCGCCAGCTCAGAGCCACAGCACGAGATGGCCGCCAGCTCAGTGCCACAGCACGAGATGGCCGCCAGCTCAGCGCCACAGCACGAGATGGCTGCCAGCTCAGCGCCACAGCACGAGATGGCCGCCAGCTCAGAGCCACAGCACGAGATGGCCGCCAGCTCAGAGCCACAGCACAAGATGGCCGCCAGCCCAGCGTCACAGCACAAGATGGCCGACTCAACGCCTGAGTCTCCAGACAAGGTGCCACCGGCTCGCCATCATAGAGTGCGGAGGAGGAGGAGACAGGCGTCTAGCGTTCATCAAAGCCCGGAGGATGTTCCGGAGCGGGCCGCTGTCGTCCAGGAGGACGTTCCCGAGTGGGCCGCTGCCGTCCAGGAAGCTGTTCCTGAGGCCGATGCGGTGCCCGATGCTGTTCCGGAGGCCGAGGCCGTTCCCGAGGAGGTGCTCGATACTGTTCCCGAGGAGGTGCTCGATGCTGTTCCGGAGGCCGAGGCGGTGCCCGTGGCCGTTCCCGAGGAGGTGCTCAATGCTGTTCTAGAGGTCGAGGCGGTGCCCGATTCTGTTCCGGAGGCCGAGGCGGTGCCCGAGGAGGTGCTCGATGCTGTTCCGGAGGTCGAGGCGGTGCCCAATGCTGTTCCGGAGGTCGAGGCGGTGCCCGATGCTGTTCCGGAGGCCGAGGAGTTGACCAAGGCTATTCCCGAGGAGATGCTCGATGCTGTTCCGGAGGTCGAGGCGGTGCCCAATGCTGTTCCGGAGGTCGAGGCGGTGCCCGATGCTGTTCCGGAGGCCGAGGAGTTGACCAAGGCTGTTCCCGAGGAGATGCTCGATGCTGTTCCGGAGTTCGAGGTGGTGCCCGCTGCTGTTCCGGAGGTCGAGGCGGTGCCCGCTGCTGTTCTGGAGGCCGAGGCGGTGACCAAGGCAGTTCCCGCTGGGGTGACCGAGGCGGTGCCCGAGGCCGTTCCAGAGGCAGTACCCGAAGCAGAGGCGTCTCACGTCTCCACAGGCAGTCCAAAGTCAAGTCAGGTGCCCATTGACTGTTCAGAGTTTAGTCAGTTCCCGGTGGACCCTCTAGAGTCGAGTCAGGTGTTCATGGACCCTCCAGAGTCAGGGTTAGTCACCGTCGACCTTCCAGAGTCAGGGTTAGTTATCGTTGACCCTCCAGAGTCAGGGCTAGTTCCTGCTGACTATCCAGAGTCGAGTCATGTTTCAGTTGTATCTCAAGAATCAACTCAGGTTCCCATTGATCTTCTCAAGTCAAGTCAGGTGCCCGTTGACTTTCCCGAGTTGAGTCAGTTTCCAGTTGACCCTCCAGAGTCGAGTCAGGTTCCCGTGAACCCTCCAGAGTCAGGGCTAGTCACTGATGACCTTCCAGAGTCAGGACTAGGTACCATGGTCTTTCCAGAGACAAGGCTAGTCACCGGTGAACTTCGAGGACTGAGTCAAGTCACCGGTGATCTTCCTCCCATTGGGCCAACCACTAAGATGTGGTGGTCTTCCGCTCCACCCTGGGAGACTCAGGCCTTGACCACGAGGACGTGGTGGTCATCCGCTCCATCCTGGGGGACTCTGGCCTTGACCACGAGGACGTGGTGGTCTTCCGCTCCGCCCTGGGGGGGCTTCTGCCTTGACCACATGGGTGTGATGGGCCTCTAATCACTTAATGTCCCCCATGTACCCATGTTTTTGTGTTTTTGTTTTCATTTGTTTTTCTATTTATCTCCTTCTTTGGACCTGGCCCTCCGTCCCTCCCTTTCATCCTCCGCCGGTCCACCACCCTCCTGGACTCCTTGTTTTGTGTTACACTTTCCTGCCTCTGCCTTTCCATTCCATCTGGTTGTTCCGTCTCTGTTTTTTCCATTTTACCTGGTTGTCCTGTCTTTGTCTCTCCATTCCACCTGGTTGTTTGTCTCAGTCTGTCCATGCTATCTGGTTCTCCTGTCCCTGTTTTCTGACCCTCCGTCCCTCCCCCTAGTCCGGCACCGCTTCACCTCCCTCCTACCTCTTTTTCTGTTGGGTTTTCCGGTGTTTCAGGTGGAGTCTCTGAGAGCTGCTCCGTAGGGGAGGGGGTAATGTCACGCTGTCAGTCTCTGTTTTCCTGGGTGTTCCCTAGTGAGCTCACTTCTCCTTAGGCACTTCACCATAGGCACTTTAATTCCTCTAGTCTGGTTCTGTCTTCACAGTAATTGCACTCCAATTAAATCGCACAGGTGCTGACAATCCTTTTTCATTAGTCTTCCTATGTATAGCTGTCTTTCTCTGTCATCTGTATGGAGTCCTTACCCTATGTGTTGACATGTTCTCGTCTCCCGAGACCTTCTTACCTTCTCGTTCCTCAGAGTTTCCCATTTCATCCGGTTCCCTCTTTTGGTTTTGTTTGTCTCTCAAGACTGTTTATTTTGTATTTCCCTTTTTGTTCAATAAATCATACCTTGCAATTGGATCATACCCTCTCCTTGTGTTTTCCCTAAACCCAACCGTCACACAGAAGCTCTAAAAATATGGATTGTGGATGTCTGTAGTGCAAATTGCTGGGGGGGGGGGGGGGGGGGTGGAATAAAAAAAAAATAGCTGTCTTGTCATAAACCGTGAAAGATTAGTATATTATTATTTCTACTATGTAAAAGTAACAACGATAAAAGTACAGAACACATTAACATTACGTACAAAGAGGTGACATAACTTGCAAAGCACCCCTTATACATGTATATAACAAGTAATAATACAAAACGAAAGTTTGGTGGAGTTGACGTATTTTCGCTCTTGAATGGAGCTCCACTCTCCGCCATGGAGGTGATGTAATTCTACGGAAAGTGTTGCCCCGACCAGCATGGCAGCCATGTCATTAGTGGAGGGGACGTAATTCTACGTAAAGTGTGGCCGGTCCAACATGGCAGCGGCGTCGCAAGTGGAGGTGACGTATTTCCGCTCTTGAGTGGAGCTCCACTCGCCCATATGTCTGCAGCCAGACTCTCTTGCAAAATTCAGAAATGCACACAAAATTCAGAAATACACACACAATTCAGAAATGCAAACAACATTTACAAATGCATTCAAGATTCACAAATGTATTTCTGATGCACACACACATATATCTTGATTTACAAACTGCTTGCGGTCTGTGAACTTCACTGCATTTGTGTGTGAATTTTGAGACTCCCCTGACTTGGCTTAACACACAAATGCCTTTTTTTAAACAGGTAATGATCTGCAACCAATCAGATATATCCCTTGTTTTAGCCAATCACAAGAATGCACCCCACGTGGGGGATTGTTTACTTATAAGCCAATCAGCGAACAACTCACTTTCCTCACGCAGCGAATGACTCACTTTCCTCAGCGAACAACTCACTTTCCTCACGCAGCGAATGACTTACTTTCCTCAGCGAATGACTCACTTTCCTCACGCAGCGAAGTTGAGTGAACGATTCACTTTCCTTACGCAGCGAATATGAGTGAACGATTCACTTTCCTCACGCAGCGAGTGACTCACTTTGCGCAGCCGGAGAGTCACTTTCCTCTCGCAGTGGACCACTGACTCTCTCTTCATGTAGGGAACGAATATTATAATTAAAGTGACTTCTATATCGCATCCAAAAGAATATTTAGAAGCACACATGTGCTAATTTGAAAACGCAGCACTCAGGTGTGCTATAAACGGCAGCAGGTGAGTTCACTTGTCTTCAACAAAAATGTAAAGTTTTAATACTTGGTGATTTTAATATCCATGTTGATAATGAAAAAGATGCAGTGGGATCAGCATTCATAGACATTTTAAACTCTATTGGGGTTAGATAACACATGCCAGGTCCTACTCATTGTCGAAATCATACTCTAGATTTAATACTGTCACATGGAATTGATGTTGATAGTGTTGAAATTATGCAGCCAAGCAATGATATCACAGATCATTATCTAGTCTCGTGTAAACTTCATACAGCTAAAACTGTATATTCTACTCTTTGTTACAAGTATGGTAGAACCATCACTTCTACCACAAAAGACTGCTTTATAACTAATCTTCATGATATATTTCAATTACTTAGTACATCCAACAACTAGAACAACTTGATGATGTAAAATAAACTATGGACTCTCTCTTTTCTAGCATTTTAGATACGGTTGAAAACAGTCTGAGACCGTAGTATAATGAGCACACTTGCACCCTAAAGAGAGCATCCCGGAAAATGGAGCGCAGCTGGAGGAAAACAAAACTAGAGGTATTTAATATTGCTTGGCGGGAAAGTAGACTATCCTACAGAACAGTGTTAATTTTTGCAGGCATTTTTGATTTAGTCTTAGTCTTAGTCTTGAGACAAAATTGCTTAATAGTCTTAGTCACATTTTAGTCATTTGAGTCTTTCATAGTTTTAGTCTAGTTTTAGTCAACGAAAAGTCATTGCATTTTTGTCAACTTTTAGTCACTACTTATAGTCAGCCAAACTGTAGTTACCAAAGTTTAGTTTTCAAATTATAATAATCATTAATTATTTTCTGTTTAGACCAAATCAATTAACCTTTGAATTTGGAAAACCTTGAATAAATTATGACAATTTTCATTTTTGGGTGAACTATCACTTTAAGTGAAAAAGGAGCAACTTATAAACATATATATATATATATATATATATATATATATATATATATATATATATATATATATATATATATATATATATATATATATGTTCATATATACATATATATATACATACATATATATATATATATATATATATATATATATATATATATATATATATATATATACAGGACAGACCAAAAGCTTGTAAGCATTACTATTTGTAATGTTTTTGAAAGAAGTTTTTTCTGCTCATCAAGCCTGCATTTATTTGATGAAAAATACAGAAAAATATTATATTACAATAATATTATTACAACTTTAAATAAAAGTTTACTGTTTGAATATACTTTTAAAAACTAATTGATTTCTGTGATGCAAAGCTGAATTTTCAGCATCATTACTCCAGCCTTCAGTCTCACATGTAACATCCAGTCTATCACATGATCATTTAGAAATCATTCTAATATTCTGATTTATTATGAGTGTTGGAAACAGTTTTGCTGTCTAAAATATTTGATGAATAAAAGGTTAAAAAGAACTGCATTTATTAAAAAAAACAAAATTCTAATAATATATATTCTAATAATATATTTTCTTTACTATCACTTTTTATCAATTTAACAAATCCTTGCTGAATAAAAGTATTGTAAAATTGTAAAGTAAAAAAAAAAATACTGACCCCAAATTACTGACCAGTAGTGTATATTGTTATTACGAATTATTTATATTTTAAAAACATAGCTTCTTTTTTTTTTTACTTTTTATTCATCAAAGAATCCTAAAGAAGTATCACATGTTCTGAAAAAATATTAAGCAGCAGAACTGTTTCCAACTTTGATATTGAATGAATAAATGATCATTTAAAGTATAATACATTTTAAAACAATTATTTTAAATTGTAATAATATATCACAATATTACATTTTTTCTGTATTTTTGATCAAATAAATGTAGGCTAGATGAGCAGAAGAAACTTCTTTCAAAAACATTAAAAATAGTGATGTTGTCAAACTATTGGTCTGTACTGTACTGTACAGTACAGACCAAAAGTTTGGACACACCTTCTCATTCAAAGAGTTTTCTTTATTTTCATGACTATGAAAATTGTAGATTCACACCGAAGGCATCAAAACTATGAATTAACACATGTGGAATTATGAGTGGAATTATATACATAACATAAAAGTTTGAAAAAAATGAAAATATGTCTTATTCTAGGTTCTTCAAAGTAGCCACCTTTTGCTTTGATTACTGCTTTGCACACTTAGCATTCTCTTGATGAGCTTCAAGAGGTAGTGACCTGAAATGGTCTTCCAACAGTCTTGAAGGAGTTCCCAGAGAGATGCTTAGCACTTGTAGGCCCTTTTGCCTTCTGTCTACGGTCCAGCTCACCCCTAAACCATCTCGATTGGGTTCAGGTCCGGTGACTGTGGAGGCCAGGTCATCTGGTGCAGCACCCCATAACTCTCCTTCCTTTTTCGTCGTTGTCTTCATTAACCAAATTAACACTGCTACAGAAAAGCATTAAAAACTACTAGATCTGATTATTTTTTGTTTCTTTTAGAAGAAAACAAACATAACCCCACTGTATTCATTACAGTGGATAAATTAGCGAAAAATAAAGCAACAACAGGTGTTGACAGCACAGCAGTCATGACTTTATGAACTACTTTACTACCAAGATTGATACTATTAGAGATAAAATTGTTAACATGTAGTCATCAGCTACAGTATCTCATCAGACAGTACACTATAGATCCCCTGACAGTTTCACTCAATCTCTCAATAGGAGAGGAAGAATTGTATGAACTTGTTAAATCATCTAAACCAACAACATGTATATTCCATCTAAGCTCCTAAAAGAGGTGCTTCCAGAAGTCAAAGATTATCTTTGACCATTATTAATTTGTCATTGTCATTAGGATATGTCCCCAAAACCTTCAAACTGGCTGTTATTAAGCCTCTCATAAAAAAATAAATAGACACCAAAGAACTAGTTAATTACAGACCAATCTCAAATCTTCCTTTGCTGTCCAAGATACTAGAAAAGATAGTATCCTCACAATTATATTCCTTCTTAGAGAAAAATGGTATCTTTGAGGATATCCAGTCAAGATTTAGACTGTATCAGTACTGAGCCTATTCTCCTTAAAGTTACAAATGTTCTGCTCTTATCATCTGATCATGGTTGTATCTCTTTATTAGTGCTATTGGATCTAAGTGTTGCATTCGACACTATTGACCACAACATTCTCTTGAATAGACTAGAAAATTTTGCTGGCATTTAAGGACCCAAACCATTCAAATCGTACTTATCTGACAGCCATCAGTTCGTTGCAGTGAAGGAAGAGGTATCATATCAATCACAAGTGCAGTATGGAGTACCTCAAGGAGATATCATCAGGAAGCATGGTGTTAGCTTTCACTGTTATGCTGATGATACTCAGCTATATATGTCTTCGATGCATGGAGAAACATACCAATTTGAAAAATTAATGGAATGCATAGTCAATATAAATACCTGGATGAGGAGTAATTTCTTACTGCTAAATTCTGAAAAAAAAAAAAAAAATCTGATGTGTTATTTATAGGACCTATACACTCTACATGTAATAACCTAGAACACTGTCTAAGACTTGATGGCTGCTCTGTCAATTCTCCATTATCATTTAGTAACCCCAGGTTTGTTATTTGATAGCAATCTTTCCGTAGAAAGACACATTTTTTACTATTTGTAAAACTGAATTTTTCCATCTCAAAAATATATCTAAATTATGATCTATGCTCTCAAAATCAAATGCAGAAACATTAATTCATGCTCTCAAGATTAGATGATTGTAATGCTTTATTGATTGGTTGTTCTGCACGCTTAATAAACAAACTCAACTAGTCCAAAATGCAACTGCTAGAGTTCTTACTAGAGCCAGGAAGTATGATCATATGGCTAATATTAGTCCGGTTCTGTCAACACTGCACTGGCTCCCTATTAAACATTGTATAGATTTTAAAATCTTGCTTATTACTTATAATAATATCCCTGTATGGTTTAGCACCTCAGTATTTGAACAAGCTATTATTGTACTATGGTCCTCCATTTCCACTGCATTTTCAAAATACCGTGAATATCAAAATCAATTGCGGGCGGCAGATCCTTTTCCTACTTAGTCTTCCAAACTCTGGAATAACCTACCTGACCTACCCAACCTATCTTGTTCGGGAGGCAGACACACTCTTGTCAGTGTAAATCTAGATGCAAGACCCACCTCTTTAACCTGGCTTTCACATGACACACTAACAAATTTCTAATATTTAGTTTCCGGCTTTGCTACCATTCGGACGTTCTAGCTTACTGCTCTGCGCTTTGCTTCTTATTTCTGTACTTTTCTCAGATCTTTCTAAGATTTTTACTTCAGCAGATCAGCACAGTGATCAAACAACAGATTTTTGGCACAAACTCTGAAACTAAAAACTTTGGCACTGGAATAATACTACAAAAAGAAGACTTTGCCTCCCACTGCTAGCAGCTTACATTCCGGAGACAGGATAACAACTGCCTACATTCAAACAGAAGAGAGAGAAAAATGCCTACTGTTGGAACTACTTGTTGCATGAACTGCTGCAAACATCTACAAAGGATTGTGATTCTTGAAACAAAGCATTCAGCTCAGAGCGCAGCCGAGCCAAGGACTCTGATAGTGGGTGACTCTATTATCAGAAACATTAGTAGCAGGACTACAACAACATTCTTAGAACGTGCTAGACGTTCTAAGGCCTTCTCTAGCTGAAGGGCAATGCCATCTACTCCGCGGCCAATTATGCATCAAACTAAGATTGATTAGTTTAAGACACAAAGCACCATACTCAGAATTTGTGCTCTGCATTTAACCCATCCAAAGTGCACACACACAGAGCAGTGAACACACACACACTGTGAACACACACCCGGAGCAGTGGGCAGCCATTTTATGCTGCGGCGCCCGGGGAGCAGTTGGGGGTTCGATGCCTTGCTCAAGGGCACCTAAGTTGTGGTATTGAAGGTGGAGAGAGAACTGTACATGCACGTCCCCCACCCACAATTCCTGCCGGCCCGGGACTCGAACTCACAACCTTTCGATTGGGAGTCCGACTCTCTAACCATTATGCCACGACTTACCCAAAAGTTTATTGCAGGGGATTTTAATATTCACATAGATAATGCAGAAAACAAAACTACAAAAGAAATGATAACATTCTAAACACGTTTGACCAGATTCAGCATTTGCATGGACCCACACACAAAGGTGGACACACTCTAGATCTTATCATCAGTAGGGGTCTAAACATTTCATCCATTGTTATTAAGGACGTAGCACTGATCACTTCTGTATTTTCTTTGATATATTGATCTCTGCTACCACTGAATCTAGATCTGTCTCTGTCAGAAAAAGATGCATTAATGAGAACACAATTGTACTATTTATGGAGGCTATATCTTTAACAGACTCTGTTGATATTCTTCTTGATTCCTTCAACTCAAAAGTTAAGAATGTTTTTGACGATATTGCTTCAATAATAGTCAGTAAGAAAACAAACAGACAGAAATCAGTTTGGAGAAGATTGACAACAGTTCAGACTATGAAAAGACAGTGCAGAAAAGCCGAGCGGATGTGGCGGAAGACAAAACTTGAAATTCACTATAACAGACATAAAAACTATAAAAGACAGCCTTCATGCTTTTAATGTGAAACTAGCCACAGCTAGACACAATTTCTTCTCAAACCTTACAAACAGTAACTTAAATAACACTTGTACTCTTTTTGCCGCTGTTGAGAGACTGACAAACCCCCCAAGTCAGATTCCCGGTGAAATGCTCTCTGACAGCAAATGCAATGAGTTTGCTTCCTTCTTTTCTGAGAAGATCATCAATATCAGGAAGGCGATTAGCACATCCTCAAGTAATGCAGAGGTCAGACAGATTCAGCCACAATATTAAAAGGATAATATGTTTCTTTTTGAAGCAATTGATAGCAAAATTCTGGAAGACATAGTGCAGCACCTAAAATCGTCAACCTGCTATCTTGACACACTTCCCACATCTTTTTCAAAAGTGTGCTAAACTGTTTAGAAGCAGATCTTTTAGAAGTGGTGAACGCCTCACTTCTTTCTGGGACATTTCCAAACTCCCTGAAAACAGCAGTTGTTAAAAGCCCCTCCTGAAAAGAGCAATCTTGATAACACCATTTTGAGCAATTTTAGACCAATAGCTAATCTTCCTTTTATAGGCAAAATTATAGAAAAATAGTTTTTAATCAGCTGAACAAATACTTAAACTATAATGGATACCTGGACAATTTTCAATCCAGTTTTTGACCGCATCACAGCACAGAGACAGCACTCATTAAGATAATAAATTATATTCGCTTAAATTGTGATTCTGGCAAAATATCGGTGCTGGTATTGCTAGATCTCAGTGCTGCGTTTGACACTGTTGATCATTACATTCTACTAGAGAGACTGGAAAACTGGATCAGGCTTTCCTGGATGGTACTCAAATGGTTCAGGTCATACTTAGAAGGGAGAGGCTATTATGTGAGTCTTGGAGAGCTTAAGTCTAAGTGGACGTCCATGACATGCGGAGTCCCACAAGGGTAAATTCTTGCACCGCTCTGTATATGCTTCCACTAAGTCAAATAATGAGCAAGAACCAAATTGTTTATCACAGCTATGCTGATCATAACAAGATTTACCTAGCTTTATCTCCAAATGACTACTGCCCCATTGACTCCCTCTGCGAATGTATTGATGAAATTAATAGTTGGATGTGCCAGAAATTTCTTCAGTTACAGAAGGAAAAAAACTGAAGTCATTGCATTTTGAAACAAAGATTAAGTTTTCAAGGTGAATGCATACCTTGACTCTAGGGGTCAAACAACTAAAAATCAAGTCAGGAATCTTGGCGTGATTCTGGAGACAGACCTTAGTTTCAGTAGTCATGTCAAAGCAGTAACTAAATCAGCATAGTATCATTTTAAAAAACATTTCAAGAATTAGATGTTTTGTTTCCAGCCAAGACTTGGAGAAACTTGTTCATGCCTTCATCACCAGCAGGGTGGACTATTGTAATGGTCTCCTCACCGGCTTTCCCAAAAAGACCATTAGACAGCTGCAGCTCATACAGAACACTGCTACCAGAATTCTGACTAGAAACAGAAAATCTGAGCATATCACACCAGTCCTCAGGTCCTTAAACTGGCTTCCAGTTACATTTAGGATTGATATTAAAGTACTTTTAATCTTATGTAAGTCACTAAATGACCTAGGACCGAAATACATAGCAGATATGCTCACTGAATATGAACCTATCAGAGCACTCAGATCATTAGGATCGAGTCAGTTGGAAATACCGAGGGTTCATACAAAACAAGGCGGGTCCTCCTTTAGTAATAATGCCGCCCGCAGTTGGAATCAGCTTCCAGAAGAGATCAGATGTGCTAAAACACTGGTCACATTTAATTCTAGACTTAAAACTCATCTGTTTAGCTGTGCATTTCTTTCATTACCATTGTGTACAAAATGTGCTATATAAATAAACTTGCCTTGTCTGGCCTTGCCTAATATTCAGATCCATTAAAGGATTTTTAGGCTGCATTAATTAGGAAAACCGGAACCAGGAACACTTTTCATAACACACCATGTACTTGCTACATTGTTAGAAGAATGACATCTACGCTAATATTAGTCTTTTTCTCTCTTATTCCAAGGTCACTGTAGCCACTAGATCCAGTCTGTATCCATCCCATGGTGGATCAGCACCCAAAGAGGACCTCTACAGCACTGAATGTCAGCGGAGACCAGGACAACTAGACCTTGTCTCCTGGATGGCCATTGGGACAAGACCACAGGAAACAGACGATTTTTCTGCACACTATGACCTTGCTGCAGCCTGGCATTGAACTGCTGGTTTTGTCTGGTCAGAGGAGAACTGGACCCCCAACTAAAACTGGTTTCTCCCAAGGTTTTTCTTCCAGAATGAGCTGGTCGTGGTGCTGTCCACAGTCTACAGGAGAAGGCAGACAGGACTGTCCACATTGCTTCATTTGCGGTGAGGAGAGACACCGGGCAGCTGGGTGCTTGAGATGACCTCGGTGGCAGGGAAACGGGAACCGCCCCCTGCAGAGGAACATTCAGTGTCCACAGAGCGAATGTCCCAAACTGATTTAACCTACTTAAAACTGGACCGACCTGGAGGAAGAAAAGCCATAGATCAAAGACCCACAAACCACAGAGACAAAAGGATGAATCAACACACCTGAAAGTGGAACACAAGACTTGCCAGACCAAAATTAAACTGATAGGAAGCAAAGCATTAACCCAGTGCAACTTGAACTGACTCACTGTGAGGGCACTGCTGGACACAGGAGCACAGGTCAGCATAGTTGATTTTGTGTGGAAAAAGAAATACCTACCTGATATTAAGGTGAGACCACTGCAATACCTACTGGCATGTGGGAATGATCCGGAGGAATGTGTAGTTAATGGATATCATATTCCAGTTGAGGGATGGACAGTCATTACAATCAACTTAGGAAAAAAGGTCCTCTATCTCTCTATCAATGTAACATTTCTAGTAGCACAATGCCAACTGAGAGAATACTCCTGGGCTTCAATGTGATTGAGAAACTGATTCAGGGCCAAACCATACAGCTCATGCAAACACTTACTGCTCTATTAGCTGGAGCTATTGATGTCCCAAATGAGAAGGCACAAACCCTAATTTAAGTTATATGGACTGAAGAAGAAGATGAATGTGGTCATCTGAAGGTTGGTCAGAGAGGTGTTATCATTCTGGCAGGACAGGTTGTCTGGGTGCAATGCTGGATCACACCAAATTTAGGCTAGTTGGGTCCTGTAGTCTTGTTTGAGCCAAAAGAGGATTGGAGAGGGGCTCCTGGAGATACCTAACCGAAGTGACTTTTATGACAGATGCATATCTGCGTAAAGTCAACGTAAAATCATAAAAAAAGATGCTATATGAAGAGACTAGCATCTTCTATAAAGGTTAGAATTACATCGGATGCATCCCCAGTCAGCAGATGTAGATCACTCTTTAAAATTCTATTCCAGTTAAGAGAGCATAATCAGCTGTACTGAAACCACTGTTCAGTGAAGTAAAAGGCTACATACAAGAACTCCTGGCCAAATGATGGATTGTCAAGTCCAAGTCACCATATGCAGCTCCGGTGGTTAGCATTAGGAAAAAGAATGGCAAGCTCTGGCTCTATGTGAACTACTGCCTCGTAAATAAAAAGACAATCCCTGATCGACACCAATTGCCTAGAATACAGGAGTTAATTGAAAGGCTTGGGGGATCTTCCTGTATTAAGATTCTGGAACAGGGAAAGGCCTACCACCAGGGCTTTATCGATGAGGGTTCCAGACATATGACAGCGTTCAATACGCCTTGGGGACTGTATGAGTGGGTCCGGATCCCCTTTGGCCTGTCAAATGTGCCAGATACCTTCCAACACAGCATGGAAGGGATGCTTGACTCTTTAAGGGATGAGTGTTGTATATATGTATATATGTATGATGTCCTGTGTTACGAAAAGTCATTTGAAGAGCACATTGAGAGACTTAGGAGAGTGCTAAGGGCCCTCCGATGTCACAGGGTAAAACTGAATCCTGTAAAATGTGAGATGTACGTGGGGCACCTGGTGTCAGCCGAAGGAATAAGGGTAGATCCGAGGGACCTGGAAGCTGTTCAATATCTCACACGCATGTCTACACAGATGGTGGGGGATGTATGAAGGTAACTGCATTTCCTCAGCTATTACCGCATATTTATCCAGGATGTCTCCATAGTTGCAAGACCCCTGTACGAGTTGCTGCAGGCAAAGATGGGGGCAGAGCAAGAGTTGCACAGCCGAAGGAAAGTGAAGGGGTCCTCAAGTTCCCTCAAAGACTATCTGGAATTAAACCTACCTTTTACGCTCCACTCTGGTGTCTGAAGAAGACCTGTGGGCGATCCTTTACCAGCGACAGGAGAGGAAACCGAGGGTAATTGGGTATGGGTCCAGGACACTGACGAATGCTGAGAAAAACTATTGGTTGCACAGTGGTAAGCTTGAGTTCCTGGCCTTGAATTGGACAGTCTGCGAGAAATTCCAGGATTACCTGTTCTATGCCGAGAACTTCACGGTGTACATTGACAACAACCCACTGACATGATGCGCACAGCAAAGCTAAATGCTGTGGGCCATCACTGGGGGAGCTGTCTGACTTCCAGGTCGCCATCAAATACCAGCCAGGACGAGTAAACATTGATGCCAAAACTCTGTCCCGTCCTCCCCTGGACATTTAAGCTTTATAGCTAGAGTTCACAGATGAGTAACATACCAGCATTGTACAAGTGGCCTGGTAGGGTTTTCGTGTGTCTGGGGAAAAGGATGTAGCCTGAATCGCTGTCTTGTACCTGTTCATTGTGGAAGATGAAGTACAGTAATTCCACACTTGGCTGCTGACAGTTGAACTGGGAGAACTGGTCAAAAGGCCAAAAGGAGGACCCAATGATTTCATAAAGGCGGTGGAAAGTTGAAGTGGTCATTCCAACAGAGGAAATTACAATTATTTTGATACGTGAAGACCGCGTATACGGACTGTAACCTGCAGCTGCTGCTCTTACATACAGAGGAGCTGGCAGAGTAATGTGAACTCATTGTCCTGTTCAAGAAACCTGTCCGAGATGATTTGACATTTGTGAAATGGTGCATTATCCTGCTGGAAGTGGCCATCAGAAGATGGGTGCACTGTAGTCATAAAGGGATGGACATGGTCAGTAACAATACTCAGGAAGGCTGTGGTGTTTAAACGATGCTCAATTGGTACTAAGGGGCCCAAAGAAGTGTGCCAAGAAAATATCCCCCACACCATTACACCACCACCACCATCCTGAACCCTTAAGACAAGGCAGGATGGATCCATCCTTTCATGTTCTTTACACCAAATTCTGACCCTACCATCTGAATGCACAGCAGAAATTGAGACTCATAAGACCAGGCAACATTTTTGTTCTATTGTCCATTTTCGGTGAACCTGTGTGAATTGTAGCCTCCGTTTCCTCTTCTTGGCTGACAGGCATGGCACCCGGTGTGGTCTTTTGCTGCTGTATTAATTAATTAGCAGAAGTTATTACTCCACCACCTGCATGCGACGTCATTAACAACGACCCTAAATTGTTGAAGTAATGTGGTTCAAATGAAGAGATACAACAAGATGCAACCGTGTTTGGGAAACATGACTGGTCATGATTGGCCAGTTAGTTTCCACAACAATGCATCATACTGTGGTGGTTAATCAGTTGGTTATGTCGTTGTACGGGAAACGCACCACAGGTTAAGTTCATAGAGTAAGCTACAACGGTAATTGACTGTCAGTATAAGTTACCTCTCTTTCAGAAATGGGCTCGACTTACCCTGCTTTCTCAGGTTAGACAAACCTCCCATTCTGTAACAGAAAACCATTCCTTTCTGAAACAGGCCCCTGGATTATTCATGTTGTTTTAGCCTTCCTTGTTTTTTACTATTGTTAAAGTTTTGTGTTATTTTTTCCGGATCCCGACTCCTTCCGATCTACAAACTTTGTTACAATGCACTTACTAAAAATGTTCAGATATGCATTTAGAAACTTAATCAGAATATGTCTCTTAAATATTTTAGAAATAGTACCACGTTGAGCAACTTGTTTGGAGTCAGCAAAACTAGTTTGACCAACTAGCACTTGATGATTTGTAATCAGTCTTACTTTTCTAATGCAAATAAGAGCAATCTACCTTTTCATAACTGAATTTAAAAAGTAATGACCAGTCTTGAAAAAGAAAAAGAAAATAGATGACTAACTTTTATGCAACCAGCCTCAGAGATTTTGGTGTCTTTTGATCACTTGCCAAATCAACTCTATGAGTTTATTACTGTAAATCTGAATGCCACATGAAAGACCAGACTTGCAATCTATCATCTACTGCTGGCTGGAGAATTATAAAGTGGGACTGTAGCATGTTTAGCCGTGAGCAGGGGTGGAGGTGTAAATATCACATGCTTTTATAGATATGAGCATATTCCCTATGATGAGCGATATAGAGATGAGTCACTGGAGCGAGTATCTATGTGCCTGTGAACTTGTGTGTCATCTGTGGCAACTTGTTGGCTATTGAGTGCAAAGTGTATGTTTGTGTTGCAGCCATGAACCTATTCCACATCTGGGTGTGGTGAAAGCGTAAATTTTAAAAGGATCATTAAAGAGAATTCTGCCTCCATCCACAAAAATAAAATATTTTTAGAAATGTCTATAGGCTTTTGTCCATACAGTGGAAGTCAGTTGGCTCCAAATGATGACAGAATTTTCTCTTTTGGTTGAACTAGCCACTTAAAAGTTATGAACAGTTGAACATAAGATTACCTTATAAACAAGTTGACATTTTAATCTGCAGTATAAAAGACACTTTAAAGCTGTTCGGTTGTGGAAAGGATTATAATTTGTTTTTAAATTGAACACTGGGAATAGCATTCTGTAATGAATTGCTAGATTGCATGACAGTGATGATTCATTGTGTGTATCCATTTTTCCAAACATTTGTCTTTATTATAGTTAGGCAAGTATACATTTCTAACTTATTTAAAGATCTAATAGTTATGTTGTATACTTTATGTTGGTTTTAAAAGTAATGCTTTACAATACTCCCTAAAAAGTAATTAATTTACTGGTTACTAAAAGTAACTAACTCTTTAGTTAAGTAAACTGGCCTAGGCTTGCTTGTTTTTTTTTTTTATATAAAAGTTCTATTTTGGCAAATGTCAAAGCCCTTCACACCAAAAGTGACATGAATAAGCCTCAGGCTGAAGGGATTAAATACACGAAGTAATTAAATATTTGATGATTTTGCATTTCACAGTTTTTGCTCATTTTGAGGAATACTGAGTCTGTTTTTGTGCAAGTGAGATGAGTAAATGCATGTTCACATTTAGTCTAGTAACATAATGTTCAAACAATGCCTCTTCACTGCACCCAACGTGGGGACAGGAGAGCTGTCATTCAAGTAAATGGTGTTACTTATAAAAAAATAAAAATAAATAAAAATAAACTCAGATATTTTTTTGTAAATGAAAAATAACAGGCCTAAATGTTCCCTCAAAAACGCTCAGTGGGGAATTAAAGTGGAACTGGTGGTTCTCATAACCTTCAGATCACCAGTGGATGGCGCTTTAATAACGCCGATCAGCACAAGGTCAACCACAAAGATGGAACCGCATTTCAAAATGTTATGCTATATCAATCTTTATAACAAATTCATTATAACAAATTATGCTGGTAATGCGACGTCGAATATTAGCATTTTAAGCCTTATATTGTCACAGAACGAATGATGTTGCAATCAAATCGTAATCACCCGAGTCTCGGGTTCAGTGGGTTGGCGATATGTTCATACTTTGTTGAATATTTTGATGGAGGCTATTATAATTGGGAACCATTCAAATAAGAATCATTTGATAATTATTTCATAGTCAAATCCATATTCCGCTGAAAATAGTCTAACATTTTCATTCTGACTTAATATTTAGGCTATTTACTTATTTTTATTTTATGTTATTGTCTTTTTCCAAATTGTGGTTGAATAATTCGTATTATTATGCATTCCATTATTAGCCTAAAAAAACTTTTTTTTTTTCTGCGAAACACAAAATGAGTTGTTTTGAAGAACGCTGGTCTAAAATCAACATTAGACTTATTTTACTTTCATTGTATGGAAAAACAAAAACCTAGACATATTTTGTGTTTCTAAGGAAAAATAAATGCATTCTAATTAGCATTTTTTTGGTGAGCTATCCCTTCAAAACACTGTCCATGTCTATTTTATTTTTGACATAAAACACGGGACTGTTGTCTTTGACAGATTTCGACTACTGTTGTAGCCTACCGTTTTGATAGTCAAACAGCAATATGGAAACCGCCCTGTTTAGGCTACCTAAAAAGATGTTCAGCAGTACAGCGATATATAGGCTAGGTTAGAATCCACTACGATTCTTAATTGTTAGATTATAATAATCTCAGTCTTTCGTGTCGCTCAGTACAGTAGGCCTATTAGTAGGTACACTAGGATTAGATTTGCAAACCGACATCTTAATCTCCTTCACACAGCCTATACTTATAGCCTATATAATAATACGTTATTATAGCCTACGTCCCTCCACCCCCCCCCCCCCCCCCCCAAAGCAAACACTGGCGTGAACATTTGTGTGTGTGTGTGTGTGTGTGTGTGTGTGCGTGTGTGCATGTTTATATGCATGAATGAAAATGACACTTTGCTCTTTGACTTGTTACTTTGCCCTGTGACCGCTGGGTGGCGACACGTTTGACTTTATCGACAACAGAACTCAGACGCTCCGTCGCCGCCATGTAATAAACACTGCCCTGATAACGAAGGCGCCAGATGAGCAATAGAAAGAGCAATTGCGATAGTTTACGTGGTGTTTACCACTGTTGTTCTGCGCCTATGCAGTTACTTATTAACCGTACTTTATACAAATAAAGATATACTCTTGATAAACTCTGACTCGAGGCTCCACAGAGTGGGCAGTCAAGTTATTTTACATTCTTTCAGGTTCACCTCGGTCCACATAAACATGCACGACGGGCCTTATAAAGCTTTGTCATGGCCTAATGTAAAGGGATGAATTCATTCTATGACTGCTCGAGATGTGCAAATAGCCTACCGGGGGTCTCCAAACTTGGTCTCCAACCCCAATTAAACACACCTGAACCAGCACATTAAGGTCTTACTAGTTATACTAGAAACTTCCAGGCAGGTGTGTTGAGGCAAGTTGGAGCTAAACTCTGCAGGACACTTACTCTCCAAGATCGAGTTTAGAGACCCCTGGCTAATACTTTCTCTTTCCCTACTTGCTCGGGGACATCTTTCACTATCGAAAAGTAGTTACCCACATCTAGAAAATTTGAATGAATGATTTATGAATCACTTTATTTAGATTATTACTTTATTTGGTTATACATGCAATTTGTTTTTGTGCGTATTGTAATTGTGTAGTTCGAACTTTCAGAGAAATAGAAAACAGATTTTAATTGTCTAATTCAGGTGGTCATGTTTTGACAATTTTCGTCATCAGATCCTAAATGAAGTAAGTCTGAACACATTGGGGGCACAATGGAAAATCTTTATTTCTTTAGATTTTCTGAACTTTTTTTTTGGGCAGTTTAGGCTCATATGTCACAAAAAGTTAATTTAAACACACTTGGACTAAAGCATTTTGCTGGGAAAGAAAAGTATCATTACTTGAAAGCCATTGATGCATTGTGTTATCGCCTTTAATTTGTTTGAACCAAAGAACTTTCACAACAGTTAATCGAAACGATGGCACATTACTTTTTTTATTATTATTTTTTTCTGCTAGAGAAACTAGCACTGTGGTATAACGGGGGAATCCAGGGTCTGGAGGACGCAGATGAGAACGTTATCAACAAGGAAAATGCTCACAAACTATTTTACACATATGTCAACAATAAATTAAGCTCCCACAAACAAACAAAAAAATCTCAACTGTATTTACAAGCAATATTCATATGAAATAATTACATAAATATATATATATATATATATATATATATATATATATATATATATATATATATATATATATATATATATATATATATATATATATATCGTTATTTACATTTGTATTTGTAATAACCATATGATCCATTCTGATCCATATGATCCCTTTTCCCAGTTCAGTTCGAAGCTGTATTTAATAAGCAATTTTAGTACCGCGTGTGTTAACCAAAACAATCACATGATTAATCAGTGGTCTGTGGGCTCAATGACAAGTTTAGAAAAAATACAAATAAAATAAGATAAATGTTTGACTAGAGCGCCTTCCTCATTTATATATATATATATATATATATATAGGCTATATATATATATATATATATATATATATATATATATATATATATATATATATATATATATATATATATATACTTAAGTACTTTTTCTAGTGTGTGTGTGTGTGTATACTCCGTCACATTGCAAAATATTCTTAAAACTGTAGTGTAGATTTCGTTCTTGGTGAATTTGCGCTTCGAACAATACAGACTAAAAAAATTAACTCAAAACAGCAGTCTTGATTAAGTCTGGTCTTTGACATGCAATATGCCTCTGCTCTGGTAACTGATTTAATTCATTAATATGCTTTCAAACACATCCGCTAAAGACACATCAAATAAAGTAAGAAAATATTCAGAGTGCATATTAAATTAAATAAAGTCCGTCACCCTGACGTATAACATAAAGAGGAGCAGCAGCTTGATTCAGTCTCTGACATCCTTGCCAAACTATTCACTGTTCAATACTTCTGTGGTATTCAAATAGTTGGGGGGAAACAATCAAAGTTACTGTTTTAATTTAACAAAAGAACAACATACATTTTACGTGTTTATTTTTGTTTTACCAAAGTGCATTTTGAGTCTTAAATGTTTGTCCGATACAGGTCCGTATTGTAAACGGGTTAATCGTGGCACGCAACCTGTAGGTCTGTCAATGTCTTCATAGTTCCCGGTCCGGTCACCGTCAGTCACGCGCAGCACTCTATGGAGACACACTGCGCGCTCTTTCCGGTTTGGATTCAAGTCCACTGACAAGGCGCTGAATACTCTGTAACTCGGTGCTGGAATCTTTCTCGGCGCAGGTTTTTGGTGAGTGTGATACTGAACCAGACGAGCGGCTGGTGACCTCAGAGTCCAGAGCAGCTGAAGTTGGACTCGTGGTCATTACTTCTCCCTTCAGATCGATGGCAGAGCTAGCCATGGGTGGGACAGCCGTTGTGAGCAAGGAGCTGTCGGGGACGTTCGGTAAAGTGTAAGGGCTGTACCTTAACCGGGGCCGCACCGCGTTTAGAAACGGATGACGGTGGACCGAGGAAGAGGCGGCGGATGAAGCAGCTGCAGCGGCGGCCATATACGTGTAAGGATACGGGAAGAGACCTCCAAAAGGAGACATAGCCAGACCCTACAGACAGGAGAGATATTTAACAAAATTAACTACTGAGATATTTTGTGTTGATCATTCACATCATTGTGCAGTGATGTAAACTGCCTTTAAGATCAACACATGGATTCATACAGTGGCGACAAATAAGGGAATAAGGCTTATACAAGATGCTGTATGTTTATTTATTTATTTATTTTTTTTATGAACACCTGTGGTCAAAATTGTGCAATTCATAATTTGTGATGAAAATAAAATCAAAATATGTCATCTTTATTTGATCCCTTTTTCCGTTTCATTTGACCTAATTTATTATTAAACACATAGCTACACAGGCATTTTTTTTTATCTTTATCTTAAAAAGATCTTGTGGCCTGTACTTATACTGTAAAATGTGATAACCTTCAATTGTTAACTTAAATATATATTTCTATCTGATTTAACTCATAAAAGTTAGCTTTGTTGGTATTGTGTATTTAGACTGCAAACATGAATAAAACAAATTATTCAGTACTTTGAATGCTACCATTTTAGGTTACCATTTTTTTGCAGTATAGATAGATAAATAGATAGATAGATAGATAGATAGATAGATAGATAGATAGATAGATAGATAGATAGATAGATAGATAATCTATATAATGACAATAGCAAAAATCGTCATTAACAGCTTTCTTGTTTTTAGAAATTAATTGTGAATCTGCACACATCCGTCAAGAACAGCTTTATTGCTAATCTCGAGCAACAGTTGTCAGTTGTTTTATATTTGCTGATAATTTATGGACTCTGCAACAAAGACCATTAAACACTGCAAGATATGCCACACCTCTTTTTTTCAGAAGTCTTAAAATGTAGCCTTAGAGCGTCCACCAGCAGCATTCATAAAGGGTTAGGGCTAAAGCAATTATGGCATGGCCTTCACTGCTAATCTTCATTAAAAGGCTTACCTGCGACGCCAGGACATGCTGCTGTAGGTGGAAGGGCAGCGGTGCCCCCGTCAGGCTTTGCGAGGGTGATGGCATGCTGCTCGTGTCCATCGAGCTGACTCCTCCGGAGGAAACTGCTGCCAGTATGGGGCCCATCCCTGCGGCCATGTTTGAGAAAGCGCCTCCCATATTGAACTGACTGGGGTGTAAGAGAAACGGATGGGCACCACCCAAGTGATTGAAAAACTGCTGCCCAGCCAGACCCTGCGGAAATCCGAAATTGTGCAAGTGGTTTTGATTTAAGTGCGCGGCGCCATCTGTTTGGACAGTCAATGGCATGTAATTTTCTTTGCTCACTGTCCGGCAGTCGTCTGCTTTGGCCTGTTCCCGGCCCGGACTCTTGAGTTCCTCACCGGATCTAGTGGTGCTAGAGATGAGCGTGATGGGACTCTGCCGTGAGTCCGCTCGTACTTTTTCAGTTCTCCGACCGACAGTCGAGTCACTTTCTCCGAACAGACTTTTGCTTAAACTCGCATCGTGATCCTTGGAGTCCTCAGTCGTAGTGGAAATTTTGCTCGAGTCTGGTCCCTCTTTCACGTTTCCATCTTTGTCTTCGTCATCGCTATCTTCATCACTGTCACAAAAATCTATAAGAAAAAATATTTTCAAGCAAAGGAGTTAAGGAACGTTCTGAGACCATTTACAGTTTAGCCCAATCAAGGAGATCCAAATGAAAGTTTATATTAGACACGTGTCACTTTTTATAAAAAAAAACAGACAGCAGCGCTGCATGCATATCATTTTAAAACAGCAAAATGCACATACAAAAAATAAAATAAAATAATAATAATAAAAATAATAATAATAATAAAAATAACTTAAATACATACTAATTTCGTGCCATAAAAACAGTAATATACTTGTGAATTTTTTGGACTTTGTTGCAAACGATTTTAATTTAGCCTATCTTGATTAGTCTTGAAAATCTTTTGTCGTTTTTATAACGATAACAAATTATCTAATGCTGCTTTCAAATGAGCAGTCCTTCACAAAATAATTAGTATTATTACCCTGAGAAATATTTGGGCGATGCAATTGTGAAGGGTTGCTTTTTATTCGAAAGCAAAGGCCATATTTCTCATATGGACACATGTCTTATCTGACTCACATACCTTTTAAGTTATTCTGTCCAACAGTTGAGACAGCAGGAGACGAAGCCTGGCGAAAACATTTGAAGGACGCTTGTTCGCCTGAGGAATCGTCTGACGTCCCGTTTTCTTTTTTCTGCTGCTCCTCATAGGAACGCATCGATTGCAGAGCTAGCTGTTTTCTGTATTAAATAGTTAAAGACAGAACTTGTTCATGATTTTTTTTTTTTTTTTACGATCAAAATAAATTCGTGTAAAATGCATGGAAACTTAATGCTGTACTATATAATCAGTGTCCTGAATTTGAGAATACCATGCATGCTGTAGCTAGGGGAAAATAAGCAGTTCCTTCAGTCGTACCTTTTTTCGCGTCTCCCATTTCCAGTGTCACGAAATCCTTTTGCAAAAGGATTGTGATCGATTTTCAGCTGTGTAATCTGAAATGAAATAACATGCAAACAACATAACATGAATAAAGATAACTGAAATCTTTTTCAGTTACATTAACCAATTATTTGAATATCTGAATGCTTTATTTATTTTTTTATTTTTATTTTTTTGCATGTGACAATTATTTGCAGCCAATTGAAGCATATTCAAAACTCACTAAAGCTGTATGACTCACTACGATTATGATTATGTTATCATTTTATAGTTTAAAGGGCTGGTCTATATGTTTGTTCAAAATCAAAATACCCATATTACGCTTGCAGTGACTTGCCTCAAACTTCGGTATTTGTAACACAGGGGCATTTCCAGCTCATAAATATTGAGAATCTTTTTATATCTACAACCTCCCAACATGAATTCAGTCTCCCCACCCCGTCATCCCATACGCATTTAGTGCTGTAACAGTGTGTTCCTGCAGAGTTAAAGGTTACGTTACATTTCAGCTGTTTTGCAATAAATTAACACACATACAATTTTTTCAGTCTCTTTTTTCTCTTCCGTCCCTCCCTCTATGACCAGTCCTCCCTACCTTCCTCCCTCCCTCTTCTCATTCTTTCACAAACACACGCACGCACACACGCACACATACACACAGGTTATATTTCATTTATTTTAGAAGTTAAAAGTTAACAATTCAACAGTTGGTGCATGGAAACCCATGTGTGTGTGTGTGTGTGTGTGTGTGTGTGTGTGTGTGTGTGTGTGTCAAATTGGAGAAAGTGGCAGAATGAGGCAGTGCAAGTATTACTGTCGTTAATGCTTTGCAATATGATGTAGGCCTCACAGTGATACATCTAAGAATAAGTATATTATGGAAATGCAGTGCATAATAACTTTATTCAAGACCAAAGTACTGAAAGCACCAAACATTACTTGTCCTTTAAGGCTACAGTTTATATTAATATTTAGTGCAAAGTATTTAGCAGTGTGGCAGGTTATCAGATCAGTCAGATTTAACACACAAAGTTATTACCAACCTTATCGTTCTGGTAGGCAGTGACAGCAATGAAATCTGTCTCAGGGAACACGTAGGTCCTGAACGTGCTATATGGGAGTTTCAGTATGTCGTTGGCTCTCACAATGTGAAATCTTGGCTGGTATTTGTGCATTGAGTTTAGTATGGTCTGAAACATAAATAAGGACGAAGTTTTATAAAATTGCTTGATTTTCAGTAACGTTTTTAAAAATGAGTAAAAAAAATCGTATTTATTATACACGCTTTCTACATACATTTTATTCACTAAAAAGTCATAGCGTGCATTTTTCTCTCTGCTCGGACAGTATTTGTGTGCATGAACAGTTGCAATTAAATTCAAATTCAATCATTTCAGTACCAAAAAATTAATAAAATAAGATTTGTTGGACAAGTTTTAGAAATTTTCTGCAGAAATTCTATAGACATTTTGTAACGATGAGTTCATAAATGCATGCAAGCACTGAACACGTATTTAAGCAACCATAATAATAATATAATACATTTTAAATACGTAGCTGACTGGCACTTACAAATCCATGCTTGTCGGAGATGTTGTTTGTCAGTTTAAGTTTGTGAAAATTGACGACTTTAGACATCCATTGCTCGCCAGTGGCCGGACTGTCGGGGTGAATGTACATCCGTTTTGGCATTTCGGGGTCAGCCTTTCCTGCCACCATCCAGCGAGAGTTGTGAAATTTATACCTGCAGTCATCAGCCGCCACAATATCCATCAACAGAATATATTTGGCCTTTTTGTCCAAGCCCGTGCATCTGACTTTAAACGGAGGGAACATTCGCCTGCAGAGAAGATCCGAGATGAATTAGCAGTGTTTTATCGCTGTACAAACAACATGGATCTAAATCCTGCACAATTATTTTACTGGACGGCTGAATTTTCCTTTCGAGAGAAACATTAATTGCAGACATCCAGTCATTCGAACCTGTTGTGTGGAGATGAAGGGCTAGGCCCAGCCATCAACCCTAGCTTGTGAAATACCCCCAAATCTTAACGCAGCGCAACAATTGAACAATGCAGAACTGATGAACTTAACTTTACGGCAAAACTAAGTTACAAATGAAACCTTGTTAATCTGACACCACTGAATGTAGTATTTCACTGTTTAAAATCAACTTCGGGGCAAAATGAATTGTGCAAGTCTCTACATTTATTTGTGAAATTAAGTATAATACTTGGTATTAGAGATGTTTGCATTTGCACTAAAATAAAACGTTTATTATTATTATTATTATTATATTTGAACAATGACTGATTTAGATTCAGACATTTCTGGGCCTAGTTCAAGTTGGGTTGTATTTTATTCGTTGTTCAAAAAACATTTGCTCAAACAAAAGCAGAATAAACAATAAAAAGCAATACGCATGTACAGCTAGTTTGCGTGTATGTGCTCTTTTAAAGAAATCTGTGAGTCACTCAGAGCAATAAACCAATCCGAATTCCTGTTTGATAACAATTATAATCTCGGTTTCACTTATTTAATTTAGAAGCGCAGGCCATTTATTGAATTATTCCAGTTTACCTTCCAGATTTGGTGATAACCATTTCTGTGCCGCGCTTGTGAAAAAGCTCCCAGAGTTCCTTGCCTTCGAGGTGAACTTTGGGGTCGTCTTCAACCTCCTCCTCGGGCTCCAGTGTCTTGAGAGGCCGGAGATGCGCGGTGGCGGCTTGGTGTCCCAGAGAGGAGAAGTGAAGGCTGGTCTCTGCTGCGCCCATCAGCTGCTCCATTATTGGTTTGCCCAGCGCCCCGGGCAGGGACAGGGAGCCGTTAGGTGGCAGCGCCAGGGCCGGGAAGAAGGGCGGCTGGTGTCCCAGCATTGCGCTCATGGCAAATTCCGGACCCCGGTGAGGTAAAAACGGGTGATATGCCATACTGGATCCTTGAATAACTGGATCTCTCATCGGGAAGCTCATTCAAGTCCAGATAGTAGATGCTGTGTTCCTTAAATCGAGCGTCTGGAGGTAGGATACAATCAGCTAAATGTCTGCGCCGGAGAAGTCCTTCACCAAGTCCAGCGTCTCTGCGACGCCTCGGTGTGTGAGTCTCTCAGTTATTTCTCTAGCTGGATTCCAACAAAATATCTAAAAGAGAAAGTGATAAACGTCTATCCATTAATCTTCCCGGTTGCTACTTGTCTTTTGTCAGAGCGATATAAAATCGAGAAAATAAAAATAAATCAATGAAATTAAAGTCGACCGAGTCAGTGTATGTCTGCTTGCGGCGTACGTCGGTGTCCTTTGGATTTCGTTAAAACAGACATTCCGGTATTAATGAGATCGTCCAGAGTCCTGCCAAAGAGATGTGTTGAAATATTTCGTTGCCTCGGAATAATTCCTCTGTCTTTACTTGTTGGAGGTATACACCTTCACACGCTCTCTCACACACTTTCTCTCTCGTCCTTTCACGCGCACACACATTTCAGCAGTTATGCGGAGAACAGGGTCCAGCACAGAGATATTCCCAGTGCTTCTGAACTCCATAGGCTTCAGCGGTGTGGATGTGTTGCATGTTTCGAGCAGCAGCCCTCTGTTGATTGGCTCTTTGACGCTTTCGGACCAATTGTGTTGCTTTGTAGGCGTGGTTTTAACAGGTCGGGTGGAGGGGAAAGACTTCAGACTTATAAAAAGGTGTTTGAGAACTCTATTGCTGCCGCGAAACAGCGTTGCTTTGCGCTCTGTTGTGTGAATATGTCAACATCATTAGGACACGCATCTGTCGGTCTGTGGGACCCAGAGAAGCTGATCTTCCAAGTCTCGTGCGCACAGCGTCACTGTTGGCCTCTTTTCTCGCACAGAGGATCAAATAAATGCAGACGCGTATTTTACCTGAGAAATGCAACAAGAAACAGACAGTATTTTTGGTATTAGTTAAGAGATGCAGATTATTATTTTGGAGATCTTGCATTTGATCAACTTTAATTTTATGGGGCAAATAATCTTTGTTCTAGTAAAGTGCTGTATCGTAGGCTATCCCATTCGATCCTTCAGGGTTTTTTTTTTTCTTTTTTCTTTCTTTTTTTGTTACCAAGCTGTCATATTGTGACCAGGACAATATCGTATATCTGACCGCATCCTTTTGGCAGTCGGCGAGATTTAGTAAAAAAAAAAAAAAAAAAAAACAGGTTCAGACTTTATATTCAAGATTCTTTTTTAATTCACCCCCCCCCCCCCATATATATATATATATATATATATATATATATATATATATATATATATATATATATATATATATATATATATATATATATGTCTTGAACAATATATATAGGCTATATATATATATATATATATATATATATATATATATATATATATATATATATATATATATATATATATATATATATATATATATATATATTGTTCGAGACACAAAGAACATATTAAATAACTACAGCATGAGGAGTGTCATCAAATACTAAAATAAATAAAATAGCCTAGGCTACTTTCGACAAAACTATTAGAAATATAAATGTATATTTTCGAATGTAATTCGAAAAAAAAAAAAAAAACATCTGTATTAAGTGTATTATGAAAACAGGCTGTTGTTTTCACTCAATTATCAGTGCATTGCTCAATGTTCTCTTTCGAAATGCCGCAGACAGGTCGCATGTTACATTGTTGTGGCGATAAGTGCTCGCAGCTCACTGATCTGTCCTGTTTGTCAGTGTCTGTGCAGAAGCCGAACACTGGCGCCTGTCACAAAACTCTGGATTAATTCACACGTAAACAACAGAGGGTCGTGGACAGACAGCTGAGTTCAACAGTGCCTGACTCAATTATCTAGCCAGCAGGACAGATAACCTGTTTGTTACATCTATCACCCTTCATCAATTGGCCAAATAGGCCACTACCGTGTGTTATCAAAAGGAGTCATCTGTCCTGCGTAGGATTAAATTGGGTCTAATAAGCAATAACACAGTAATAAGCACCTTGGCTTTTTATAATGCACACTAACTATAGGCAAACATAATTAACAAATATCAGTATTAAACGAAAGGCTGTGAGATAATTAGTAATTTGGTCGCTATGCGTCAGTGTGTATTTTTGAGCCAGGTCTCATGAAAATGCGATTTTACCAACGTAGCTACATTTTACAAAAAGTATTTTACCTTGGCGGATTGCTTATGCAGTTGATGCAAATAACACGGTGGCATGCAGTCACATATGTCCTACTTACTCATATTAATCAGTATGATTAGGGTTTTAACATAATTTCCCTTAGATATGAGTGCACGGTCGAGTGTGAGACCCACAAGCGTAGTAATGCTAGACTTGTTTGTTAACGGCAAACAAATTTATTTGACTCTAAAAATGACAGTGTGTCCAAAATGATGCCAAGCGCCAAACACTATTATCGCTGTACTCCCGACTGTAGTGATGGTGCAGCTTGATCTGGCCGATTTCTCTGTTTTTGCCTGGGGATTATATATATATTTCAGAATATATAATCCCCAGGCAAAAACAGAGAAATCAGATCAAGCTGCACCAACACTGTATGTATACATCTCCAACTGATCCACAAGGAAGGGGGCAGAGTGCTACAGTGCTATCTTATCTTTGGCTACCAAGTTAATTAATGCAGCCTCTGGAGATCGGTCAGTATACTATGTAAAGTTGTACTGTTTATGTTTCTCATGGATCCCAAGAAACAGCTGCAAGAGAGAGCAATTATAGATGCTTTGACAGTGCTGCTCCTCCTTTCTTTTTAATTTAAAACAAGAATATATACTGGCTAATAGAGAAAACCAAAGACTCAATTAATTGAATCTGCTGAAACATTTAAATTGACATGTAAATCAGGGACTCGTGCACTTATTATTTTTGAGGGGGCACGAGTCAAAATCTCCCATTATAATCATTGAAGCTGTTTACACTGTGAAATACATATCTTACATCTTACACACAAATGCCCTTTGTTGTTTCTGATGAGAGAATTAATTAGCCAGAGAGGAAAATTCAGTCAGTGATGTGCCCAGTGAACAAAACTCAGTGTTTCAGCGATGACTCATCTGAAGGCCTCTGATTGGCCATTGCATTCATAAGCTCAACAGATATAAGCTCACGTGTGATTGGTTATAATGCGCAGCTCTGTAAAAACGCGCATGTCTCTGGTTCAACACCAGCCATAACACACACACACACACAACACAAACACACGCACACACACATAGATGAGTGTTCCTGTGGTGAAGTGGTAGAGCATAGCCTTAGCGTCGGTTCGATTCCCAGGGAGCACACATACTGGTAAAAAATGTATAGCCTGAATCCACTGTAAGTCGCTTTGGATAAAAGTGTATGATAATTATATATATTAGTATTCGGAAATGTTTGCCTTTTGGAAGTTGCATTCCAAATCCACTTGGCTCTGAAAATCTGAGGGGCACGTGCAAGGTATTTGGGGATGTTTTTCTTGATTTAATCTGTCAACAAATCTCTTGAGGTTCTAAGAGATGTAAGAGGCAAACTGTTCGTGAGAAAGACTTCATGATCAGTCAACAAAAACAAATCCTACTTGATGCAGTAGCTCCATAATGTGGTTTCCTAAATCTTGGAGGAATGTACATACCAGGCAGACAAAATCCTTCAAATTCTTCTGAGGTATTCAGCAATTTCCATTGACAGAGATTTCACTTAGAAGTTTTTTTTATTTTAGTTTTTTATTTAATTGGCAGAAATCTTTGCTTAGAATTTGATTGTGATGCAGTGGAACATATACTTTTTAAATCATGCAGAGAACATGTCATAGTTTTGTTGACTTTGAAGTCATTAAAGTCTGACACTTTTATGGTCGACACAATGCAACACAGGTGGGAACATAATTTAATGGGATGGTTCATAACACTTGACTTCTGAATTTTGGCACCACATTCAACAAATGATTTACCTTTGCACAGAAGTACAAAGTGTCCATATAATTTCTATTATAAAGATTTTAGGAAATCATAAGGGAGTTCCTCTAGGTGGCCACAATTAAAATTTTTGCCAATACTAATTCATTTTTAATGGTCCTGGTGTGACTTTTAAAATGATTTTTAAAATACAAATGTGTAGCTTCTCAGTAAGCATGAGTTCACAAAAACTACATGCATCTTAATTACACAAGTATTAACAAGTTATGCTTAAAACATGACCCTGTGGGACATGTCCGTTTGTTAGAAGGATTTCATTTCAACTGCCCACTTGACAAAACTTTATTTTAAATTACACACAATAAGCACACTCTTAATGAAATTTCATTTAGATGAGATGATAAACAAAGGGATCCCTTAGTCTAAAGGTTTAGATCACAGAAGAGCTCCCTCCCCCTTGTGTTTGAACTACAGTGATTTGGGATCTACTACAGAGAAATTCTTGTAAATTCACTGCAGGGTTTTCAAGTTTGGATTTCTTTCCAGCACTGCTACGTTTTTATTTCATAAATGCTACAGAAATGTTGTGGTTTGGATGTTTTCACTTTTTTTTTTTTTTTTTTGGTCTAGTCCTCTAGAGCATATCTACATATATTTATCTGTATTTGATTTCTTGATAACACTTTATAATAACTTTGATTAATAAATCATTAACAAACATTATATAATGCTTAATGGATCATTAGTTAAAATATATTCAAAGAGTTAGATCTACAAATCTACAAATGATTTTAACAGATGTTATAAAAATATTAAAAGACTTTATTACTGAACAACACTTCTGCTGATATTGAGGTGTGATATGGATAAAGTTAGGGACAGTTTTTTTGGTTTGAAAAAATCTATTTGTTTTCTCCCATAACACCCTATGTACTTGCTACATCATTAGAAGAATGGCATCTACGCTAATATTAGTCTGTTTCTCTCTTATTCTGAGGTCACCGTAGCCACCAGATCCAGTCTGTGTCCAGATCAGAGGGTCACTGCAGTCACCCGGATCCAGTACATATCCAGACCAGATGGTGGATCAGCACCTAGAAAGGACCTCTACATCCCTGAAAGACAGCGGAGACCAGGACAACTAGAGCCCCAGATACAGATCCCCTGTAAAGACCTTGTCTCAGAGGACCACCAGGACAAAACCACAGGAACCAGTTGAGTCCTCTGCACAATCTGACTTTGCTGCAGCCTGGAATTGAACTACTGGTTTCGTCTGGTCAGAGGAGAACTAGCCCCCCAACTGAGCCTGGTTTCTCCCAAGGTTTTTTTTCTCCATTCTGCCACTAATGGAGTTTTGGTTCTTTGTCGCTATCGACCTCTTGCTTGCTTAGTTGGGGACACTTCATTTACAGCAATATCGTTGACTTGTTTGCACAGATACTATTTAAACTGAACTGAGCTGAGCTGGATGATGACATCACTGATTTCAATGATGAACTGCCTTTTACTGAAAAATGAGTGTTTACTACTGTCATTTTGTATCATTGAGACACTATTTTCCTAATTAATGTGGTACAGTTGCTTTGACATGATCTGTATTGTTAAAAGCACTACATAGATAAAGGTGACTTGACTTGATTTCTGTTTATTTATAATTCAAGAAATATCCTGTATAATGATATACTGAAGAGTATTATACCAATGTGACTGTTGAGGCACCAAAATTACAATCTGTTATGTTTTTGGCAATCATTTAGCTAAACTTAACCAGCCACACTTTACACAAAACTTATTAAATTAGCTAACAGTCCAATGCCCATGAAGATACTAAATGATTAGTTATTGTTTATAAACATTACAAATGATGAATGGTTTCAACATTAGATTGAGTACTGCAAAAACACAAACAAATGATTAATAAATGATTAGTAAATATGTGTGTATAGGGTAAATTCAGGTCTTTTGGGACACTTTTTGCCATTGAGATGACTGCACATAAAGGTATTAATGATTAGTAAACATTTGCAAATGATGAATAGTTTCCACTGTAGATTGGGTACTGCAAAAACATGAACAAATAATTAATAGATTATTTGTTAAGATTTGTAAATAGAGGTCTACACAATGAACAAAGTCCAACTATGAAGATCATATGAAGTCAAAGTTTACTAACATTTGTAAGCATTTCAGTGTACATTACCTAACGATTAACATGTGATTATTTAATGTTTAGTAAGTTCATTAGTAAACATGAACAAAACATTATCTAATATTTCTAGCTATGAGAATATATATTAAGTAAGTATCTGTTGAGCATTATATAATGTTTGTTAATGGTTTATAAATTAAAGTTATATAAAGTGTTACAGATTTCTTATATTTCAGCAAGTAGATGCTCTCCCTGCAGAATCACTCATTCTGCTCTTTTGTGGTCTCCATAAACCCTATAAATATATGCTGGTTTATAAATAATTCTGCACTGTCTCAGCTGGATCAAGAAAATTAAATTATGGGCAAGCTAAATATGAAATTCCAGAGTACACTGTATATTAATGGTAAAGTAAAGGTCCTTTTGCAAGATACTGTCCTTGACACGTGACTGATGACACATGGGAATTAGCAGGGTCACTGTAATTATTACACTGATTAACTAATTAAAGAGCAGTATCAATCTAAATTTGTCATGTCCAGTGTAAATATTTGATTTTATAATGAAGCTTCTTGAAGTTAAACTATCCTTATCCTTCATAATCAATGAATTCTGCTCTAAAGCAAAGTGTATGTTGTATATACTTTCTCAGATGTTACTGAAGTAACCACATTTATCTATTTTAACTGGTTAATGAACCAATAAATCTCATGCAGTTAAAAATGAACTGTTGCACAGGAATCCATCCATTACCTCCCTCATTCATTTCAGGTGTATAACAATATAGACAATTTTCTGGCTAAAATGCAGTTTATAGTAAAAAAAAAAAAAAAACTGTCGGTGCTATTTATGCATATTTACATAGTGATGTTTGTATCAGAGATGCAGAATCACATTCACATCAATGGCTACGTGGCTTTTTTTCGAAGGCATGGACACGAATATTATAATTTATTCTGGTATACTTTTAGAATGTCACGTCATTAAAGGAAGCCTCTTTAGGTCTTTTATATTTCAAATGCGCATCAGATGCGCCTTTCTCCGTATGTGTGGAAAGTAATATGATCTCTGAATATATGGTGTAAGGGGTGTTGAAAAAACAATGTAATACCCAGCGCTCACTTTAACTCAAAAGCGTTTGAATATTTGTCTGTTTCCAGTATAGCTGACATAAAGTGACTTCTTGAAAACAAAAGGAAGTCGATTGCGGTTATGAGCTTTCATCTATTAAAGTTCCCACAGCTGTTTTGCATGAAGAGGGGGAGTGTTTCCGAGTCTAGCCAACCTGATTGGAGCAGAAAGCGCCAAATAAGATGGAAGCGAAAAAAAGAAAAATAGCTTTACTCGTCCAAACGTGCAATATAAACACCCAAGCGCCGTTGATTTCTAGATTTTCACTGACACACTAAAGGAGATACAGAGTGTTTTAAATCCCTTTAACAAGCAGATGGGATGGGACACACACACACACAGCTGTGTATGACAATACAGAGTCTTTCTCAACACCTTATCCAAACCACACAAAGGTACATTTTATTCTTCATAAAAAATTAAAAAATAAAAAATAATTATAATAAAAAAAAAAAAAGTAAAAATAAAAGTAAAAATAAAAATTCAGCGCCTCTTTCAAATTCAAAGGTGTGGAATTTAGGACAAATCTTCAAACGTTTCTCTAGCACTAGGCTACACCGTGAAAACACTGGGCTACCAATCAGCGAAACTGACAACAGAGGCTCACGAACCTTTGCTGCAAATTGGTGGAGTTGGGGGATGCAGCATGCTTATTTAGCCTATTTATTTATTTTTAAAAACACAAATTGTATTTAAACACACTTTGTATGAAATTGTACGACATTGCCTATTCGTAAATACTTACAGGGGACATTTTAGAGATCTAGTCATTTGGCCTCTATTTGAGATCTGTATATTGGGGGAGGCACTTTCATTATTCATAGATGATGTAGTTCAAGGTCTGACCACTCTGTTCATGTACAGTGACTGTCATCATGCAGTTTGTGAGTGCCATGATATAGCATACAACTCGAGACATTTTTAACATGGCAATGTGAAAATAATAATTAATAATAATAATAATAATAATAATAATAATAATAATAATTAAGAGATGAAAGAGAAAATGAGAATCGATTATTTAGCACACGCTAACCTCTTTTCAAATTTATATCAGTATTGATCATATTATATCTCTATTGGAATTAGATGCTTATACTATTTACAGCAGAAATTCATAACACCTTGTCGTGTGTGATGTAGATTTAGACCTATTAGACGCTGAAGTTTAACCAGGACTTTTTATTTTCGTCTGTACTGTGCACTGGCTTTGTAACGCATTAAACCGTTTAAGTGTGCTTTTTTTTTGTCTCGATTAACTGTGGAAGCAAGGAGAAAAGATCCGAATTACCGAATTTTAGTCCTAGTTGAGCATGCTTTTGAGAAACGTGCATAAACAAACAAATAAATAAATGAATAACCTAGTATTTGGTAGCTTCGAAATAACCTGCCCGTTTACAGTAATGTCAGCATCCACCCTAATGTGAGTTCACACATGACACAACATAAATGTGTTGACTCTCCAATCAAAACAAACAAATTCATACTTTCTCTGATTTCAGCATGCACATCCAATTCGAACACACAACGCACCCTTCAACAAAACAATTCAAATCCGATTATGAAACATTCTGGTTTTCACAGGGGTCGTGTAAGATCCACGGTCCACAAAAAGGCTGCAGGGCTTCACAAATGTCCTTGGCGACCCACTGTGGCCTATGAACCTTTGACATACATAGAAAATGAATTGGTCACTGTATTAACGAGGAAGGTGGGATTCCAGTTAATTAGTGGCGATTGGATAAGGGTGGACATTATTTGATTTGTCCCCAGACCCCAGTTTGTTGTTGGGGATCAGCTTTTGTGTGTGTTAAATGAGAAGTGAGTATCGCTGTGCCTGTGTACAGAGTGGTTTTGTGAACTGGCGACAGCTCCAGTCCATGGGAAAAACGTAATCACAGGACCTCATTATCTCATTTTTCTCGCCATCTTTAGGGGGCAAACCCTAATCAAGCATGGCACAGAACTCTCTCTTTCTCTCTCTCTCTCTCTCTCTCTCTCTCTCTCTCTGTCTCTCTCTCCCTCTCTTACACACAC
Organism: Carassius gibelio; assembly: GCF_023724105.1. Classification (NCBI taxonomy): domain Eukaryota; kingdom Metazoa; phylum Chordata; class Actinopteri; order Cypriniformes; family Cyprinidae; genus Carassius; species Carassius gibelio. The sequence goes on from NC_068375.1 coordinate 10,458,112, forward strand.
ACACACACACACACACACACACAGACGCACAAATGAACGCACCTCCTCTCTTGTCTTTTGCACGAAATGCAGGCTACGTTAACAGTGAAAAGAAATTAGTAAACGAAGGAAGTGTCTGCGGCATTCTGTTTAGAGTCCATAAAGATGAATGAGAAGCAGTTAACAGTCTAATTGTGTAATCCAGTGTAACTTCTGAAATAAGGATGCTGGGAATGGTTTGCTGTATAGGCTAGTCGTAAACTACCAGTTAGTGTTAAAAGTCAATGCATATATATCAGTAATGCAATATAAACACAGTTTATATATATATATATATATATATATATATATATATATATATATATATAACAACTGATGCTGACTTAAAATTGCTACTTCAGGCAAATGCTGAGTTTATTTAATGTTAGCGCTTGCATGATGTCCACTTTAAAAATTAAGACTGATCTCTAGTCGAATAATTCTAAAATGATACAATGAACACACACTATTTTAATTATTGAATATATTTATTGATACCAGCTCATCCAATAGATTACAGTATTTCACCGTTGTAATATGATCCTTACACCGCAAATTCTCATTTCATTATAACGGGTAGACAGCAGTCTAGAAATTGCATCAGCTAACAAACAACATTTGTGGCCAACATTTTAATGATCTCAGATTCATCCCCTGCCCTGCAGATATGACTCCAGCAATCAAAAAGCAAAAACTGTCAAAGGGATTTACACCTGTCTCGTTGCCCCTCAGCCCGTAGATTAGACTACTGGAGCCAGGTTGTCTGGAACCCGTGAGCTACTGCACCCTAAATCCGGATTAAACATGATAAAATGATCAGCAAAACGCCACTGGTATATGCATGATGAAGCGAACCTCAATGAGCGCAAACCAAACAAACAACGAAAGTAAAGCGGAATGAAAGCGCCAACATTATTCCATGTACTTGCCGGTCCAGCGCGTCTCTGCTCTCGTAGAAAAGTGTTTTATGTCATGAGATTATGAGACTCCCGTCTGATGCGGGTCACTGGTCCCAAGACACTCCTGGTTAGAGGGAGTCATTTCTCAACAAGCCTTTTAAGTTGGCAGGCGAAGGCGTATTATGACAGACTTCCCTATTTTCCTCTTCGAGTAACCAGCAGGATTCTGGAGCCCATGTTTCATTATGTCGAAAGAAACTTCTATGACTGCAGCCAACTAGATATAAGAATTTAACAATCTGATTATCAGACTAGCATTCTTTATTTTATTTTAATTTAAGGTTTAGGAACGATGGCAGATAAGAAATAATACGGAATTTGCACGGAATACATGTATCTAAAATTTCCAGTTTCATATAGCCTGCGGTCTTTGAGATGTTAATTTCAGTGTTTGCTAATTTTAATACTCACGTGACAGTGTTCATATTCTCATTTTGTGGTGTGTTAGAGAACAGTTGCTATTTTCTGTGTTCTAAACCAAACTAAAATTTAACTGTGTTAATGTTTAATTGTGGATCAATTATAGGCCTATTTGTTTTAGATGAAATTTACAGAAATGTGTTCAAACTAGAAATACTTTATTGCAGCGCAAACAATTAACATGATTAAAAAGGACTCATTACTTTTCCTGTAAAAACCTTTAAATATCTTATGCACATTTATACGATACATTTTGGTAAACTGTGAAAAAAAAAAAAAAAAACTCAAATAATTTGAAACTATGGTTTAATTAATGCACGATTTTTATTTTCACTTTAGAGAACATTTTGATGTAATTACAACCATTGCCTATATTTTTGCACTCCATTGCGCAGACCTTTAGGTTTTACGTCTATTAAAGTTTATTCAACGTAACAATTCGACTTGTTTGTGACATGAACTTAATAAAAAATATTATACAATCACCTAGTAGTTCAACCTGTGATTATTAATAATTAGATCTTTAAAACTACGTTTGGTAAAAAGAAGAACCCTCCTCTCCTCTGACCCTCAATCAGCAATATCAACAGGTTGCTTTCAGCCATTAAACAGGTTTTATAGATGTGTAAGTTTGTAACATAACATTACATTTTGCCTTATTGGCTAGACCTCCATGCTTGAGACAGTTTCTAATAGTCGCAGATTCGAGTCCAAGGTTTACCAATTCAGAAAGAGGATATATGATAGTTACTATTTTAATTTAATTTATAATGTTTTCATTGTCTAAATGAAATGCTGCTGTCCACTTTTCATTTATGAATTAATTAATTAATACAGTTTAATGCAATTAATACAGTATCATATATATATATATATATATATATATATATATATATATATATATATATATATATATATATATATATATATATAATTACAAACAAATCAAAATTAAAAAAATATGTAATAAATTGTATCAGTACAATTTAAATATATAGATCTATGGCACTGAGGGGTTCAATTCTGGCAAGATGTACAATCAAACTTCCCGCTCTATTTGAAATGTTTACATTTATACTAACTCCATCCTCCATACACTCCTGAACAGATTTGTTATAATAACTCTTTGCATCATAACCTTAACATAGCAATCACACATATGAATTTACTGCTGCTGTACGCAGGGACTTCAGTGCCATGAGGTTTTATAAACCACATGGCTGGTGTGACCAGAAACATGATCCAGACATCATTCTTGAAGCTTGTCCCTTTGGGTGAAAGGAGGGGTGTGAGTTATGGACATGTAGCTTTTCCATTTCAATAGCCCATCTGGGTTTCTACTGTAAGACTTGCAGCATGAAATATTCAGGGTTCAGTGAAAATTGATCTGATGGTCTAGAGTGAGGCTTCTTTCCCGTCTTTAGCAATCTACCCCTGAGACTGGTAAGCAGCAACCAGTCACTCTGCAATATTTGGTATCAGTGTGTCCAGATTAGCTTGCATTTTACATTTTAAAATAAAGTGCTCATAATCAGACTACAGTTTTTAGTGATTACATATTATTCAGTTATTCAAAAAGTAAATTAGTACAGGTAAACTATATATATATATATATATATATATATATATATATATATATATATATGAAGAATGAAACATATTTCAATCTCTTTCTATTATTGTATTAGTGTCGTACAAAATAATCCTATTCAAATCTTTGTGATCAACGAGTTAGGTCAAAGGTAGTCAGATTAGATTACGTATTGTGTAATCCAATAGATTACGTTACTAACTACAATTTTTATCATTTACTTTGTGATCAGTAATGGACTACAACTTCAAAATCATCTACCCATCACTGCAAAGAACACACATCTATATTCTCATGGTCTCTTGTACTTGCCCTTAATAAGGCCTTATTTGTTATGAATCATTTCGCCTGGTTTTTAGAAACCAGTTCAGGCAGGCCCACCCACCCATCCATACACAAATAATCCGTATGCCATTGTCCACCTACCGAGAGTGGAAAGCCATTATGTGTTCTCCGTGAAATGTCAGTCGTCCTCTGCTTTACCTTCGAAGTGCGAGAGGCGCTGTGCCTTTACCAAAAGCAAAACAATCTGAGGAAACTGGGAACAATCATAGGCAGGCTCCAGCAAGCTGCCATAAAAAAGCCGACTGCTCCTCGCCTCCAGTTCACTCTATGACCTGATGAAAGATCAATGAGCAGACCAGGCTGCCACTGCACCCTCCAGAGCAGCAGGAAACACACCAATAAAGAAAAGACACAAAGGCCTCCTGCTTTTCATAAAACAAGTGGCACTACACAAGTATTTTATAAGATACTAAGGAGACTGTTTGTAAACTCGTACATACATTTTTCACACTGTGGATTGGAGCATGTTAAACCCTTGTCCTCTTAGGTGGAGAAATGTGATGTTGTGTGTCAGTGGCTAACACAGAGAGCAGTTGGATAAACACCACTAGTCCTGACAGAAACGGGCTGAGTGGGCTTTTCTTAGGGAGGAGCAGCTCTGGTGGCTTCGGCCTCGGCGCTGCTGCTCCTGCTGGATGGAATGCAGCAACAGAAACAGAGTAATGCATGCCAAACTCATCTCAGATAAACGGGCAAAATATGTCCATGCATATGCCTTTACACAAATGATTTGGAGACTGGTACTGTGAATGTAGTGACTGTGCATTTGCCTAAACTGACTTTTTACAAATGTAAAACATTTGTTGTAAAAACATTTTTTTTTTTTTTACAAAAAAAAGAAAAAGAAAGAAAAACTGCAATCAAATTTATGTTTTTATTTTATTTTTCAATGTAAATTATAAGGTTACTTCTTACTTTCAAAAACTGTAAAATTACATGAAATCTCCCATTAGATTTTTTTACAGTTTTCAGTATATAAGGGAACTTATTATTAACCAATGAACAGTTTTTTTTTTTTTTTTTACCAGTCTTTTACAGTTAAAATTATGATTATTTTAATGTGTGCATCTATCTGATTTGAAATATTCCTATTCTATGGTTGCACAGAGACACAACAGTTTGTAAAGAGCACAGACGGATGGCTCCGATCCTTTGCATTCTTGTGTGATTTGCAACAAGCTCTTCATGTAATATGTCAGGGGGGAAACAGATTCTGTCAGGTGGAGATGAGGTTTATAAGTTCATGGCTAGTTTATACTGAAGCATTCCATGTAAAGTCTTTACATTATTTCCATTTAATTCCAGCGTCCCTCCACCCTCCTGTGTCTGCATGCTCAACCCTACAGTTGGATCAAATCAGATTTGCTTCTTCTGAGATACATGTGCAGACCACAAATATGATTAAGGCCTTGCTTCTCTCTCTCTTTCCTATACCTAGGTTTATTCTGAGAGGTGATTCAAATACACTAGCTGAGGTTAAGGCAAAAAAAGTAATGACTTAAAACTCTCGATCTTCAGAATAATATCGGTCTTTTAAATTAACTTTTTTTAAAATGGAAAGCTTCACTCAAATTGCATGCAAACCATTTAATTAAACCATAAAATCCTAAACATAAAGTGTTCATTAGTCTTTGTTAATGTAAAATAGATAATCTGGTGTGAAACATTATTTCTGAATTTCATTTAACATTTATTTACCATTACAGAGCCTTTTGGAATCAAAAGATGATGTTATTTCAAGAAAGAAAGAACGAGTTGACATCTATATTCTTAAAAGGCCTGTAACAGGTGTTTAGTTGTTTGAAGATGCAGCACTGTGCTTTGTGTACACATGAACAAATTCTTCATCTTCTGATTGCGACGCCATTTCCTCTGCTTGATTACAGCTAGAATTGCTCTGGTTGTTTGTGAAGACGCAGCACCCCAGTCCATTTGTTGAGGACAGTTAGAGAATAAATACATCAAGAAGACTCACCGTATATGTCTTAATTTTTTTTTTTCACTCTCTCTTGAATAATTGCCAAAGACCTTTAATAATCAGCTATGCAATGAAAAGTATCAGTCACAAACACCTAACATTCCATTTGGCAAATAATTGTATAATTCACTGCATCCTTCACTTCAGTTCTGTGCTTTTTATATATGGTTTCAAAAGTGAACATTGTGGTCTGGTAAACCTTGAACTACCTGATCAGTCTGTATGTTAAGAACCTCCGTCTTCTTCAGCAATAGCTGCTCTTAAATCGCTCATCTGTTGGAGGTGGTAACATCATCACGATATTACGTCCAGATGTGACTCAGTGAATGTTAGATGTGCGTATCTCATCATGCAGCATATGGTTTTTATCCATTTCAAATATGAATGTCCAGCTTCATTAATGCACAGACACAGGCTTCACATCTTCACATGGACAGCCATACCAGCAGCAAACATCTGGACCTAGGTGTTTTTCCAATGTGAGTTTTTAGGCTGCAGGAGTTGATGCTTCATTTTCCAGGACAGACAAGTGAAGTGGCTTCAAAAAATGGTTTTGCTTAGTTTAGAATAATTTCTGAAAGAGTGATGATTCCTTCTATTACAAGGGTCACTATATACCAAGACGACAAGTTGAAAAAGGACTAATGCTTTTAATCCAACAGACTGAAAACAATTTGCACCCTGTACATACAAAACTGATCTGCATTAACTTTCGTACCTTTATGAGAGATGAGTCCAACACTAAATTATATGATTGGGTAAACTTTTATAATTTTCCACCAAATAAATCTTAATACACTGATTATTTATGACATTAAACTCACATTTCAGTTTAGTTTAATGCTGTATTTTAAAGTGAAAATCAGTTTGTTAGGATTAATGATGACATGTATATCAAAAGTGACAGTAAAGACATTTATAATGTTACAAACGATTTCTATTTCAAATAAAACTATTCATCACAGAATCCTGAAAAATAATTCCACATAAATATACACATAAATTGTTCTTGAATAGCAAATCAACATATTAGAATGATTTCTCAAGGATCATGCGACACTAGGAGCATCATATGTCATATGATTATTCTTCGACGTACTATAACCTCCAATAAACACTTCATATGTGGCCAGTTTAAGGGGCTTTCTCTAACATTGATGCTTAGACAATTTACAATGCACAAGCCTGTGGTGCAGGGTGGCTTTGATTTGGCCACTGAAGCTGATTGTTGCCACTCTAGACAATACTTGAGTTTATTCCAGATGCATGTTTTTTGAAGCAGCTCTCTGTGCTGCTTCTGTAAAGCTACAAGTATATGCTTTCTTTGAATAAATATAGCCAAAATCCATCAAAATCCCACCAAAATCCATTGCCATGACTTATTGTGAGAGGCTACGTTTTAGTCGCATAACATTGGTTAATGGAAACACCGTCATTTTGCAATTTTTTTAATAGACATTTATAAAATAGTGCCAAAGATTTGCACAAATCTGTAATGGAAACGCACGAAGACTGAATAAATGATGCTTGAAAATTCAGCTTTGATCACAACAATAAAGTACATTTCACAATATATATTCACATAGAAAACACTTTTTACATAATTGTAATATTTTACAGTTTCTACTGTATTTTGCTCAAATTAATGCAGCCTTGGCAAACAGAAGAGATCTGATCTTACTGACCCAAGAATATAGTGCTTATGCAACCATAGAGCCATTATCAAATGCTTGCTAAATGTATATGTATCAGATCTGTCATTAAACCACTGTGAAAAATTGCAGATGTTAGGAGCTATGTGCTCAGAAAAAAGTGATGTAACAGAAACTATGAACTCTCTCTTTTCTACCACTTTAGATACAGTTGCTCCTTTATGCTTAAAGAAGATAAAAAAAATGATACTGTGGTATAACGAGCACACTTGTGCTTTAAAGAGAGCAGCCTGGAAAATGGAGCATAGCTAGAAGAAAACAAAACTAGAGGTGTTTTGTATTGCATGGAGGGAGTACTTCTACTTATAGAAAAGCTTTAAAAACTGCTAGATCTGCTTACTTTTCTTAATTTTTAGAAGGAAAAAACAACCCCAAGTATTTATTCAATACAGTGATTAAAGGAATGAAAAATAAACCATTAACATGCACATACATTTCCCAACAGCACAGTAGTAATGACTTTATAAACTTATAATTCCAAGATCAATACTATTAGAGCTCGAATTCTAACCATGCAGCCATCAGCTGAGACAGTGCATTATAGACTCCCTGAACAACAATTCCACTCATCCTCTGCTATAGGAGAGGAAGAATTGTATAAACTTGACAAATCATCAAAAACAACAACATGTATGTTAGACCCTATATGATACCTGTGAGGATTTCCAGTCAGGATTTAGACTGTATCATTGTACTGAGACTGCTCTCATCAGAGTTACAAATGAGCTGCTCTTGTCATTTGATCGTGGTTGTATTTCTCTATTACTGCTACTGGATCTTAGCACTGTTTTTGAGACAATCGACCACCATATTCTGTTGAGTAGACTTCAAAATGATGTTGGCATTTGTAGAATTGCATTGGCATGGTTCAAATCTTACTTATCTGTCTGTCATCAATTCGAAGCAGTGAATGAAGAGGTATCAGATTGATCACAAGTACAGTATGGAGTACCACAAGGCTCAGTACTTGGACTGCTGCTTTTCACCTTTTTCATGTAACCCTTGGTAGATATCATCAGGAAACTTTGTGTTAGCTTTCACTGTTATGCTGATGAAGTGTAACTCTATATTTGTTTGTGGCCTGATGAAACATACCAATTCAAAAAAATTAACAGAATGCATAGTTCATATAAAAACAAAACAAAAACAGGATGAGGAACCTAGGTGTACTATTTGATAGCAATCTTTTCTTTGAAAATCATGTTTCTAGCATTTGTAAAACCTAATACAAATTAAATAAAATCCAAATAAAAATAAATAAATACAGTGCGACCTATGCTCTCAATGTCAAATGCAGTAGTGTTTATTCATGCGTTCATGACCTCATGGTTAGATTATTGTAATACTTTATAGGGAGGTTGTTCTGTGCACTGTAAACAAACTCCAGCTGGTTCAAAATGCAGCAGCTAGAGTTCTTACCAGAACCAGGAAGTATGACCATTTTAGCCCGGTTCTGTCAAGTCTGTACTGGCTCCTGATTGAACAACGGATACATTTTAAATCCTGCTAATTACTTATAAAGCCCTGACTGGTTTAGCTCCTTAATATTCCAGTGAGCTTGTATTGCATTTTAGTCCTTCACGTCCACTGTGATCTCAAAACTCTGGCCATTTGATAATACCCAGAATATCAAAATCAATTACAGGCAGAAGACCCTTTTCCTATTTAGCACCCAAACTCTGGAATAATCTACCTAGCGTTGTTTGAGAGGGAGACACACTCTGTCAGTTTAAGTCTATTTTAAAGACCCATCTCTTTAACCTGGCATACAATACACTATCACATTTCTGCATTAATTAGGTCAACCGGAACCGAGAACACATCCCATAACACCCAATATACTTAAACAATTACATCATAAGAAGAATGACATCTACGCTAATATTAGTTTCTTTCATTCTTATTCTCTTGTCACCATAGGGACCTAGATCCAGTCCGTTTCCGGACAGATGGTCAACATAGCCACCCAGATCCAGTCCATATCCTGACAAGATGGTGGATCAACACCTAGAAATGACCTCTACAGCACTGAATGTCAGCCGAGACCATGTCAACTAGATTACCCCCAAGGACCCCGTCAACTAGACAAGGACAAGACCACAGGACCTCTGCACAAACTGAGCTGTGTGCAGCCTGGAATTAAACCGTGCCATGCTAGATTTGTTTGGCCAGAGGAGAAATGGCCCCCCGACTGAGCTTGGTTTCTCGCAGGGTTTTTTTTTTTTTTTCTGCCACTGATGGAGTTTTAATTCCTTGCCAATGTCTCCTTTGGCTTCCTTAGTTGGGTAAGCTTAATTTCTGGATTTATTGTTGGCTTGATTGCACAGATACTATTTGAACTAAACTGAGCTGGATGATGACATCACTGAATCACCACTGAATTGACTTTAACCTGAAAATTAAATGTTTGTAATTTTCCTCTTGCATTATTGACAAACAACTTTTCTGTTTGACTCTGTAAAGCTGTGTAAAGCTCACAATCTGCATTGTATAATGCACTTTATAAAGCTGACTAATGTGATATTTGTGTCAATTAACCTTCTCTCTGTTAATAAATAAACAAGTTAAAAGTTTCTTTATCAATTAATGCACCCCTTTGCAGTCGAAAGCAATACCCCTAAGAGACACATGATCTTCTGATTCAGCACACTGAGTACTAACAAGATAAATGTGTCAACAAAAAAAAAAATGTGCCTGTCTACAGTAAATCAGCAAGGCACGGCAATCTTTACAATATACTAATGCCCAATGGGAGTGATGTGCACTCTGTTACTAGCTTGATCTGCCTTGGGCTTCTCTGACTTTAAAGATTATTGAGCAAATGATAAATTTGTCAAGTCTTAAGCAAAGAGCATGTGGCAGCCTATGGCAGCGCAGTTCAACTAGAGGCTTTTTATAATGATTGGATTTGTCGTGATAGAGCTCTTAAATGATCGAGCCAAAATATTGACCTTGTGCATGTCTCTCGCTCTCTGGCTTTCCGTATTCTTCCAAGGTGAATAAACCACTTTAAATATTCACAGATGACATCCTTTTAATTGCTAAGTTGAGATCAATCTAATAATGTTATTCACAGTATGGCATTGAAATGTTGGCTGCTCACCAGCACTGCCGCAAAGGACTTGCAGAAGTGAAACAGTGGTTTGCCAGTCTTTCATATCTGTGGCTTTAAAGTTAGGCTAATTCTGTTTTCCTGAAGAAATCACGTAAACTCACCATGCCTGAAAAGTCCAAAGAGTCCATGTGCATAAACCACAATAATCCAGACATTTCCTGTAGCGCAAACAGTAGAGCATGGCAATGCCAAGGTCATGGTTTTGATTTCCACGAGAAGTAAGAACTGACTAAATGCAAATTAGACACAAATGTACTTTCAATGCAGTGTAAGTCACTTGGGGTAAACATGTCTGCAAAAATGTATTATTGTAAATATGTTTAAAAGTTGCAAAAAAAGGCCCACACACTATTAAGATAAAAAAAAAAGCAAATAAAAACACAGCTTTCCTAAGACCACAACTGCTTTTTATATCTTCATAGTGTGTAGGCCTTTTTTTTGCAACGCACCTGGCATGAAGCAACAAGCTAGGATTAAGAACAAACATTTCCCATAAGGCTTTGATAAATGATAAATGAAGATTTTTGACTTTAATAAATGACCAAAAAGCAAAAACTTTCATTCTTATTTAAAAGATTTGCTGGAAAGAAATTTAATAACATAAAATAATATCTGCTTGTAATTTTGACAAAACTTACAAATTACAGTTTATTGGATTACAGATATTAGGTAATATATTCAGACTACTTTTTGATTACTTTAGGCCTAACTTGTAAGAAAATATATTCCATTCTTTGTTATCAACATCATGTAGTGTTTCAAGCAATGCATGCTAGGGATTCCCAAACTGGGAATCTTAAAGACCTGCGGAGAGTTTTTGAGTTGATGAAAAGCAAATAAATAAATAAATAAAATGTCAGCTTTAACTAGCTAACTCACTTTAAAATTAAAACACTCAAAATAATACACTTAAACAGTCAAAATAAAAATATTTTAATGATTTACCCACGTTATGTCATTAACAAACATCAGAGAACTGTAAATATATGAATGTGAATTATTTAATTATTACTTATGTAATCAGTTACTACCCAGCACTGTAAAGTGATTAAGAAACAAGCGCTATTCTGTTTATAGCTGACCGGCGGTCGGCATGTGAAGGGCTTTGTGACGCCTGGTCCACAGCTGCTAAATGTGTTTGTCATGTTATCACGTTAGCCTGTGGAACAGAAGGAACACTGCTGCAGACGGAGACAGACCACACTCAGACTGCTCGCTTCCTAAATACATTTGTTTATTAATTCACTTTCTGCCCTCTCCAGCAGGCTCTGACCTTTCATCAGATGCCAAACAACAGAGTAAAAGAACGCTGTCCGCCCAGCATCCCTGCAGCCACACCCCCAGCCCAGCTAATAGAGTTAGTGTAATGCTGTCTCAGAAGCCGATGTGAAACTGAATTGGGAGCAAGATGGCTTTTTTTGCAGCCCACCATTCTCATGGACAAACATAAAGCACAGAGGGGTCTTTGAGCTATGGCTGCAGACAATCTAATTGGTATTGACATTCTTGTCTCTGAGGAAATTTGACATCTAAGGGCAAACAATTTTATTTAGTTGTCTGAATACTCTCAATGGAGGACCAGCGTGGTTCGACAGCATGCCGCTCGGCTCCCCACGTACTCCTGTGCGGCAATCGATCCTAATCTGATTATGGACAAGGAGCAGAAAAATGAAAATCAAAAAAATCAAAAGCACTGTTAGGGCAAAATATTAACAAGAGAGAACAATCCTGGTGGTGGACAGCAGCAGTAATGTGCTTGAGCTACAGTATTGTTAATGCATGGACCACTGCAATTTCCCCTCTATAAAGGTGCCTCTGCCTCAAAGAAATCTGCTGCTCCAGCTAAAAGCACCACAGGCTGCCAAAAGGGTCTCATTCTCTGAGCGCGTCTTGAGCCCGGCCCTGGTCGCCTGAATTTAATTAGTCTCACTCCCTGGAGAACACATCTCATTTTTTGTGAGAGTGGACCATCCAGGAGGGGCTTACAATGAAGGTCCATCATAGAAGAGAGTGCATGTGTGAGAGATGACGGATCAGAAAAATTGAAGTGGCCCTCACAAATTCTCTGTTGGCTGTGTGTGTGTGTGGGAGGGGGGGTGGCGTTTGTGCACTGAAGGCTACTTTCAGTCGAAGGGTGTTTTACTTGCATCGGTCAGTCAATGAGCGAATGAGATATGCAGGGTCAACTATAGGAAGCTATTTGGTGAATCCACTCAAAGCATTCATCTGTTTGTCTGAGCATTAAGCACACACTTGTGATGGAGCTACAGCAGATTTGTCTACCCTTTTAAATGAAACTCCTAAAGTGCATGCTAACGCACTGATTGACTCAATCAAATGCCATGAGTTTAGTGAGGAAGCATCTGTCTGTTTGAAACCTGTTTGAAAACAGTCAGTATTTTTGCAGTTCAGTTTGGTGACGAAAATGGTAATAGCTTTAACAAAAGGTTTTGCAAATACGACCCATTTTTAATGATGTTACATTCTATCCGGGGGTTAAATCGGGATTAGTTATGTTAGTGGGATTTTTGGTGTTGGGCTTATATATAAATACACACACAGACACATTTTTTTTTTTCATATGCATAGTTTCATATGTTCATCAAGAAGTGATAACAGATTTATATTGTTAGAAAATATTTTTTGAATAAATGCTGTTCTTTTAAACTTTTCACAAAAAATAAAAATAAATAAATAAAAAAAAAAAAAAAATATATATATATATATATATATATATATATATATATATATATATATATATATATATATATACATATATATATATATATATATGGCAGCACAACTGTTGCTAACATTGATATTTCTAATAATATGACTTCTTAAGGACCATATGGCACTTTAGACTGGAGTAATGGCTGGTGGAAATTCCACTTCGCACCACAAAATTTAATTCTATTTGAAGAGTTTGGTTCCAAAACGCAATAAACCATTTTTTTTCAAACTGAGTTTCTATCAAAATCAGTATAGTATCTGGTCGGTATAGAAATTTATGCAAAATATGATACCTGCAGAGTTATTTGGTGATGTTTTCTCTCTTTTTTCCAATCTGACCTTCTCTGCAGAATGAGGTATATCCACTCAACCAATCACAGTGCAATATTCCACACACTCTACAGTAATGGAGGCGCTTTGTACTTTGTAATCAACAAACAAACTTAGGGCAGCTCCATAAATGGCATGTGATTGTCATGCGCATCTCGTTAGTAAAGCCGGTTCTGTGATATAATAAAAACAGGTTTTAACTGTAGCATTTTTACAGTCTTTTACTGTTAAATTACGGTGTAATGTTAACCGTTTGATGAAACTATTACAATTCAAACCAAAGTGTTTTCCACCACAACCTCACCACTTTTTAATGTTTAAACATAGTAAATACCTTCTGATGTATATAAGAGTATCCTTTATGAAACAAAAATATAACGAAATTTACTTTACTGAACTGGCAAATTATAGGCCTATTTTAAATCTTCCATTTATGTCTAAAATTTTGAAATAGTTGTGTCTGCTCAACTGAGCTCCTTCCTGCAAAAAGATATCTGTATGACGAATTCCATTCAGGTTTCACACCCCACCATAGCACAGAAACTGCACTTACCTGCAAATTACCTGCTTCTTGCTTCAGATCAAGGCTGCATCTCATTTCTAGTCTTACTTGATCTTAGTGCTGCGTTCGACACCATAGATCATGACATACTCATAGATAGATTACAAAACTATACAGGTATTTAAGGGCAGACTCTAAGATGGTTTAGATCCTACCTGTCTGATTGCTACCATTTTGCTTATTTAAATGGGGAGTCATCTCATTTATCACCAGTAAAATATGGAGTGCCACAAGGATCCGTCTTAGGTCCCCTTCTATTTTCAATATACATGTTGCCCCTTGGTAATATTATTAGAAAATATGAGATTAGTTTCCACTGTTATGCTGATGATACTCCACTATACATCTCACCGAGACCAGATGAAACTTCTTACTTATCTAAACTAACAGAGTGTGTTAAAAATGTAAATGATTGGATGACCAATAATTTTCTTCTATTAAATTTGGATAAGACAGAGATATTAATTATTGGACCAAAAAACTGTACACAGAATCTTGTAGATTACAATTTGCAACTAGATGCATACTCTATTACTTCCTCTACAGTCAGAAATCTGGGTGTGATATTAGACAGCAACTTGTCTTTTGAAAACCACATTTCCCATGTTACAAAAACTGCATTCTTCCATTTTAGAAACATTGCCAAGCTACGAAACATGTAACCTGTTTCTGATGCAGAAAAGCTAGTTCATGCATTTATGAACTCTAGACTGGACTATTGTAATGCACTTCTTGGTGGTTGTCCTGCTTCTTCAATAAACAAGCTACAGGTAGTCCAAAATGCAGCAGCTAGAGTCCTTACCAGGTCAAGAAAATATGATCATATTACCCCAATTTTAAAAGTTTCTGCCCTGGCTACCAATTAAGTTCCGTATCAGTTACAAATTATCGTTACTTACCAATAAGGCCCTAAATGGTTTAGCTCCTGCGTACCTAACTAAACTTCTACCACGCTACAATCCATCATGCTCCCTAAGGTCTCAAAACTCTGGACTTTTGGTAGTTCCGATAGCAAAGTCCACTAAAGGATGTAGAGCTTTTTCACATTTGGCTCCCAAACTCTGGAATAGCCTTCCTGATAATGTTCGGGGTTCAGACACACTCTCTCTGTTTAAATCTAGATTAAAAACGCATTTCTTTCACCAAGCATTAGAGTAATGCATCTCTTAAATTGTGACTGCAGTTGCATCTGATCAAATGTGCATTCTTATTCTTTAGCTTAGGTTAAACTAATTAATTTTACTTTGTTGGAACAGCAGCTATACTAATTATGTCTCAATTTGTTTCTCTGTTCTGCGTAACTAGGATATACACAAGCTCCAGTCTGGATCCAGAACACCTGAGAAGAGATGATGCTGACCCTCAGAGGACCCCACATGATGCTAACCTTGAATCAACAAACAGAACTAACAAATATTGCTACAAGTGTGACTGCATCATATAATAATTGCTGTAAATAATGTTCATCGTCTGGCTGACTACATCTTTTAATATTTTTTTCTGAAAATCCTGTCATATGCTCACAAACTGACACTCACCACTTATAAGCTATTACTAAATGTTGTAGAAACGTAATTTTCTGTAAAGTTGCTTTGATTTGTATAGTAAAAAGCTCTATACAAATAAACTTGAACTGAATTGATTTGAATGTTTCTAATCATGGTGATCATATTCAATATCTTAAATTAAATGCCCATTACTGTAGCAGCCATTTTGTACAGTACAGGTTTCCATTTTCTTGCTACTCCTACTTCACATTTTGTCCAATTCTTATAAAAATGGGCTCATATGATCTTTGGACTGAGCCACACGGAAATGACTGAACAGATTTTTGATATTCAGAACCATTCCCCCCAAAATATCTCTCTGAATTGGAAAAAGTGTAAAAAGTGAAAAACATCTGCACACAGTTATGATGTGCAAATATGTTCATATGCACAGATGAGCAGATAAGACTCAGTGACACTGTTGCCAACACCTAATAGAAAAACTGAAAACTCAATCAAATTTTTAAAGACTTTTAGACTTCCCTGCACTGCCGCCTGCAAGATCTCAATCAGAGCACCTGAGGCCTTTCTCAAAGTACCTGAGGTAATGCTCTCTGTCACTGATAGACTTGATTTACACAGGTTGAAATGCAGGGCTTGTGTCTCCTGCTATGGATGGATAAACAGGTTGGTCTCTCTCAAAGGCTTTCGTTTTGATCAGTTGTACAGATAGATGTCCATAAATGTCTGTCTTATGGCCTGTGGTGTTGTCTGGTCCGAGACTGATGTTATCATGGAGAACAGGCCAAAGATGTGGACACATTCCTACTGTTGGCTATTGAATGAATAAGGGCCTGTTCCTCGTTCTTTGTGTTTAGCAAGTTAATTAGATGTCCAGCCAGCGCTAGAAGACAGTGGTGCAAATTTGGAGAAGCATAATGAAATTAAGTAAAGAGTTGCAGTGAAATCAATATTATCACTAGCCGTGTTTCCACTGTTGGACTAAAAGTGGGCGTGCTAGTGCATGCCAGGGCCAGTCGCATTTCCACTGTCACTGAGTTTCTCCACATCTGGAGAGCGTAGGCGCCGCGGATCATTTCATAAAGCTAACAGCGATAACACCAGCATTAAAGGCTAACTTTCAGACAGCAGCAAGTGATTGAAATAACTTGATCCGATGTGGATTATGATCACCATACAAGGCAAAACTATTTATAAGAAATGCTAAAGACTGCACGCTAGCAATTAATGTTCCCATAGTAAACATGGTAAATATTATGCGACCGCTTGAAGAAATCAGACGTCAGGTTCTCAATCACAATCATGTATTTAGTAACATATTTCATCTGTCATAAGTCTTGTCTCGAGAGTTTATCTCTGTGTATGTCCGAAAATATGATAATGGTTTTTGTTCAGGAGCTTTTATAAACATAGAAATTATAATTATTTCTAAATGTGATGCATACTGTGACTACAAATAGACTGAAGCGGTTTTGACTGAATGAGCAAGTAGGATATGTTCATAACGCTTTATTTATGACTAATTTTCAATTCTGATAAATGTATTCATTGTGATCAATGTATCACTTATAGTAAAACATTGATGTTTTTGGATTTAAATATTTAACAAAGCATGCTAACAAACGGCCGCTTTAATCATTTTCATTTTGTGATCACGCTAGTAACAGTGACTTATTTCTTTTTAGTTTTCTGATAACTTCTTTTTGTTGGTGAAAGGATGGTGTTGCGTCACGATGTTCCTGAGAACCATGTGAAGGGCAGGTTTTAGTGAAGTGCAGTGCTTCTGGCCCAATGGTGGAAACACAGTGTGATTTTGGGCTCGGTGCTACAGGTCTGAGGCTATTAGCCTAAAGCACTGGTTTGCACTGCCCCGACAGTAGAAAACAGCTACTTAGAACTTTCTCAGGCCAGAATAACGGGACAGTTATATGAATTGACTATGTTTTAGTTACATTGCAGGTGGAATGGGTTTGTCAGTGAAAGCGTGTTTACATCCGTGCCTCGCTCACACAAACAGAAGTCTAAAATCTGATACTCAGCCAAAGTAGTGTTAATAAACAGTGATCCGGCAGCCTGGAGAAATACAAGTAATCGTGAGCGGCCTCACTTTTCACTCTGGGCTTTCAGGCATGTTTGGAGTGATCAGGTGATGGTTTGGGGATTTTGTATTCAGGGCATGAGCAACTGCTGAGAGATGAGAAAAACTCAGAGCAACATATAAGGAACGGGTATAGAATGAGCTTTTAAGTTAATATTTTAATAAAACACATGCTCATGTTCACAGTTATATGTTTTTCAATAGTAATATGATACAAAATAGTTGCTTTTTAAAGGTGTTCCCACTTTACAAGAACCAACTAAGACCTTTCAGTGATCAAAATTAACAAAATCAAACAAAAAGAGCCTTTGCAATGACTTTGTATCGGGACTTTAAAGTGTCTTTTTTTAGGAACCTGATTTCTAATAATGATAATAATTAAATTATTATTATTGTAATGAATAGTCCACTGAAGGCGAGCTAGATGAACTCAAGTGAAGTTTATTTACAAGTTGCGTATCAAAATCCAAACATAATTCAAACAATAAACAAAGACTTGACTTGATGATGTATGAACAGACGGGACTAAAACAGATTTGACTCAACAGAAGGAACATACGTTAATACACGACAAGCCACAATGGCAAAAGCAATGACTACTTATAACAAACAATACAGATCAAATGACAATATGAAAAAACCAATGGGAAACAAGACAAATGACTAAGACAACCTTCAGAACATGACACAAAAAGGGAAGCATGACACTAACAGTATGAAACAAACTACAAAATAAAAGACATGAAAACAATGAATAAGAAACAAAACCCAAAACAGACCTTACATATTCCCCCATCTAAGGGCGGCTCCTGACGCCCAAAACAAACATAACCAAAGAAATTCAGGAGGGTGGTGGAGCGAAGGTGGAGCAGGGGGAGGGATGGATGGCCAGGCCCGTGAAAAGGAAGAGGGCCTAGAGGGTGGAGCAATGGCAGTCCTGGTGCTAGGAGCAGTGGTGGATTGGGATCCAGAGCAGTATGGAGCCATGGTGGAGCAGGCCGAGCGGGGTGGCAGAGAGGCACTGCGAGAGCAGGAAACCAAGGTGGAGAAGAGACATGGAAAAACCACTTGTCTGTGGCAGAAAAGGCAGAGAGTTTTTTGAATGGCCTATGTGGCATGGCAGCCATCTTGGCTGGGGACTCTGGTGTGGGGGCCATCTTGGCTGGGGACTCTGGTGTGACAGGAATGATCCAATCAGGCTCAGAAATGGCAGCCATGTCGTGACGAAGCTCTGGAATGGTGGCCATGTCGCAACGAGACCCTGGGATGGTGGCCATGTCATGGCGAGATCCTGGAAGTTCAGCTGAGATGTGACGAGACTCTAGAAGGGTGGCCATTTTGTGAAGAGACTATTGTGAGACTATTGAATGAATGACCATATGAATTTCCCCTTGTGAGACAATAAAGTTTACCTTGACCTTGACCTTGTGTGGCAGCCATCTTACAACGGAGCTCTTCAATGGTGGCCATGTTGAAAAGAATCTCTTGTGTGACCAGCATGATGTGAGCAGGCTCTGGCTTGGAAGACATGATGTGAAGAGGGCTTGGCATAGCAGGCATGACGGGAGCAAACACTGGCATGTTGGGAGCAGGTCCTGGAGTAGGGAGCATTACGTGAGCAGGCTGTGGCCTGGCAGGTGCTGCGAGACTGTGGATACCATCATCCACAATTCCCACAGAGAATGGTGATCCACTCAGCAGTAAGGCATAGTCAGTATATTTGGCTAGGGACCAGTGAACTTTTCCCCATGGAAGCAGAGAGCAAATGGGCTCATTAAGACCGAATCGAATAGTGCCCTTTAATGCCACATGCGGCACCAATAGCATGAAGACAAGAGGGCAAGGGAATGACTAACAACTAACGACTTTCATGAGTAACGGCATGAAACAAACTACAAAATAAAAGACATGAAAACAATGAACAAGAAACAAAACCCAAAATAGACCTTACATTATCCTTACAGTATACATTTTATTTTACACTATAAGTTATAATACTCATATGTATGTCTTAAATCCCTTATTTTCGGGATGCTGTTTTGGTGGAAAAGTGAATGTAGACCTTAAAGTTTCTGTTTAATTGACAACAGCTTAATAAATGTGACTTTAATGTGGTAAAATCCTGAAAGTGTATGTCCGCAAAAATATAGCAAATGTGAAAACAACATGTGCCTGGTGCATGTGTTCCAAAATTCATATTATGCATGACACAACCTAACATAAATTATAATTATGCTACTTATATTGTTATATTACAATGTAATAAAGACTTTCAAAAAAATAACTGCAATAATATAACTGAAGCCATTATCTATCCTCATGATGAATTATTTTGCTATTTTTCTGAAAACTCGTCAGTAATAATAAGATAATAGATAAAGCTCTGTACAAAATGCATTTAAAAATTTGTATTCTGACATAACTTCACACACACAATTTGACCAGCACTTCAGGAGCCAGTGTGTCCCTGTAATGTCAGGAAGAGACTTTAAAAATGCGATTTGTATTTATCAACATTTGTATTAAAAAGATCCTTTTTCAGAATAGACAGAAATTGAAGATAAATGTTCTGTGTTAAGATGACAACACCGTACCATAGAAGGTTAAATAAGCACAATTGCTAAATGTCTGATCTTTAGCACGACCCTCTAGCTCAGATTCTTCTCTGGGTTTCTGCTCATGCTCGACTGCCAATGGCAACAAACAAGGCAGCAAATTTCCTTCATGCTGTAATCATGAATAATGACCTCCAAATCACTTTCGTCGCTTAGACCCACCAACAGGATATCTTTATTAACACAAATCTAGACTGACTTCTGATCGTTGTGTTTGATAAGAGATCCTTGGGCCAAATGCTTATACAAGTGCTATCATCATTCCCTCTTTCTTTAATAGATTTATTAATTTATTAATCGCAAAACTCAAGAAAATAAACCCAAGAATTCACTCAAGAAAATAAACAGTGATGATTTCCTTTGAATCTTCAACATTAAAGCTGACTCAGTGAACTAATAATTAGTTTTGTAACATTATCTATCCTATTATACCAGAAAAGGCAGCTCAAAAGTCATGCTAATGATTGCCTTTTTGAAATATGATGTCTTAAAAATGAATCAAATATGCTCCTTGGCAATTTTGTTTCCCAAGATGCTTAACACAGCTGTCTTTAGCTTGCCTCGCCATCTGGATGGTATGGCCATGGAGAAGATGATAATGCACTTTATGATGAGGGGAGGATGAAACCTTTGACCTTCACAACCCTTTGACCTCTCTGGGCAATATTCAGTGGTATTCCTGTAAGAAGCATATGCTTGCTCGTCCGATATGTTAAAGAAATTTATAACCAGAGCTTTGTCGATAAGGCCTTGGCTTCTCTCTCCTGTCCCAGTGGACTATGAAAGACCGCATCTAGTATATCTGATGCATGCTACATTTCTCACAGATTGTGAATAGACTTGATCTTCTAGCTCATATTCAGTTACATTAAGTTATTTCTGTTGGAAATTATAGCAAGTTATCTTAATTATAACTTTTGTTAGATAAGCTGTGACGTGCCACTGAGAAAATAACCAGGCATACATATCTGCTAACTTACAGTAATCCCCATCTTTGACATAGACCTGTAGCTCCCAACATGTGTAGTGAATAGATCAAGTGACATGTGCAGGTTCTGGTTCATCAGGGTCCTCTGTAAGGTGAGCTGACGTTTCAATCCCAGGGGAAATCGCGGTGATGCTGCCTGGATTGAAAGTGTTTGTATATTTAGAGTATACTCCTCATATGTCCAGTTCTGTGATGCTCACCCACACCATTTTTGCCCCACGTGTGGTGGATGAGCTGAAATCTTGTGTCCCTCAGCGTTTCCCTTATAACAGTCCTGAACAATAATGGATTGAACCCCTCCAGTGCTGTGCAGATTATTGAGTGTTTATTCATTGGTTTGTAAATAAAGTAGATGTTTTCTGACCTATCAGTGATTTATGATCATTTATGAGTTTTGTCGTTTAAGGGTGAAGAGTGTACCGCATGTCTGTACCACTAACAACAACAAAAAGAATAGCAAAATTTACCAAAAGCTAGTAAAGTTGGTTTCACTTTAGTTTGATGGTCACTTTAACACATTCTGTTGATTATAAGTAGCGCTGCATCTACATGTCTACTAACTCTCATTAGAGCAGGGGTGTCAAACTCAATTCCTTGAGGGCTGGAGCTCTGCAGAGTTTTGTTCCAACCCTGTTCCAACACCCATACTATGTAGTTTTCAAATAATTCTGAAGGACTTGATTAGTTAAATCAGGTGTGTTTAATTAGGGTTGAATCTAAACTCTGCAGGGCTCCGGCCCCTCCAGGAATTGACTTTGACACCCCTGCATTAGAGTATTAGTAGATTGGTAGGGTTAGGGTTAGAATAAGTTGACATGCACATGTCAACTTATTGTAACCCTAACCCTACCAGGGCTCCGGCCCTGTTGATATGTACTGTACATGTCAACTTATTCTAACCCTAACCCTACCAGTCTACTAATACTCTAATGCGGGGGTGTCAAACTCATAACTCTGATGAGAGTTAGTAGATATGTAGGTGCAACATTAATTGTTGTCAACAAAATGTTCAAAAGGGACCATCAAAATAAAGTGTTACCATAAAGTTTGTAACCCATGTAACAACTTAACTCACTGCCTAACCACCATAGTATGATGCATCATTGGAGTACTATCTGTTTTGATATGTTTTGATATATTTACACAATATCCTTGTTTCCATACACACTAGGTTCCTGCAGAGCTCCAGAGTAGACATGCAACTTTCTGATATAGAAAACTCTCTCTCTCTCTCTCTCTCTCTCTCTCTCTCTCTCTCTCTCTCTCTCTCTCTCTCTATATATATATATATATTTACACACACACACACATAGTCAGTATAAAAATAATCAACAAGTCATCAACAGTTCAAGACATTCCACAGATTTTCAGTGGGATTTAAGTCTGGGGTCTGACTAGGCGATGCAAGGACATTAACCTTTTTCTCCTTCAACCACTATGTTCTCAGTTTTTGATGTGTGCTTTGGGGTCATTGTCATCTTAGAATGTAAACCTTCTTCCCATTGACAACTTTATGGCAGAGGGCAGCAGATTTTTCTCAAGAATCCCCATCCATTTTTCCTTCTATCCTGACAAGGGCTCAAGTCCCTGCTTCAGAGAAACACCCCATCACAGGATATTACCACCTTCATGTTTTACCCTAGGAAGGGTGTTATTTGGATAGTGAGCTGTATTGTTTTTTTACTGCCAGACATATCGTTTGGTGTTGAGGCCAAATAATTCAATTTTAGCCTCAGCTGCCCTAAAATATTCAAGGTGTGTTTTAGTAAAGCTCGGTCTTGACGGCATGTGGCCTTTCTTGAAGAGTGGCTTTTTTTTTCTTGCAAACCTCCCATACAAGACACATTTGTGGGTAATTTGTGATATTGTTGTCACCTGCACACGGTGACCACTCTTTGTCATAAATTCCTCCAACTGCTTCAGAGTTGCTGTAGGCCTCTGATAGCATATCAGTCCAGTTTTCTCCTGGCTCTTTCATCCAGTTTGGAACGACATCCTGATCCAGGGAGGGCCTGTGTTATACCAAATACCTTCCTCTTTTTAATAATAGATTTCACTGTGCTTTTAGGCATTGATAAAACCTTTGCATTGTTATTTATTTTTTTATTTTTTTATTTTTTTTTTGTATCCATCTTCTGACTTGCGTCTGTCAATAACTTTATCCTCAAGATCTTTTGACAGTGTCTTGCCATCCATATAGTTGATTGCTTGCTTCAATTTCACTTACAATGACTGAAATGCTCCAAGAAAGCTCTTTTCATGCTGAGCTGATCATGACCACAGCTGATCACAGTTGAAAGTCAAATGGCTTTGTGTGCAATTGAGAATTAAAGAAATTAGCTGTAATAAATGGACGCACAATTCCTCTGGAATTAATTTCCTGCAGTAAAATCCATCACCACACAAAGATGTTACAAGACTCTCCTATGTCATTTGTTCACTTTTGTGGCCATTGACCTAACAACCTTGGATTCCTGACCTCTTTACTTGTCATCTTATTTCTTGGCCCTGCACTGCCAATGACTACCTGCCAGGCACCTGCTTTGAGAAATGAAACAGTAGTAAATGTGTCTCTGTGGACCTCTTCAACCCTGCAGACAACAGGCTTGCACAGTCCCTGCGTCTGAATGGGTCTTGAGTGTGCCTGGTAAACCAATCTCCCTAATTATCTATTGAAAGAACAATCTTTTTCCTTTCAGAGTCATTACCCCCAGTTCAATTTGCTGAAAGTAACATACAGGAGCAAAAAAGCAGGGAGGAAAGAAAAACACTCCAAAGGTAGGGTTGCTGATTTCCACCAAGGCTAATTGCTTGGGAGAGACCATATGTGAAATTTAGATTGGAATAAAGGTGGAGGGGTCCGGCACTGGGAACAAATTACAAATAAATGCAAGATCTTAGATAGCTCTTGTTTCCTGCAGAGTTGAGAGGAGTGGCAGAGGCATATGTCCAGCTTCCCAAAAAACTAAAAAGTGATAGTACCTCCAAAAAAGCAGCTCAGATTTACTTGGGTTATCACATTTATTTATTGCCATTTTTCTAACCTGAATTTTCATTTAATTTTGATTCTTTACTTATTGACCAGGACTCCCTGGCAGAAGAGATACTGTATCTCCATGGGACATTCCTGGTTAAATTAAAATAAAAAAAATAATAATTGAATTGTCTCGCCCCCATTCTAAATTAAACAACAGACGATTTCTACTTAAAAAATTGATCAAAAACTGAAGTTGAAGTGTTTGCCAATGCAGTGGAGCTTTGTCTATAGTCTTATCTGTTAGTTGTTTTTAGAAGGAGCTTCTGATGATTTCCCACTGCAATGAGAATATTTAAATGCTTTTTCATTTTAGGGCTATGTGATCATTTCATATGAAATGTTTTAGGGATCATCAGAAATCGTTCATCATGTCCTTCTGCATTACTCGACTTGGATCAATCCCACAAGCATACCTTTAATTTTATTCTTTTGTTGAACTTTTATAAGTCCCTCATCTGGTTGAGGACTTTGAACTTGCTGTTTTTTTTTGTACACTGATCCTCCAAAATCTCTCTTCCAGCTAAAAAAACCTTCAAATCTTCCAGCAGCTATGCAGGACTGAGGCCCAACCTCCCTGCATTTGGAAACATTCAGAAGCCATTGGTTATAAACGAAAGGGGATTTACTTTGAAATTTGAAGAAAGTACTACTTCTCTTGACTGATTTACCAGTGTCTGAATGTTATTGACAAAACATTCAGTCTTTCCAGCATTGCAACAAGCAAAGCATTGTCTATTTTTTTTTTTTTTTTAGAAATAAGCAGCTCACACATTATAAGCAAAACTGTAGGGTAAATATGTCACAGTGTGACCTCCTTTACTGCTATCTTTGTCAGAAAACAGTAAAAAACATACAACACAAATCTATGTGGTTGTTTGTCACAAGTGGTGAGATTTGACACTGCCCTAGCGTGAAACCTGTCACTAGTAATAAACTTTGGCTGCCGGACAAAGCCTTTGTTTTTCTAGTGTGTGGCCACATGCAACACCCTTCCTGGCACCAATCGTTGAAGGCCAGAGCACAATGACATGGGTGCCAGGCCACCTCTTCCCCAGTGGCTGGATCTGGAATGCTTTGAGTCAGAGCTGTTGGCAGGCCAGGCAAGTTAACTCTCTGGCCTTCCAAGCCCTCATGGGCCTGGTGTCCACTGGCACTCCCAATAAGCCCCCTGTATACAGTGTACGTCATTTTTCATGGATTGCAAGAGAGCTGAGCTCAAACCCATCATGCACTCTCTTCAATATATGCAACAAGTCTTCTTGCTTTTATGAACTCCAATGCACGTTGGCATCTTAAAAAGTTTCTGGTTTATAAAAGCACATATGATGCAGTCTGTGAGTGCAGTTTGAGTAATGACACTCACAGGTCTATAATTCCCCACCAACATCTGTATCTGATTGTTAACATTTTTTTTTTTTTTTTTTTTTTACAAACAAATAAATAAAACCCAGACTACTGGTCCCTGTGGAGACAAACTCAACAAGGTTCTCAGTTTACCAAAGTCCAGCATCTCAATCTATAGCAAATGATCCAATTTATTCTTCCATTTATTGTAGCATTGTGCCTATGTAGAGTGTAACTAAAGACTGCACAGCTTTTAATGTGAATAGAATTTAAAACAGGCATCACACAATCGCTTTTAAATAGTTATTGAGGAAAAACTGGCCATTGTACACTAAACAACTGAGGATCACACATGACCAGACTTTCAAGTACTCACATTGAAACATGTGCCTTGTTGCTAGGAGATGTGCGACAAATGAAAACTATATGTCATAAAATTGATCAAACATGTTCGATATCATCCGACTAAATGGAATCATTGTTTGAAGCCAAAACGTCTGTGATCATCATACGCTACATGATTTTCTATGGAATTGTCAACTTAAACTGGTAGATGGGCTCTGACTTTTGACAATTAGCATCAACTTGTTTAGACTGTAAATCATGGCAAAAATATGGGCTGGAGTTGTGTAGTGTATTCCAGCCTTAAGCTTTATGTACTGATATTGGTCACAACTGTCCATCTTCACATTCTCAAAGCAATGAGTTGTTTAACCCTCCTCTTGTTGTACAGTAGCATTGATACATGTTATATGATAGTTGTTAGAATATCTGAATGTATTTATATGAATGCTGAGCACATGAAAACTTTTTTCCAGATGAGCATTTTTGTAGAAATTAATCACAGACCTTTTCTTCTGCAATAAAATTAATGACAATACCAAATTTGGAACTATTTTAAGACCTGCACGCAGAAGATAGACTTGCAGAGGGAAGGCTTAACTTTTCTCAAGTGAAGCTTGTCCCTGGTGTAATAGTATTTATTTTGGAGTAA
The DNA here is from genome assembly GCF_023724105.1 of Carassius gibelio. Classification (NCBI taxonomy): domain Eukaryota; kingdom Metazoa; phylum Chordata; class Actinopteri; order Cypriniformes; family Cyprinidae; genus Carassius; species Carassius gibelio. The sequence continues at coordinate 10,484,459 of NC_068375.1, forward strand.
TTTAAATCATTTACGGAAGAATAACATTGTACTAAAATGAGAGCTAAGAAGGTCGGAGGAAAACATTGGGGTCTACGGTTGAAGCATGAGCGTAATTTGTTTTAACTGGCTGTGGAAATAAGCAGTGCGAGTCTTTACCCCTGGCAGCTGTAAATCCAGACCTCTGCTATGCGCGCTGTCGGTAACCTTTTCTTGGCTTGAAGACTTCCTCTTGCTTACACCTCCCCTGGGTGCCTCCAGCCAAAGAAATTGAGCTTTTCATCCTTTTATGTGACATCCTCATCGTGACCCCATTCTGGTCATCCGCCGCATCTTCCTCCATGGGGCTGCATGCTACAGAGATGGAGCCGTAAGAGCCAATCATGTCCTCTCATCTTTGAGTGCTAATGTAATTTAACCCTGTGGTCACAGCACCGTAACTATGGTGATATGACAGAGTGGGTGAAGTGAGTCAAGTGACTGTGTGGAACGGGCGAGAGAAAGCAAAGGTTTGGTGATAGCTATTCATTTCTGATGTTGATGCTCTGTGATTTCCATCAGAAGATAATCACACAAAATACAAACAATGAAAAGGAGGGAATGGAAAGGAGGAATGGATGCTAAGAGGCTGATTTGTCTTTTTAAACCTCGGGTTCAAGGTAGTGGTCTGAATGCTCCCTGTGGGGGTTGGACTTAAAAAGCTCTTGATTCTGTTGTATTGCTCTGAATGGGCAGTAGTTCAGTAGGCAGGGTTTCCTTTGGGGGCAAGAGTTGTTAAATCTGTATGCTTTAAAGAAGTACAAGATGTCTTCACTTACCTCTAACAGGCATCCGGGGTAAAAATCTGTGTTAGTGTGTTTGCCATCAGAGTTAGGGTTAGGGTTAGGGTTAGGGTTAGGGTTATGAAATCTAGTCATACTACTGTTTGTTGCGGTAAAAGTCAGGATTCCGCAATGTTTAACCCCCAAAATGTGTCATCATTCACTTTCTTGTGTCATTCCAAAACTGTATGACTTTATTCTGTGGTACAAAAAAGAAGATTTTGAAAAATGTATTTTTTTCCCCTCAATAAAATGATAGTCAACAGAATAAAGAATTTCATACAGTTTTAAATGGGCAAAGTTTGCTATCCCAGCTGTGGTCCCATATAACTCATAATGAAAACCTTAATATGGCTAAAGCAATGAAATTGAAGTAGCGACAGATTTTTTTTTTTTTTTTTTTTTTGTGAAGTATTTTGGAGTGTAACAGATTGTCAAAAAAAGAAAAGGTGTAGTGTTGGTCTTTTGTTTGTTGATTGGATGTTGAGATGTGGGCGTGGCTTTCTAAAGCATGATGAGCATCAGTTTGAGTGTGCTACATACAAATGTTGACAGTTACAAATGAACTGTTCAAAATAATATGATATCTCATTTATAACCTAATCCTGACCAGGAAAATTTTTGAATTTTAAATGAATCACACCATTGTTAAATAGACATTCCTTATTAAAATAGTATGCAGATTAGACAGTGAGCTTGTGGCACTTTATAATATCGATCTGTTGTGTTTCGGGGCTATAATTATATTAATATTTAATATTTAAAATTACAATATATATATATATATATATATATATATATATATATATATATATATATATATATATATATATATATATATATATATATATTTACTATACTTTGTTCTTTTTGCAATAAATTACACCTAAATTCAGTTTGAACTTTATACTAATGTGCTTAGCATTAGATTTCATTTGATCCAGGTGGATATTTTTTTTTTATTTAAAAGTCACAATGTTTGTTCTTTCAAATGAAGGTAATAATCTTAAAAGAGTCCAGATATTTACTGGAGTACTGAATGATGACAAAAATACAAAGTTCTGTAGATGTCTCATGGTTTTCACAGCAGCAGAATGAATTGAATGACACTCTGGTTGTCTGAGGCAAAGGGAGGTAATGAAAACAAATGAAGGGTCTTATTCCCGATGGAAAGGGGGAGGAACTTAGTCATCAAGCTAATTTTATTCTTGTCTGGCCAAGAGACTTCATTTCCTCTGGCTGTTTGTACAGACGCTGGGCTCTATGTTGCCAAATGATGAATATGGTGCCTGATGTCCGGATGGCAGATGCTGGATGTGTAACTCAAGCCCAAATACTGATTCTCTTCAAGCAGTAAATTCAAGCATGCAAGAGTTTCAGGTTTTATTTATTTTCTGCTTTCATATTTCCTTGGCTGTTAGATTATTAGCCTATGAAGGTAAATGAGATGACATCAAAATGGCACATTTTCAGAGACAGTTTAATGAGTAAACAGACTAATGACTGTGAATGAATAAGAAATCATAACACTAAATATGGTGGAAAGGATGTCCCACATTTTGAATCAATTACCTTATCAGTAAATGCATTGTTCTTCTCCTCTGCAACATACATGCACATTAGTAAAATATATGAGACCAGACTTGTTGGTTTATGTTTAACAGATGTTATCTAAATGCAAACTTTTTTAAGCAGATTGTAGTGTGACTCAAAAAAAGCGCTTAACCAAGATTACCAGAAAGCAAACTGAATTGCTTAAAAACTATTTTAACGTAATTCACCTCTGAAGCCTTTGCATTCAATTTCATTTTAGTTTCTTGTTGTTCATATCAAATATAATGTGATGTTTTCTCCCATAACTCCTTCATTTGCACTTTTGAAACACTCTTAATATAATACAATGAGAACTTCCATCAAATAAAAAGCTGAGTAAATTAAGTATTTATCACAGTTCCATAAAATTCTTATTTCACCCAACTTTGCTCCAGATGTTAAAGTAAAATAGCTTGCTTAACTTGTCAGATGCATTTAAATTGTTCCCGAAAGGTTCACCAAGCACTGGTTCTCGCATAGCTTCAGTCCTCCTCTGTGGCAGGTCTGTGACTGGGAATAGTCCACATGGGATGAGCCTTCTGGCAGGCCAAATGGCAATGTTCAATCCTTTGGAACGGCGTCGCCCCATTCCCTGTCTCGCAATCCTGGTTATGGTTTATTCAGTGCAACCCTTTTACTCCTGCTCTTGACCCAATCAGAAAAATACTTAAGCCTCCATTATTGTGGATTTGTTTGTACACAGTCACATTTTAAACAGGAGAGAAAACATTAAAAAGCAATTCATACACCAAAATGCGGCTTGGAATGGGGTCTCTTAGGGAAACGGCGTCATGCACAGAGCTGCTTCAAATGGCCACAAACATGGAAAAGTCATCTTTCAGCGAGACTCGCGCCTGTCCCAGCAGACGCTTTGACTGACAGGGAGGCGAGGCCAAACAAAGGCAGTTTACGATCAGCATAATCAATGTGACATTAGCGCGCACATAATGGATGAGAGGGGAAGTGGGCGGTTGAGCGCGTGCTAAATAAAATTCCAACTGGCAACTTGGTCCATGGCGATTATTGTTTCTAGAGCTTTTAGGAAGCTTTCATCCATAGCATTTCCTCCCAAAAAGAACTTTAAGTGATCACAAGATCTCCGTAACACATACTTTAAAATCTATCAAACAGGAACTCAAATTCTCAGTTGTCATTCTTCTTTTGTGCGCTTAGTGTGGCCTTAAAATGCTCGTCTCAGTCGATCAATCATAAAATAGTAAACCTTAAAGTGAGATTAAAGGTATCACATGCCGGAAATGAGACACACTTGAAAGGCAGAGAAAGGTAATAAAGTGTACTTCAGATAGCAAGAGTGGCCATATAATGTTTTTAGAAATTGTTGGGTGGTTCTGTCACATGCCACAATGTGATGCGTGAGCGCTCATGGACACAAGACCCAGATGTATACTACTCAACTGTTCTTTCAGTGTATTTAAATACATAATAATGCCCAATTTATTGTGTCATTGTTACAATCTCAGGTGACTCACACTGGATGACAGTGGACCACATTGATGTTCTTAGAGGATAGGAGATTATTTTTGAAAATTAATGAGTAAACACTTTTATTTTTATATTTCCTAAAGATTTGGGTAGAGACAAGGAAATTGTCCTTCAAATTCTCCTCGTTTCAAGGGCCAGTCCCCTGAGCTGTTCGGTTTTAACAGTTCATTGTGAAATGGAGGTCTAAATCAATTTTGTGGAGTCTCTAGAGGAGAGGGGGGCTTTTCAGAACACCCCAAGGTAAATTAATATTTTTTTTACCTTTATTTCTTGGAACAATGACAGTACCCAACAACATTCACAAAGACCCATGCCAACCTTGGTAAGAAAACCACAGTAAGAGAGTAGAAGCAGGGCAAGGTTTGAAGCCTTTGAAAAGACAGATGATGTTTTATTATTCCTCTTTGCATATGAAATACACACAGACATAAAACAGGAGTACATTTTGATCACTTGTGTGATATTTAAAGCATTAGAACTTTGATAACCAAATTAATTGATCAAATATTCCCTTATTGTAGGATTCAGATGAGCAGCCCTTACTTAATACTGTGATATTTTGTTATTGTCTCTGGATTCACCTGTAGAGTCATATTGAAATATGTTTGCTGGTAAAATGTTCCAGAAAAAGCTTATGTGTTCCATCCTCAATTCACTGAGTGATATCAGAGCCCATAATTGTCTGGTCATAGCAGAGGTCAGAGAGCTTACAGCCCTTCCTGCAGCATCCAGGGACAAAAGCTCAATGTTCAGGGGTGTCCTGACCAACAGACAGCCGGTCCCAAACAGAGATGAATCAATTACAGCACATCAAATCAAGGATTCATGCACTCTGAAGTGACAAATATTGGCTGGGACTGTCAAATTCTGCCTCTCTGTCTGGTCCTGTCACTCTCATTCAGTTATTAACCAGCCCGCTGAAACTCTGTCTGGGAAACCATGTCAGAATCAGGCCATGCGGTTTGAGTCAGTCTTGTGAGTGTTTATAGGGTGACCATATGTACCCTTTTTCCTAGCTATGATTTTTATATTGCCAAACATATCCAGGTTTTGGTTTGTTTGCGCTTTGTTTTGGCTTTGTTGTACAAATGGCTTCTTATGCTTCTGTGTTGCTCTTGTGGTACTTTGATGTCATACAGCGATTGGTGTGCGCAGTCCCTGCTGCTTCAAGTCGAACTCACCTAATATGTGTGTGTATTTGCATCACTTTGAGAGTTCTCTTTAGATCCCACCTTCTCACGTTCCATAATCAGTCAATTGTGTACAATGCCTGGATATTTTAGGCAATATAGAAATCCTGGCCAGTATGTGTCTTGGAAAAAGAGCATGTATGGTCACCCTAAATGTTTATCATTAGTGGTATTTGTAGTCAAGAATCGCTTTTACTTATAAAAACCTTGGTGCATAACTTGAAAGCATGACGTGACATTAATTATCATAGCTTATTTTACTTTTTTGACCTGGCTCAGTATGAAACCACCTAGCAAACACCAAGCATACCATAGCAAATGCACAGCCTAGTGGTTAGAGGTCTGGGCTGGCAACTGATTCATGAAGGTTTAAACCTCCGTCAGTTGAGCCCTCTGTGTCTTCCTAATTACATACATGCACACCACTTTTTGCAAGAATGCTGTTTAAGATAGGAAAAGTGACATGCACTCTTAACCTCTCTAGGTAATATACTTTCTCCACACCTTCCCATTAGTTTAGCTGTTAGTTTTTTTCCTTGCATATGTACACTCTGCAAAAAGCTAGGAATGCCAATTGTGTGTTTACACAATCACATAAGCCACACTATTTGGTAGAAATCCAGTTGTGTTAAACCGCTTTCTCTTAATCAAATAAAAACAGCTTTTTCTTTAAGCCCAGAATAAGCCATTTCTGTAAGTATAAACTGCCACATGCTTCCTGTTTGTGGTGACAGTGAAAAAAACAACATATAATAATAATAATAGCTGAAATCATAAAATGCATTCACTTTCAAAGTATGAATGTATTTTTGCTTTGCGCGTTTAGCAATATGTGACATTTTTTTGTATTTATTATGTGACTCTGTAATCCACTCAGAATTCAATTCCTTGATTTATGAGTTTTGTTTGAAATCTTGCTTATATGCATTATGTCTCTGGTGAGACCTTCCTCTCTAATGTCACCACAGCACCCTCCTGGAGCATATGGAGCATCTGAATGCACAGGTTCGGTTTAAAATGATTTCCCATCGCCGTCCTGTCATTTCACTAAGTCTTGCCACAAACACATAGCAGCCACTTGATATGTTTGCACGGGGATTTAGGGATGAACATTATCGTGTTTTCAGAGCGAACATCTGGTGGGGGTAAAAGGTTACAGTAGAGATCCCAGCCCTTCACTGAATTCCTTCCATCAGATAAATCACCAACAAGTCACTGTGAACTGGGGGTTGGAGCAGGAACATTAACTCAATCCTGTCTGAGGGCTGTGAACCCCCTTCCACCCTCAAACTGCCTCTTCAAACATGACGGGGCCATTAAACATGGACCTGTAACCTCCATTCATTCACAATCCAATCTCTAGCCATGCTTTTGTCAAGTTTCTATTTCTATAGCACACATGGGCAACCTCACGGATGGGGTATTGTTCCATCCAGAGGTCAGTGGTTCTTCTGTCAACCCTCGCAGTTCTGCTGCAGTATAGATGCAGAACGCTAATGTACATGAACACTTGCCATCAGGATAGTGCAAGGAACCGAGAGAAGACTTACATCACGTAGAGACAGCAGCATGAGGCATGGGTGACTCAGACAGACGTCAGGGGCTATAAGCTTTACGAATCCATGCTGCTGTTGTAGACTGTCACCCAATATGCTGTCAGAGCCCTGAAGAACACTTCTTCTGGTGCCTCCCAAGTTGGCGTTTCTTCTTGCTTCTTGAGAAGAAAATGGCTTCAGCGGCCTCCTGTCTTCGGTTTTGATGGAGAATTAAACAGAGGGTAACAGGAACAGAAGTTGTGATGGAGGGATCAACATGTCATTGTCGTGACTTTACGACACAAGAGGAAGGACATGTGTCATGCTCTGCTGTCGCCAATGACCAGGAAGTATTTGACAGCTACTGCAGCCTGGCTAGTGCGAAGATCTTTTTCTCTTTCCATTAATGTGGGATTTTTTGATCTGCATCCTAATGTGCATTTCCCCTAACACTGATTACAACTGTAAACTTTCCTTGCTCTGTCTCCAGCACATCCTCTTGCTCTCTCTCTTTTCCTTTATCGGTTACATCCTTCATGTCCCTTACTGAGTCTTACTGAGTTTCAGTTGCTGCAAATGTGCTGTGTTTGTGCTCTCAGGGAGGGGGCATTATCAGTCACCGTTTATTGTTTCATTTCAGTTCTGGGTTCAAATGTTAAGCAGTTTCACACCAGGGGGTCCGAAATTCCCCACACTGTTTCCTCGCTCGGTTCCCTTTCTGCACACCTTCCCTTACAAAAATCAACCATGGTTTTATTACAGTAAAAGTGTTGTAACCAAGTTTTTTGACATATTGATTAGCGTTTGTATAACCACAGTTTTACTGTAAATACCATGGTTAAATACCATACTATGGTTATTCTAACAAAACCATGGTTAATTTGTGGATTTGTGTTTTGTTTTGCTCTTACTATTTTTTTGGTTTTATTTGTAGTGAAACCATGGTTAATTTTCATAAGGGTTAACAAAATAAAACTCAAGATCTCCATATTTAGCAGTACATTCTTTCCCTTGAGCTGCAGACACAGCTGAAATGTCCTGGTCAAAATAACTGAATGGCAATAAAATATCATATGTGTGTTGGTGATAGAAGAGACAGGCACTGACATGACATATTGCTCTTGGCGACATGTGCACATTGCAGAAAGCCAAACAGGTTTGTGTAAAATCTTTATTACACTGTCAACAACATGTTAGAGATGAAATAAAGTGGGTGTAGCCTTATAACCAGTATTTTCCATCATAATGAGATTGTTTTTCGATATCCCTGCACCTCTTGATTTCCTCGTTTACTTTGACTTGTATGATGGTGAAACTGTGGGTATTCTGTCCTGCTCCTGGAGGGCAGAGTTTAACATCAACCAGCTCCATCACGCTTACCTATCCTGAAATTTGAAACTGAAGACCTTTATGAGCTTCTTCAGGTGTGTTTAATTGAGACTGGAGCTAAATCCTAATCTGCAGTAAGAGGAGCACAATGCTGGCAATTATTTGCTGGCACAATAATCAGATTCAATCATGAGTCACAGCTGTACAGTCTTGTTTCCCCAGAGCTGTGACACCCGTCTTACAGCCCGGACGGGTCTCACACACGCACTTACAGAGGTAACAAATGTAGGTTATAAAAACATTGTGGAAACGTTGTTTTGAAATGTTTATGAAACGTTGACATGTCCAGTTTTCATGATTATAACATTATTTAAAGGTTACAGAAAAGCTTCTTAAAAATTCTATTAACTTAATTTTTACCCAAAATGTTATTTGAACATGTTTTAAACATGCTAAGAATGTTTAAATGTCCAGGTTTATTCTTGTGATTAGAACATTATTTAAAGGTTACTCAAATGTGTCTTACAAAGTTCTAATTTAGTTTCACTCAAAATAAAGATCATTTGAAGGTTTGTTTTTAATATTCTATGAATGTTTTCTCTCGACATTATAAGAATGTTCATCAAGTACAAATAACATCATAAGGACATTGTTGAGAATATTGTTCTGAGAACATAATGGAAACATTAGTGCTGTAAACTGCAGATCAGTAGGTGAGGGACTGATAAATGTGTGGGCTTCTGCTCTGCTATGTGTTCAGTCCAGTCCAGATGAATGAGACACTCAGACCCCTGCCAAGAGTTTTCCCTGACCTGCTGTGCAGACAACATTCAACACAAACGATACTCTGTAGGACTGATCACTCAATCTCCATGGTGGACAGGAAATCTTAAGCCAGTCACGCTTCTGGGCCCCTCTGAATCTTTAAATTGTGAAAGGTCAGCTCTGCTATTCCTCTATTTTTGCAACAAAGTCTATGCTTGATCATAAACTTCAGTCCACTTCAGGACTGCCTGGCTGTCAGACTGAAATGTATAGAGTTTTTTGCATGCCAGGATGGGAAGGTTTCTGTAAATGCCATGCATGCCGGGGGCTGACGGAAATGTCCAAACAGATGGAAGCGGTCCGACAAATTATCCCCATTCCCCTCTATCCAGTGGGACCTTTAGACTTAATCCATGGACTTTCTTCAAGCTGGGTCATTTATTTGGGATGTCACTGGCCAATCAATCAGCAATTTTTAGCTGAGGTCTGAACATTACGGCGCAAAACACGCAAGGGTGCAAAGTTTCAGATTGTAGGAAGGATTATTAGTCTGGAACCGAAGACACTCTGCGACCCTGACGTGACCTGCTGTAGCTGGACTCTGTTTGGGCATTCTGGCTGCCAGGATGTTTGGCATTTCAATTCGCAGGCTAGTGCAACCGCATCTCACAGCTGAGCTGCTCCTCATTTTGAAGCTGGTTGACCGTCTGTCATGAAAAGAGAATGCATACTGAGTGATTATTCAGCTACGTTTGCTGTCGTATTGTGACTGAATGGAGGTTTCCATTTGCAGCTGTGTTAGAGATGTGAGTAAGAAGGCTAATGTGTCATTATGACTGCTGAATGACAGTAATAAACAGCTGGTTTCTGCAGTGACGGATGCTACCCGACGCAACGGTGAAACGTCGACCAGACTATGCCGCTGTCAGCCTGAATAAAACATGCATCTGTTCAATAAATTATCTGTCTGTGACAAACCAAAATCTCTGTCTGAGAAAGTGATCTTCAAGTCTGCAGATTTCCATTCTCACACAAGGTTTTGAATCTTTGGCCTTTGATTTATTAAGCCCGTCTTTCTTCGCACAGTAACTGATGACAGACGTCGTAGTTTATGAATGACACAGTGATAACAATAATTAGGAAATACTGCGATAAGGACATTATTTAACTTTCATAATGTAACATATTTCTAAGTGAAACGGGATATACAAAGGGAAAAGGCTGGGGCAATGACAGTAGACTGAAAAAGAAAATAAGAGGGATTGATGAGATAAACTGGACAGGAATGTGATTTCAGAGGCGGAGCATATTATTACGTTTTGATTAAGGAAAAAAGCATCAATTTTTTGTTTGTTTGTTTCATAGTGTTCACTGATGAGCTTACTTGCTATAAAACCAGCAACCTGTATTTATACATTTGTCAGGGAAAGAGAAAAATCAGCTAATCACAGAAAATGCAGATAAGAAACTAGAGGGTTAAAACAAGACTACTGACATCAAGATGAAAAGTGAGTCCTGATCACACGTGTCAGTGGGACAGTCAGTCATTTTTAACGCAGTTGATCTAAAACATGCTAAAAGGCCACTGAGAAATGAGACGCAAATCACAGCAAAACGTGGAATCAGAGGAGATAGGCAGAGGTCACTGAAAATATTTTAAATGACTCTTTTTTTTTTACTTTTGTGTAGATAAACCCATAAGACAGCAACATCAAAAATAAGATATTTTATGAGATGTTGCCTAAGTATCCTTCTTTTCAGTTTTCTCTAAAAAAAAAACACAAAAAACAACAACTTCAACATGGTCACACTTGTCTCAAGTTGCAGAAGAGTGTCAATAACATCACACATGCATCAAATTAAAGAAACATTTCTGAATACTGACATACACTACCAATACTCATTACTATCAATCCTGATAAATAATCAAATCATTCAAGGGCTGAGTTGTCACTGTTGTCACTGTTGCTTTTTAGCAAATAAAGCTGCTTTCTAATCCTGTAGTAAGTTGCTTTGCATAAAGGCTTTGGGTCCACGACTACTTCCAAATCAAATGATCTGCCTTTTGCACATAATATACCTATGCCAACAGTTAAGTACAACTCTGCTTTCATCATCAGTGTTTTAGTTTTCCTTTATTTGGGGTCTTTCATGCAGTTTCATTTTCATTCATCTACATTGCATAAAACATCATTGCATCACATATGTTATCATTTTTTAAATTGTTACCCATAGACAGTGTTTTATTCCACAATTATTTAACAGAGGAAAATGTCTTTCTTGTCTGTAGATGTGCCTCGGGTTCCTCCTTCAGTGTGTGTCTGTGGGATTTTTACACCTGTGTTTTGGTCAAGCAGGTGAAAATGGTAAGAGCACTCTCCTCAACCACACTCATGATCTGAGGAATCACTCCTGTATGTAGAACTCTAACAGTATGGTGAAGTGTCTTTAAGCGCATTCAACACTAATAAAGGCCTGTCTGGAAATGGCGTGACTGTAGTGGTGTGGAAACAGCAGGAATTTTTGTTTGTCGTGTGTCAAGCTGCACAATATGCACGTCTGTCTGAGCGATGTCCTGCGTGTCCTGAGACGCTGCGGTCGTCTCCGTCCTCACCTGTGTCACACATGCCCAGCAGTGTCATCAAACACCAGGCGTGTGTGGCCGTGGCATCCCCTCACCTGTGGCGGCCCCCTTCCCTCGTCCCCTGCTGCTCCTCAGGACACCTGTCACTCACCTGTCACCTCTCTCATCAGCCGCACCGGCTCTCCCCCACAGATGCTGCAGCTCATCAGAGTCAACCACATGTGACTGCCTGCATGTGTGTGTGTGTGCGACTGGTGAGGGCTGCTAACACAGTTAAAGGTGATAAAAAAGGTGCGACCAGCTCATTGTTTTTGCAAGTCACTAGTAAGTCTTATGTTTTTGAATTCAAATCCTCAACTTTAAGCTTCAAGTCTTAAAACAAATCTGTAATGCTCTTCACCCAAATTACTGCAGAGTATTATTTACTAGAGCACATTTATACTATTTTATCTAACAAAGGCTTCCTTCATGCAAGATGAGATATAGATTATTTTCCCTACAATGCAGACCTGAATGATCTACTGCACATTTTTAATTGTAACTCTGATCTTTGTTTTCCTAAAGTAAAGCCAGATTTTGTTTCTTTTTCCAGAACTGTGAGAAATCTGGAACAAAATGTGTTTTATCAGAGTGAAAGCATACTTTTTAAATTATGAAAACTGTTTAATAATTGGTTAATTTTATTCTTTTCATTCTTTTTTTTTCACTGTAAACTTTTCAAATTTCACCATTCCTTCTTGTTCCAGATGAGCAACAACTCACGCCCAGTTCAGAAACAGAGTTTTGCAACTGGTTCAGGGTTTTTTTTTTGTGTGTGTAAAATGCAGCCATTCAGTTCCAGTCCCTATTTAAACAGCTATGCTGTAGTAAGAAAAATTAAGTTCACAAGTCACAAGACTTCAGATTTGTGACTCCAGATTCAGTTGTTAATCATAGACTGGATGATAAAACACTGTGAAGTGTCCCTGATTCATGTGATGCAGGGGGACTTCTGTGTGAAGTGTCATGATGGCATTAATACCTGACCATAAAAACAAAGACATGAATGTGTAAGTGTGTTAGTACTGTGATGGATCTGAGAGCAGTCGGAGACTTGAGATATCTCAAAGCTGAATGTCCTGAGACACAATAAACTGAAATAAAACAAACAAAAAAATATATATATATTTTTTTTTCTCATATCTGAAAATATAAATAACGCAGCAAAGAAACCAAGAAACACAAGCCAAGCAAAAGAGATTGAGACAATCTGTCTGAGACTTTTGCTCTTAATAGCTTTTGTTGTATTCTAATATCAATGCTCTCAAACTTCATGAGTAATATATAAAATATTGGACAAATAAATATGAGTTGTACAGTGGCAACACTGCAGGCGCGTGCTATGAGACCAGCCTGGTGACTGCGGATAAACTATGACCATATCACATAACTGTGGAAAACTGAAGGAGACAAAGAGTGAGGCTGAAGTCCTCACGAAAGACCTGAAGGCGCTACCCCAACCCTGAGCAGATCAGCTTGACTTTATTGCCACGCGGCATATGGTTGAAGACAAACTGTCAGTGGCGGTGCGCTCCACGCCAGCAGATGACAGAGCAGAGGCATGTTTGCGTGGCATCAGGCTGATTTGGGGGGAAAAGCGCGGGCGCTGGGGCAGAAGGGCCCGTGTGTCCGCGGGAGGAGGGGTGGTGCAGGACAGTGTGTTGCTGCGGGGGACAGAGTGGCCCTCAGTGACCGAATATAGCAAATTTATCTAATTGTAGGAAGCAAGACTACTTGCCAATTATGTAGGTCATGTCAGCATCTCTTGGGTCTTTCTTGGGCACTGTGCATGAGAGAGTGAGCGTGCACTTGCACTCTGTGTGTATGTTTAGTGTCTTGAAAACATCCACTGACAGCAAACTGACACTTATGCTGGTGCTGGAAAACATTTACATTTATGCAGCTCTGGTAATAGAAAATCAGTTGGGTTTACATGTGGCTCAATATTTACCAGCATGTTTGCAGGCTTTGAACGCTATTGCCATTTACTACCCCTCATGTCTTTTCAAACTGGTGTGACCAAGTTTCTCCGTTTGAAAACAACTTTGAAGAACATTACAATGACAATGACAAAAAAAAAAAAAAAAAAAAAAAAAAAAAAAAATATATATATATATATATATATATATATATATATATATATATATATATATATATATATATATATCTTCATGTTGAATTTAATATTCCACTGAAATAAGTTGTTACAATACAGTTAAATAATCTGTTATTTGTTACATGTACAACCAACATACAGCTTATTAAAGCTATCCTTATAGTGCTATTTTATCTCAGAATACACCAAAAAAAAAAAAAAAAAAAAACTAAGTCAAGTCTTACAGTTCAGACTTCAAAGTTATTAATGAGTCCCTTGTCTGTCCTGAACAGATAAACTGCCTGCTGTTTAATAAAACCCTTCAGGTCCCACGAAATGTTTGTTTTTTCAGCATTTTTGTGTATTTGTTTATATTTCCAAAAATCTTTTCACACTGAGGACAACTGAAGGACTCAAACACAACTATTTCAAACACTCACTGATGCTGATTTTTATATACCCTTTCAATAACATTATTATCACATGTTCTAAGAAACATTTTTTATAACATTTAAATAGTGGTACTGTATAATAATAACAAGAAAATATTTCAATATTTCAATGTTTTAAAAACATTTCAAAACAATGTTTCCACAACGTTTTATGACCTAAATGTGTTACGTGGTATGGTTGTGTTGTAAATGCGGGGTGTGTGGCCCGTGTCACCGCTCACCGTACGCAGATCAAACGGCTGCAGCAGTTCAGGAGAATAAAACTTCACTCTGAGACCTTCACCTCGCACAGTGCTGTAGATCACACGAAAGAATGTGCATCGCTCGCCTACTTTATGTTGCTCAGGAACAGTACAGAATCAACTGTTTCTGTACTGAGAAACCACAGGAATCTGTTTAGTTTGTTTTCTCATATGAAGCATGTTAGGCAGGTTTCATATTAAACTCTGCAGGTGTGTTTCAGGTGTGTTCTGACCTGAGGCCAGGAGGATGCCATCAGCGGACACGTCGGATGCACTGCTGTAATGTGATTGCCTACTGCCCCGGGGCACTGCATTACCATGGATCTGTTGTATCATCTCACTCCAGGAGAAACAGCATTGATTTAATAAAGCTTCAACAAATGAATTCTACTCCTCAGGCTCCTCTGACTTCAGACAGAAGCACATGAGCACAAGAGACCTGAATATGATGCATATGAAATTAAAAAGAATAATAATAAAATAAAAACTACATGGACATTTGTCAAAATACTCAACAGAATAAATAATGTTAAACATGAGATTAGGTGACAGATTTATTAAACATGAGGAAGGAATCCTCTAAATGTGCCAATGTGAGTGTTCTGAAAGTTCTGCTGATCTTCTGACAATGAAAAAACTTAGGAACACAAGCACAGGTCATTTTTCCATGATGACCTACCTAATCTACCAAAAAGCAGTGCACATAAGCACAACCGATAATAATCAGATGCTTGAAATACTACTTACAATGGAGGCACAAAACGGGTTCAAGCATGCTTTTTCGGGGGTTTTAAATAACCACTTTACAAAATTAATTTAAATACTCTCAAAAAATGTTGTGTTTGAAAGGGAAATTCCAATAAGTGCATATGAAAAAAAACAACAACTGTCTTTTCATCACTAATTTTTCATTGTGTGCTTTAGTAAATAGTTTTTTAATGCCAAAAGAGGGTTTGCACTGCTCAAGCTGTTAGTAAATCTGGTGCTATATGTGTCTCTATTCCCTGGGCATTAACACATGGTTATATTTTGGAGGAGAGTTCCCAGTATAAATAACTACATTGTTACTACGTTAAATCTGCACAAATTACAACATAAAGAAATGAATCTACACCTTCTGCCACAAGACGTGTTCAGTCTGATCTGTAGGGAGCCAGCTTTGGTTCTCATGTTCTCGTGTCGGGACCTCCCGGTGCGTTGAGTAAGCTGACTTCCCCTGCTGCTCTTGTGTGGCCCAGACTGCATTGTGCTGTGACTGTGGTCTGTTGTTACGAGCTGTACGCTGTTACCTGCCCTCACACCTCGTCAACTTCCAGAGCTACGTCTGGCAAACGGCGTGTCTGGATAAAGGAGACTTGCGGGCCCTCAATCTGACAGTAACGCCATGAAAGCTTTCGGTCCGCTTTGATTTAGTACCTGAAAGAACCCAAGCCAGCACCTAAACTGGAAAGAGGCAGATGCGTCAGGGGCGGATGATTGAGCGTGCATCCAGGTCCTGGAGAACACGTGCTACCTCCTGACCACCCCGCAGCTCCTGCTCTGAAACTCTTTTAAAGCTCAGGCTGCGCAATTATCTTTTATGATCTGCAAGGGAACTCTGGCTGCGGCGGGCAGAGATGGCCAATGCCGAGAGCGCCCCCCATTCACAGGCTCTGCTCAAATGACCAGGGATTGGGAAATCGCAGCTCTCTGCTCTTTTACAATAGCACTTCTTTCAGCCACATTCGCCAGGCAGTGAACTGCACATAAAGCATGTGATTGTGGCAGGCCGATCACTTCAGGAAGATTTGTGGCTTGGTTTTCATTGGGGGGAGGTCCCATCTTTAGCTATGATTGGAGGGGTGGACAGAATTTTAACGTTTAAATCAGCAACATCAATATAATGGACAAATCTCTTCTAACAGTTATGTCAGGGCAGGAACGGGAGGGTCTGAATCGAAGCATAGAGATCAATGCATCAGGACAGCCTGCTTGAATCATCCCATTAGAATAGAAGAGCAGAGCAAAGCAGCGAGCCATCAGGAAGATTGGACAAGAGCATGCTGACCAAACACTGTTACGACTTCTAACCAGAAAAACTGCTGTCAGCAAATTGCTCATTCAGTTACTTAGGTGACATTTTGTTTTGATGGTCCACTTTAGATATTATACTCACATATTCTACTAATCCTAACCTAATTATCTACTAATACTCTAATGAGAGTTAGTTGACATGTCGTTGCACTTACTTATAGTTAATGTAAAAAGTGGACTATGGGGAAGTCATGGCCTAATGGTTAGAGATTCGGACTCCCAATCGAAAGGTTGTGAGTTCGAGTCCCGGGCCAGCAGGAATTGTGGGGGGTGCATGTACAGTTCTCTCTGCACCTTCAATACCACGACTTAGGTGCCCTTGAGCAAGGCATCGAACCCCCAACTGCTCACCGGGGCGCCGCAGCATAAATGGCTGCCCACTGCTCTGGGTGTGTGTTCACAGTGTGTGTGTGTGTGTGTTTACTGCCCTGTGTGTGTGCACTTCGAATGGGTTAAATGCAGAGCACAAATTCTGAGTATGGGTCACCATACTTGGCTGAATGTCACGTCACTTTCAAAATAAACTGTAACCAGAATTTGTGTCAGCAAATAGAGTTCATTCAGATAATCATGACACTACATTTTCATTATGCACATTTTATACCATTTCCAAATAGGGGTTCCCAAACCTTGCAATCTTGCTCAGACCAACAAGTAGTCCCAGGCCTTATCAAAACCAGAGCTTGCTCCACCGTACAAATTCAGTTGTGCTCCAACTTTAAATCAGTGCCAGCCTCCCCCAGAGGAAAGCAAAGTCAGATCTCTATTTAATACCTCAGATATTTATATTATACAGAGATTTGTTTACTTTAACATCAGATTGAGACTTTTGCTTAAGTCTCCTGCTACTTACACTTGTCTCCTGAATCAAAAACCTTTACACTCTTATAATAGTCTCCTTTTAAGTTTTAGAAGAGATCTCATCATCATCTTCACACATTGTGCTCAGATTGTTCTCTTTAGTTACAGACCCTGGGTCTCTCACAGTCGTCTCTGTTAAAGCTTTAGAAGATATCTCAAGTACATCACATATCATGCTTAGACTTTTCTCCTAAACTAAAGTCTCCCATGGTCTCATATTTGCCATCTTTAAAGCTTTAGAAGAGTCCCAACTAAAGTTACTTTCCTAATCCTGTTCCCTTCTCATCTGCCCCTTTCTCTCAGAATTTTCTCATGTCTCAATTGTGTTTACTTTTATTTCTTTTTTACTTTTATTTTAGGAATTTTAGAAACATCTGAAACTGCTGATATTACATTTAGAGATAAATGAATATCACAATGAAGTCTAACAAGCTTAGAAAGAGCAAAGTCTGAGTAACACAGTTTTCCTCTAATGGAGTCTAGTAAGAGTTTGTAACGAGACAGTAAAAAAGTTTTTCTTTCATCACATTCTCAGTTTTGACTCCTTTTCTCTTTTGACTCCATTTTTCATGTCTCATTTGTGTCTATTTTTATATCTCCTAAGGAATTTTAGCATATGAAAATGCCATATTTTTTCCCCTCCTCTGGACCTAAATGATCTCTCAGTTTCTGAGATTCTAAATTCAAATATTGATTTTTACATCATGGAAATGCTCCGATGCTGTATATACAGTATCTGATTTCACCATCTCTGACAGGCAGGACTACAGACCGGTTTTATGCGCATCTTGGAGGCCGGTTGTCGGCGTCCTGCGGCGGACCCGTCAGTCAGCCTGCAGAAACCGGTTCCTGTTCCTGCAGCCTGTGGCTCTCCGATTTCATCTGCCCGGCTTGCGGGAGACATCTACTAAGAAAGTCCAAACAAGCTTTGAGTACAAGAATATGGAAACTGACAGAAATAAATGTGGGCTTGGGGAAATAACAGCACAAATAGGTCTGAGAGGTACTGGCCCCCCCCGCCGTGGCCGGCTGAAGTGATCGTGCTGGCATGGTGGCCAGAGGCTGTTCGGGTGAGATCTCTACCTCTGCGCACACGCTGGTGCCACCAATGAATGCCTGTGACACATGGACAGTGGACGGCAGGGCCCATGCGTGTTGGCTTGCCACAACTGCTTAAGTCGAGTGGAGGGCGAGCGTGGGATTGGATGGGAGGGGCTATCAATCATCAGGGCAGATGAGCATCTCCATCGGGCAATAATGTGACTAAAGATGTCTGATAGGGTCAGTTACAGGACATTGAGCATACATAGTTTGAACCTGTATGGATACAGAATTTATTTTTATATTGTAGTTCATACAACTGCTTTAAGAGTAGTGCTATTCTTCCAGTAATAATTACCCATAAACATGTTCAAATTCCATAAAATCTGTAGCTGGTTAATAATCAGTGCAAAGACCACCTATAGAAAATTAAGATTAAATTTTAAAGTTCTATGGATTTTTATTATATTTTTAATTATATATTAAATATATTAATATATTAATGTTTAATGCACCCCAAATGTGATATCAGCATTTATCATTTATATTTATAAAGGAAAATTGATGTGGCAGAAATTTCATGGTGCCTATTGATTTTAGTGTTAAAAAAGAATTAATAATAATAATAATAATAATAAAAATACTATATATATATATATATATATATATATATATATATATATATATATATATATATATATATATATATATAGTAGAAATAGTCTTCAAATTAATTAAGAGTTAACTGGGCTCTGACACATATAGAAAGGTCACAAAGCACAAACCACAAACCGTAAATATGCATTTCAGAAAAGGCATGAAGTGGTCAGCATGTGCTCTTACGATAACATGGATTTTAAAAAAGACAAAAAGAAGGCATTACAGAAGTAGGCTCACAGAAGGCCTACAAATCTCAGTCACTATTCTAGCCCTAAGGAGCGAAAGCCTCAGTACAGATAACCCTCTATAGCGAGAGGAGGTCTCACAACAAACTTTATTTTAAAACACACTCCAATAATATTTGTTTCATTTACAACTTTGAAAAATAATTTTTATTATAGTCACAATTAGCAAAAAAAAAAAAAAAAAACTTGATCACATGTAATCCAGCCCTGTTACATATTCATGATGCTGCTGAGCTTGCACTCAATTAACTTCAAGAGTATTTACAGTAGTCATCACTTAGGATGACTGCAGCAGCTTGTATATGAATCATGCCAAAAAAAAAAAAAAAAAAATGTAGAGAACTAGCTTTTAAATACTTCAAGAGCAGAATGCATTAGTTGTCAGTGAGAATGACAGTGCAAAGAGCTTCTTTTGTTCTGTAATGTGTATGGCCTTCACTTGCTCTTCCTCCTGTTGGCCTCGTCTCATCGGTGACGTTTAAAGATGACTCTCTTCTGCTTTGGGAGCGCATGAGAGGAGTGATATAAGAGAGCGTTGAGTGCTGAGGGTCGGACAAGAGGATGGAATTTAGGCTTCTAATGCGCTCTTTTGGCTGCATCCCATTCACGCCTTCCTGTGACACAGGAGGTGCACTAAAACATGGGATGCTGCCTCAGCCACTGGGATGCAGGAAACCGCTTCTGATTTGTGCCCAAAGCCATCAGTGTCACTGGACTCAGCT
Organism: Carassius gibelio; assembly: GCF_023724105.1. Taxonomy (NCBI): domain Eukaryota; kingdom Metazoa; phylum Chordata; class Actinopteri; order Cypriniformes; family Cyprinidae; genus Carassius; species Carassius gibelio. The sequence continues at coordinate 10,504,188 of NC_068375.1, forward strand.
TGTCATTCTGAGAGAGCATCAAAGTGTGTGCTTGGGAAGGCCTGTCACAAACAGTAATGGATATCATTTCAAATATGTAGGGCCTCCGCTGTCTTAGAACCCACCTCGGTGGTGTATGCCGACCCCTGCACCCCTGCCCAGATAGGTGGAATGGGCTCAACTGTGGGGTTAACTCTTCTAATCAAGTTCTCGAATGAATTGTTTGCTACATGTGATCATTCTGATGGAAACAACATGCGTGTTTTGATGCTGGTAAGTATCTCCTGCCACGCTGAAAATTCTGAATGTCTGTCAAAGTACATGAAGTCAGGGAAGGTCTGGTGCTGTGTGACCTCCTTTAAACGAATGCATTAAAACAATAAATGATCGCATGGCGAGGTGTAACTTTAACAGTCCTTTTGAGACTTACATTTTTTTTAATGGACACCAAAACCCACAGGCTGATGCAATAATTCTGACATCCAAAATGTCACTTCAGATTAGTCACGGAACATTTCTTTCCCCTTCAAGTGTGTTTTCATGTCAGCGTGCCTTAAACAAAGCCTGTGTTTCCTCGTGCCTGCTGGCTTTTTGGCTTTGAGTGTAATTTTAGGCAAAAATCAAAGCTTATAACCTCTGACTAATTATAGTGTCAGTGTCATAGAATTGGTCGCACAAACACTCACGCTTATTTGTGTTATATGTTTTGTCTGGGACTACACTGTTGGGTGTGTACTTCAAAGATGACCTTGAAGTGACCCTGGCCCTGGGTCCTGCTTTGAACTCAACTAGGTATTGTGCTGTTTCTATGTATGCTACCATACAATAACAATAAATAATTCTTGCCATTAATAGCACTCAAGGACTTTGCAGATTGCACAAACTTCCAACCAGCACTGAGCATACCTCTTTTACAGGTATTTTCTTGCTGTCCTGTTGCATTTGTACATGTGATCTCTTGGCTTTTGGATGTTTCTCTGTTTATTCCTGCCTTTTGCTGCAGAGAATGTCGTCTAATCTTTTCCTGATGAAGCAGACACCGCCACATGGTGATAATGACCTGCTACATGCCCCAAACTCTGTGATTTACACCCGTCATATTACTGCAGCACAACCCTGTAGTAACACAGCTGGTCACTGAATGCATTAAGCGCCATGCGGCTGAAGTGCTCCTTGGATCTTGATGACAGTGGGAATTAGATTTACATCATTGCTCAGAGAATATTTGACAGATCTATTGTAGATATCAGTAGTAAGTATACCGTGTAGGCTTTTGTTTACTCATACAATTTGTGACAAAACAGCATCTTGCATATCAGATTGAAGTTTTCATCTGAGAGTTGTCCGTCCCACTAATACAGATGATACTTCACTTATATAAAGGCCATATTAGGGAAATTTAGAAAGAAGGATGTTACTAATTGCAATGTACATACTGGCCACTTGGATCATGTTTCTATGAGTAGAATGTTGCTATGACAGCTGAGAATAGCAGCTCCAGTATTCAAATGGAAATTGAGTTTTTCAGTGAATGGTCAGTCCATTCACTCAAGGACTTTGCAGACAGAAATCTCTTTTGCTGTTTTTTTCATCGTCAATATTAATTGATTTTTGCTGGCGTGCATTGTTAGGTCTCATGGTTTGGAGCATATGCATTTCAGTACTATAAAAAATGTTGTTTCTCTAAAGCCATTAGCACAAGCGCATTCCTTTATAAGAACTATGGACATTCTGCACCCTGGAATACAGCATCTTCAGCTTTGGAAACGAGAGATTTGTCTAAAAATACCTTGGTCATCTGTCACTGCTACTCTAATAAAGACAGTATTATGACCTCAGGATTTGTCTAAACTCAACAAAGCTTCGCTATACTGTGTAAGATTTAATCTTTGGACAAAGGAGACTGGAAAGAGGTCAGAGGGACAGAGGAGAGAGAGAGAGAGATCGCTGGTTGACAGAAACGCTTACGACGCACTGCCACTTCTCTCTCCTCCCTTCTTCCTTGCCTCAATCCTTTCTCTCTCATGCTCTTGTCAGCTAATTATCCAGAATTAGTATCTTCTTTCACACCAGTGGTGTCATTCTGCCTTAGCCTGATTTGTCCGCTCGTGTGACTGGGTGCTAAACTTGTGACAACTGACGAGCTTGAAGCAGGCAGATATTAATTGTAAGTGAAAAGCTGACAGATCTGACAATGCAAAAAAAAAAAAAAAAAAAAAAAACTCAACACGCTCTGGTATTGTAGATAAGCATGGGCTTCAGATGAATGTGTGGCTCCAGGGATACAGGGTTTGGAGCAGAATGCTTCACATCTTTTGAGACACTGAGGTTCACTCACAAAGTTCCTCAAGGAGTGCATATAGGAACCGCATGTCAGCTGCAGTGATCCCGAACAAGCAAATTAATTGTTTACATGTCAGTGGAAATTATCAGAGAAAGAAAGGTCAAGGAACTGCATGTGTGAATGGAAGGCACGTTTACTCTCAGGAGGGGCATTCTGGCCCATTGATCAATGTAACAGAAAGGTGGCACCAAATAAAAACAGCAGGTGGAGTAAGCCGGAATGGTAACACTTTATAACAACTGCATGCTATTAATCATTAGTTAAGCATTAGGAAACAGTTAATTAATAATTTATAAACATTAATAAACATTTATAAGCAGTTCATAAATACAGATATAAATGATTTATACCTGATTTAAAAGCATATCTATATTGTGTTTAATAATTGTTTTTTCATACTTTATTAATGATAAATTTATCATTTCTAAATTAAGTATAGCATTATTTACACACCAGTTATTAAGGAGTTGTCAGTGGCTCATAAGATCACTTAGAAATTGTAAGTAAATGATTAATAAATTATTTAAATGTGCATTCATCTTTTTATTCAGACATATAGTAATAGTTACTTATAGTGTTAATAAATGGTTTATTAACATGTATTTCTACTGTAATTCAGGGTTAATTCAGGTAGTTATAAAACATATGTAGTTGTTAGTTAACTATTTTTGTGAGCTCATCTAAAGTGAGGACTATTTTTGCCTTGTAAAGCTTTTACAAATGAGATTTAAAGGCTGTTAATATTTATATGTTCTGTATCACTGTGTTGTGTTTGTTTCCGTTTTTTGTTTAGAAGATAACTGAGCCTTTAAATTTCCTTTATAAATGCTTTACAAGGCATAACTAGTCCTCACTTTAGATGAGCTCACATAAATTAACTGACCACTACTAAATGCTTTATAACTACCTGAATTTACTACATTTCTTGTGATCTTATGAATCCCTGGCAACTCCTAAATAACTGGTTTGTAAATAATGCTATACTTCATTGATAAATGATAAATTGATCATGAATAAAGTATGAAAATACAATTATTAAACACATTTTAGATATGCTTTTAAATCAAGAATAAAGCATTTATATCTGTATTTATAAACTGCTTATTACTGTCTTTGAATGCTTTATAAATTATGAATTATCTGTTTACTAATGCTTAATTAATGATTAATAGTGTGCAGTTATTATAAAGTGTTACCGCAGGAATTGTCGCTGCCACACAAGTTCAAACTCTGTGAATTGGTGAATTCTCCCTAGAGAGGTTAGATGATAATAATGTGTGATTTTTAAATTCTTGACCAAACATTCCTCGACAAGAAGCCAGCGATACCTACATGTATTCTGGGTCTGATCAAGTTCTCGATCTCTGAGCCCTTCTTGGTCTTTCCCTTCATTCTACTCCAAACCCATTTGCGTTCTATAGAATAAATGAGGCAGCACAGAGGTGAAGTTCAGTATTCTGAGCTCTTACGTTATTAATGTTCGCTCCGCCGGGACCGAAAGCCCCAATTGCCTTTTAAGGGTGGACTCCAAATGAAGGACAAGTCCAACGGCCAGGCTTCCTCTATTCTTCTTTTCAATGAGACTCAGAAGAAAACAAGAGAGCTTTACACAGCCTGTCCTTCACCTCCCTTCCGGCCTCCAGCCACTTGTCTGTAGAAAGCCAATTTTGAAAAACTCGCTGGAGTGGTTGTTTTATCAACAAGCGGGGCCATTGCCTTCATCCTCCTTTTGATTGGTTCGGGGAGGAGTGAACGTGAAAACAAAACAACAAGGGGGAACTCCTAAGAAAGGAAGGAATCGTAAGGAGGAAGAGAAAGAGGCTGAAGAGACAGCTGTTGGGGAGGTTAGTTAGAGATTTCCAGCCATTAACTTCAGACTAAGCTGGCTCTTCCACTTGAGGGAAACAAGGGCTGGAGAAGGTACAGCCCCCGACATAAAAAGAAGCAGGAGCAGGCTTGATCTAGTGTGCCAAATGTTCAAAAGTGGGCCAACAATGATACAGAAAAGAGTGGCAGGCCGAGAAGGGCTCGTAGGGGCTCATAGGGGCGTATAGGGGCGGAGGTGGTGTGGAGCGAAAGATCGCTGAAGCAGGAGGAGTGAGGGTCTCTCTCTTTCAAAGGCACGATAAACAAGGAAATGAGTCAGTAATCATTTCCAGAAATTGCCTTCCGTCTTCCTCCAGTCCTAAGCAGACTCTCAGCCTCCATTCATTAGGGATTCTGGTCTGATTAAAGCATTTCGGCATCATAGGCTGCGGACCGGCCCAGACGCCACCGAGGAGGGTGCTTTTGAGACGCCGTCCCCACCTCCCACTTCACCCGTGGAAGCCTCTTAACAGGCCATTAAGTTTTTCATCACAGCGATTAGGTATGATAACTGGTATGTCGGTAATGCATTGCATGTCTCAGTTGCTCTACCAATGAAGCTACTGGTACATGATCTATATTTATTAGGCCTGAAATTAGATGAATTTTTATGAAAAGATACAGATTCATACAGATTTCTAAAATCCAGTTTTTAGTGCTGACTGCAGCCCAATCCCTTCCACCCACTGTTTAATGTCTTTAGTGAAGAGCAGTCCCATTCATCACTTTGATTAATTTTTTTCTGCTGAGCCTGATTAGGGGAAATGTTCAGTGGGTTGGTGGTGTTACAGTTGGTCTGTGGCTACACAAGAGACCCTCATAGAGCTCCATGCACAGACCCTCATTTCCTTCCAATGAGGTAATGAAGGGCTCTGGCAGTCGGCTTGATGTCATCCTTCCTGTTTCACAGAGCTGCTTAGTCTCAAATCATGTGCCGATAGAAGGGCAGCAGTGCAGCCTCGCTTATAGTTATCCATTTACAATGCACCCTTGATTGCATTTCAGCAAAAACATGATTTGCTGTGTCCTTCACATTACAGAATCATAGTTGACCAATTCATTCATGCATGCATTTGTACTGAAAAAAAATAAAAAAATCTGAATACTCATACTGAATATATTCATATTTAAATCATTACCTAATAATACACTTACCCTCTCTTCCAAACCTGTATTAACAAGGGCATATTTAGAAGATTTTATGATTAATTAAAATAAATCACAAATAACAAACAAACACAGTAAATACACTATTGAAGTAATATGACAGCAGTCAAACAACAAGGAGTGAGTGAAGGTGATCACTGACTTTTCGTTTTTAAAGTATTAATTCAAGGAAACTCTCAAAAATGTTTTCCTTTGACCTTGTTAGTGTTGAAACAACTTAAAAGAACTCGTTCTTCATTCTACTCATCTTTCTGTAGACACAAACATTGAGAGAAACATAATTTGGTTTGGCTCTTATATTACTCTAGATTAGATTTTTAACTGCAGCTCATCTTTCTCTTGAACTCTACAGCTTCCATGTGGTTTGATACTTCATGAGGCACATTCGGTCTGCTGAGATTTCAGGCCATCTGTGGGGAGGTAAGAGTGAAGAAAAAGCTAGAAAGTCCACATAGTGGATGGATTGAGGTTCTTTTTTCAGAGCAAGGAAGTGTTTGTATTTTATTGGTTTCATATGACACGACAGGCAGTTTTTAAGACGTTGTAGCCCTGATGGTAAAAGAGAAGTCTGCCTCTCTTACATTAAGTGGCTCTGTGATCTTGTTCATATTTATAGGCGCTGTCTTGTGTCACATGGCTTCCATTTCTTCACTTTTCGGTGCCCCCCATAGCCGTTTTAACAAGCAGACGAGTGAAGAGGTCATAAGGTCTGCCCTTCACAAGAGCCTCCTTCACCCACTATTGACACCAGTGCATTAATCTTCACTTTGCTCCACCTTAAAAGAAAAATTATCACTTTCAAATTCAATATTAATATAAATATATTCGGCCTGCTTATTTCTATTTTTTTTTTTCTTGTGAGGGTATTTCGTTGTTAAACATCCCGTAGTACAGTGGCATTTCACAATTTTAACATTAATTTACAGCCTTTCATTGTGGTTTTCATGTTAAGCCAAGATGCATACAAACAAAAATATTAAATTGAAACATTCAGTGCTCAAAATGCCAATGATAGTCCATTTCTGGCAACTGGCCTCCAACATTTACAGGTATCTGTCCATAAGAAATGAAGGTTGGAGCCTCTCATAGCCGTCTCTATGGGTCTAAACTTGGCTGAAGTTTTAGTGGCACTAAAAAGGCACTGTAAAACACCATTTTAAAAGTTCCTAGAAGCATTTTTGCTCTCAGGGGTTATGCCACTTTTAACCGTGATCAGGTTTCATTTGCAACATAAGTGCACCTGGTGGGGGGAATGAGATGCTCCACACTTGTAAAAGTGGAGAAGGGTAACCAATCAGATTTATTGGTTTCATTAAGGAGTGAGGTGTGTGTTTGACCTCTGGCTCTGCCATGATCTTGACCTGAAGAAGAACAGGTCATGTTTTACAACATCATTCTTTTAGATTTTGACATAGTCAACTTTAAATATACACTAATATCATGACTGAACCTTCAAGTTTATCCTGTTTACCAGCAACTGAAGTTGAATGCATGATTGTAGAGCAACCTTTCATACAGTGGATCAAATAGTGTAACATTTGGTGGATGTTCTCTTGTATCTGGTTTTCTTTGTTTAACCCAAACATATCGGCATTAAACCTGTTGAACGTGTGTTGCTGATTTACTGGTCAGTGTTAGGCTCAGATATGCTGAGGTCAAGGTGAACATGAACCAGACTCCAGGGACGAGACCTTACCTCTCGCTCACATCTCATAAAAATTATTTTTATTAGCACCTTTTGCCTTTAATAGCCCCATTTCAGGGAGCGCAGAAGATTTGAGAGCAGACAGAAAAATGCTTTCTTTGGAAAGAGTCTGGAGTTTCTCAAAACTGTACTGTACACTGAAGCTTTCTGATCAGAGCTGGAATGCAAACTACTGTACAAACTTATTCACTCTTCTGACAGGAATTGTCCACTGAATGAAGATGTTCATGTAATAATACAGTGCAGCTGCTGAACAACATTAAATATCTATAACTGAAAATGAGTGGGCTTCCTCAATAAATGACAAATACACAATCTAAAAAGTATGCTATGTGGAAAAGATTACAAAAACCTTTCTATTGACTGTAAGAGTGTTCTAAAGAGATTATGGTCAATAATAAAACATGATGCACCTGAGTAAACTATTTCTCTACTTCACTGGAGTGCAAACATGTCTGGAACATAACATGGCAAGACGTGATGAGCATCTCTTAAAAAAAGTAAATTACTCTGCTGCAATGTTTGACTGGATTACATGAATGCTTTGATTGTTTGAGCTCATTGTGCAAACAAAGGGATCTGTTTGATGTAAGTCAATCAATGCTCCAATAAATCCAATCATGCCAGCGGGAGATCTGGATGTTTATTTGTTTAGTGCCGCTTGATTATGATTATTTATTTCTTTGGAAAAGAGCCACATCTGGATGTACCCTGATGTCCAATAATCTGTACTGATGAGATTTTGAAATATCAGTCCCGTCTTACAAACATAATCGTGTTATAACCTTTATTTGTGCATCTGTCATTTTGTTTTCTTTGAAATGCCCCATAGTTGTTGTTTTTATTAATGTGTGGTGCTGTTGTGTGTTACTGGTGCAGTTTAAGGTATATTTGATCCATTCTAACGACTTAAGTTAAGTTTAGGGTTAATTCAAAGCATTCGTTTTGGAATGAATTCAGGACATTATAAAAACTTTGACAGGCACTGCATGGTGTCTAGTGTATGACTCTTTAATTAGGGGAACATTTATGTCTTCTGGCAGAACAAAAGAAAACAATCATTCCAGTTTAAAAGAACAAACTATATTAGCTATAAAATAAACATTTTAAATGTGTTCCCATCCAAATCTCTTCTATAATAAATGTATGAAATATGTCAGGACAATTCTACTGTGGTCTTTTTCTTAAGAACTAGAAAAAAGCATATTTTAAGGAAACATTATTAATCTGAACTGTAAATTCCCCCCTAATTCAATTTAAAGCTTTGATATAGCTTAAAAATGAAGCTGAAATTGGTTAATTGGTTAATCTGATGAGTTAAAGTGATGGAAAAACACGTGTGGTCATGATTTACCAATTATTTATTTATTTATTTATTTATTACAATGTAGATTGGAAATGAAGGAACTTGTTTAGTTGTTAATTCCTAATGCATTTTATTTTGTTAATTCAGTAAAATAATAATAAATACATAATTAATTTAATTCCATAAAATGTGTCTACATGCTAATGTAGAAGGTGTATCCAACTGGCATGAAAAAAACGACATGTAAAATGCACTCTTAGACCTAAAAAATGATGATCATTATTCCATGATATTTAATAAATCCATGCTTTACTTAAGTCAGAAGTGCTGAGTAAAGGATCAAGCACACATAGATTCTCATGTATATATGACACTATATTGTTATTTAGCACTACTTTACAGCTTAATTTATTCATAATTTATGGATTTTGCTACTTTCCTCTTTATTACTAAACAATCAACATTGTATGAAGTGCTATAGAAATAAATTTGACCTGACTATGGACGAACCCAGCAGTGACAGAGGGATTGGTCATCACCTGACCACTAAATCACTGGAGGCGAGGTCAAGATGAACTTTTGTATTGTTCTCAAATGGCGACCATGCACTTGGCCTCTAATGATGTAATAGTGTTGACTTCAACTTGTCTTCAATTGGCTCTCTAACTGCTCCTTGAAATGAAATGTGTGGCCCGCTGAATTAAAATGGCAGAGACGTCTCGTTTTTCCTGCTGCTCAACCCTCTGAATCAATTTACTTCTCAGCTATCAATCCATATCCTGACTGCTGGCATACTCCAGTAAATAATCTCAGCACAGGCTGAAGGGAGCTGCACACCTCTCTCATGCTAAGAGCCAGAGTGCACACAAACCAACTTTCTGAGCTTGTCCTGTTTTATCAAGTTAATATTCACTGCTCTTTTTTTGCTTCATTGACTGCTGAAACCTGTTGATAAGAATAACTCTCCTGTTTGTCTCCACTGAGATCATATCGTGTGACTTGTGAGTGAAACAGGATAGAATTTTGCCCTTGTCTGGAGCAAAGCGAATCGCAAGGATAATTACGATCCCACCTCTGAGCGAATCATCCAAGGACTTTCACTTCTGGCCTTGGCACAAGCACCGAAGAGGGTCACTGTTTAATAATGAACAGGTCGAGCCCTGTTCTAACGGATACATGCACCTGCTTTGTGCATCAGTCAATTACCTAATTAGAACTCTCCCTCAGGGGAAAGCTAATACTCTCACATAGAAGTGCCTGGGCTCCTCTTCATGTGAACGGATGAAGCCGGTAGCTCCGCAGACAAATGGTAACCTGTGTCATCAACACTGCCGAGAAGCCATGTCGCCCGGCTGGATCAGGTACCGGCCGCTCATGGGAAATTTGGCATGACGCTCTCCAAGGGTTATGACAAACCCGAGTCAGGGAATGCCTTCCCACAGTACATTGGGAAAACGATCTGCGTGAACGGATAACGGAGGAAGGCCCATGTCCTGAAAGCTTCTTACCTGGCAGACAGATGCTCATGTTCAGGTTAATTGAAGCTGCCCGCACAAAGGTGCGTTTTAAGTTTCCGAACTCTCATCTACCGGGTCTCAGGTCAGACTTTCTTCGCAGAGCATACCTGGGATCGGATATCAGCAGATATGTTCAGAGGTTCCCAGGCAAGGATACTTAAGGCAATCATAGAGAGCTCAGCTGTGATTAAGCCACTCACTTTTCCTCTCTCGGGACGGAAGAAGGATGGGTTGTTGAGCGGGGTTGGGATGATCTCTCCTTGAAAGTCTTCATCTCCATCCCTCGCCATCCCACATGCTTCTGTCCCCAGCCCCCATGTCAGGCCGCAGGCGAAGCCCTCATTTCGCGTCACTGAAAAATCAATCGCAGCTTATCGATAATGACCTGCCATAAATCAAAGGCAAAGATGGATGAAAAATACAAAGTGAACAAGAAATTGAATAGCGGGTCAAGGTTTGCATGTTCCTAAAAATCAATTTTCACACATTAGAACTATTAGCTTATTGAGATGCAGATGACAGATCGCCAGCCACACACAGGCTTACTATTCCAGCTGGAAGAATCCAGGGAAGACCTTGTGCGGTTTTCACAGAAGAACCGAGGCAAGAGTGAGCAGGACGGAGCAGACTCTTGCCCACACACTTGCTTTGGCCGACGTGAGAGCTGAAAGTGCACCCAGAGTTGGAGCTGCTAATAAACTTAATGCAGTAATCTGAAGGAGAGCTATTAATGAGACTGCTCTCCAACTGACATCTCAGACACCCTAATGTTGGAGAAGCGTCTGCCCGACTGAGGCTTAATCCATCACAGCCAAAGCTAACCTGATTATGGCCTGACACTTTACTTTTTTCTGTGCACTCTGGTGCCGACCCAGGAAAACAGAGGGCAGTGGAGCGTGCTATTGAGCCGCCACGACTTTACAGTGGAAACTGAAGTTCTTCTGCACGCTTAGTCAGTTTCACATAAAAAAACAGTCAAAGGTTATCTCACGTCGAGCAGTCAGTGCGCTTCGGGTGATTTTTGGTGAAATGCAGTGTTTCTGTCTTTTATTTCAAAAGCTGTATGGTGTAACTGTCAAAGGTTCTGTAATTATGGCATGGCAGCACACTGAGCAAATCCCTGTGGCACGAGTCCAGCCAAACGGCCTGCACAAGAATCCCACTCGTTGCATTTTTCATGAGAAAGAACAGGCTTTATGCATGCAGTATTAATGATGGGCTCTCGCATCTTCCGAACAAACCTTGACATATCACTGGATACGCCGCAATGACACAACTAGCTGTCAGTGTGGTAAAGGTGGGTGATGACCTGTTAACCCAGTGCTGGGTATGGTAGCTCAAATACGTGTACGTTTTCTTCCACTTCTGTGACAGTTATAGATGCTGGTTCTCTCCATCTCTCCATGAGACTGTCAGTATCCGTCTGAAGATCTCTTAATCAGATGGTTTGACTGTGTCCATTAGTCTCTCTCTCCTGCAAATTAACTTTAATGGACACACTCGACAGCGTTCAATACTGATGATTGTGTGTCTTGAAGTTATGTGCATCAGACATTCCTTGGTGTACCAAAAACAGTTACTATCATAATATGGATAAGATACTGAGAGATGGACAGATAACTAACATACTCAACCCCAGGACATAGAAAAGCTTGTTTAATCTATTTTCTGGTGATCAGCATCAAAAAGTGATCATGTAATATCACAAAAGACTCCAAACACATAAAGCCTTTGAGATTAAAAGCCTCAAATATCAGATGATCACCCAACGTTTCAAATCTCTTGAGGCAGAAAATGTAAACCCATTTAAACAGCCAAATCCAGCCAAAGTCATTGTCCTGGTAAAGTGTAGATGTAAAGCGTGGACAGCCAGTTAAAGCAGGTCTGCGAGTGTGTTTCATCCAGATGAGCACAGATTACTCATATATTGGTGTAGCATGGCTTCATAAAGGGATTTGGGATGTTCTAGTTCAGTGCAGTGAATTTGGTTATGGCAGATCTGTTGACATGACCTTCTGTGTGTCTCAGAGGGTCCCGTGTCCTGTCAGCAGTGGATATCACGCACTGAGAACAGACACTGAGAATGGAAACACGGGGAGCTCTCAAGCACTATAAGTGCCAGGGAGTCATCTTACACGAAACACTTATTTCGTTTAGTATTGAGCATGATGTTATGAAAAATTCATAGTGGGATTGTGCTGTTTGCATTGGCCTGAAAGTGTGTGTGTGTGTGTGTGTCCGTGTGGTGTGTGTGACAGTGAGAAAAATGGAAAAGATCATGCTGTACAGTCTTGGAGACAATTCAGTAAATATGGTTCCTACACAGCAGAACACAGCCTGTGGTACTCGATGAATCAATGCTCGGTTCCAGGCAACTGTATTGGGAATCGTTATGGAGCAGAACTCATGCTGATTCTCTCCTGCTCCTTAAACGTATTGACCGTACTATTGGCAAAGCAATAGTATTAAAATACAGCCAAAAGTGCAGCAACAATACAGCAGAAAGCCAAGCGCTGACCGCAACAACATGCCATAATATTTATGTCCATTGGAAGCAGGCTGAATCCCATCGAGCTGCACCTCTGTTTCAGACTTCTGCTCTAGAGCTGTAACTTTCATGCAAATCAGATTTCTGTGTTATTAGTCTGTAACATTAATAGATGGAAATGCGATAACTAATCATACACTATCTATACATACACAACTGGCCAAAAAGTATATAATAATTAAAATTTGTTAATGTTTTTGAAAGAACTCTCTTGAAAGAAGTCACCAAGGTTGCATTTACAGGATCAAAGATTTTGTCAAGTAAAATATTATAATTTAAAATATATATTATTTTCTGTTAATATATTGTAAAATTTAATTTATTCCTGTGCTCAAAAGTGAATTTTCAGCATCATTACTTCAGTCTCAGTGTCACGTGATCTTTTAGAAATCATTCTAATATGCTGATTTACTGCTCGGTTACTTGTTCATTGTCATAAATAATTGTTTTTTATTATTATGAATGTTGAAAAGTTTTTTTTTTTTTTTTTTTTTTTTTTTTTTTGCTGCTGTTTCTATGGAAATTATGTTAAATTTTTATATACCCTTTTGACCGGTGGTGTATCCACCTTATTTTTAAATGCACTAGTATGTTCATAATTAAGATCATAAGTTAAAATAATATAGCAATACACATCAGTTTGCAATATCAAGCAGCAAAATTTGCTGTTTTGAACAGCTAAAAGTAGCTTGAAGCAAATAACTCCGGAAGCCAGACACATTAAATTCAATAATGGCTGCGCCACACACACAAAAAATAAGGCGGTTAAGAAATTTTATGTGTATGAAACCTGTGGATTTGGTGATCATCTGATGGATTTATTATTTAAAATTTAGTTAAAACTAGTTATTTTCTCATTAAGTGAGGGAGATTTTCCCACAGGCTTACAGAATTTTGGATCTCATAGTTTAATATATCTGGAAAGGTTGTGATGTTTAAAAACGCTGATAAATCACACACACACACACACACACACACACACATACACACACACACAAAGAGAACAAGAATGGGAGAAATGTCATCATGACATGGTTTCAAAAATAACATATTATATAAAATTATGCATATGTGGTGACTGTCAGTTTGTGCATGTATGACAGGATTTTTAGAAAAATGTATACAAGATGTAGTCAGCCAGACGATTGAATATTATTAATAATGAATAATTATTATATGATGCAGTCACACTTGTAGCAATAATTGTTAGTTCTGTTGTTGATTCAAGGTTAGCATCATCTGGGGTCCTCTGAGGGTCAGCATCATCTCTTCTCAGGTGTTCTGGATCCAGACTGGAGCTTGTGTAAATCCTAGTTGCTAGCAAAACATAGAAACAAAATAGAGACACCATTAACATAGCTGCTGATCCAACAAAGTAAAATTAATTAGTTTAACCCAAGCTAAAGAATAAAAATACACATTTGATCAGATGCAACTACACTCACAATTTAAGAGATACATTATTCGAATGCTTGGCGAAAGAGATGCGTTTTTAATCTAGATTTAAACAGAGAGAGTACAGTGCAATTAACAGTGATGAAAGGGACAAAGGCTTTGTGGGAAATGTAGTGCCTGCAGTGGGGTGACTATGGGGAAGGGACCTGGTCACCTGTGGCAACAATTCTTGTGCAGTGGGACTGGGCCTGTGGCCACCTTGTGCTTTGGCGCTGGGTTGGTGGCCATCTTGTGTGGTGGCTCTGGGCTAGCGGCCATTGTGTCTGGAGAGACAGGTGCGGTCTGTTTATCCCACTGACTACGATGTTGAAGTTAACTGGTGAACCCCCAAAAGTCCAGGACCTCCAGCCCCTTCATCTCCCACCCAGGCAAAGGGTCATCCAGGCAGTTGTTGAATAGGTCCTTCAGGACCTCATCATTATATCCCAGCCCCACTGCCATTGTCCAAAAGACTTGAGCCAAACCAACCACCTCACTTTCCTTCTGACGGAGTGTGGTTAGGTTCGACAGTCTCCCCATCCACTCCTCTATGGTTGTTGGGGAACGAATACGAAATCCCACACCACTGGATCTGGGCATGATGGAGACACAAAACGAGAGATCCAGTCGCAGTATTTAATGGGGAATCCAAAATCACATCCAAAAACAGGCAAGAGGTCATAACAACAAAATCAGTCCAAAAAACAAGAAACATGAAGAACACAAGAAAGCCAGGTGGTGGAAAACAAGGACTCCATGAAACAGATAGAAACAGACCGGTATATAAAGATAGGTGAAAACGATGAAAGTGGAGACAGCTGATTGCAATTAACAGGTGTTCAATTAACAGTGATGAAAGGGACAAAGGCTTTGTGGGAAATGTAGTTCCTGCAGTGGGGTGACTATGGGGAAGTGAGACCACTAGTGGACACCCAAGGAAACACAGACCAGACACTGTGACAGTTTCCACCGTTGTGTCAGACGCTCCGCTGGGCTTCACTAAAACTCGCCCTTTACACACCTCTCTGGAACAAACGTCATGCAACCCCATTATTTCACCAACAAAGAGAAGTTATCGAAAACTAATAAGTAACTGAAACTAGCATGAACACAAAATGAACACGATAAAAGCGGCCGTTTGTTTGCATGCTTTGTTAAATATTTCGATTCGAAGCCTTTGAATTCTATAATTTGTTTTCCGTATATTTTGTTTACAGACACTGTTCAGAATGTGTGTTCAACAGACGAAAGAGATTCATACGGGTTTGAAATGACATGAAAGAGAGTAAATAATGACAGAATTTTCATTTTGGGGTAAACTATCCTTTTAAAACAAATGAAACAGTTTTATCTGCTGCTCTATTTGCTCAGTCTGTACTGCTAACACCAACAGATTGCTTCAGTTAATAAAGTGTAGATCATTATTATTTGACAGAAGTGGTCCTGACTTAACGAAATAATGGTTATAACAAAAAAGAGCTTTCACTAAGTAGTCCTATCAAAAATAGATAAATAAATAAATATTGGTGGGTGTGTGTGTATAGGCCTCTGGCACTGGTACCTTTAAATAATTAACTTTGCTTAATTTCTGATTCTCTATTTTTTATTTTTTTTTACCTCAGGCACATTGAATATTGAAAACACAGCAGGACACTGGTTCCTGCAGTCACGCTGATGTTAGAGATGTGTGCTGTGCAGCGAGACCTACGTTCTTCAGAAAGGCACACTCTCAAACACACACTTAAGCCTCACAGCTCTCAGATGGGCACAGAACAAGTTTTTGCACATGCGCCACAGTGCTTCTACTGCAGCCCAAACAGCCCATGTTTGTTCTATGAAAAGCCACCACTCAAAATAATCATTTAGACTCCTTACAGCTCAAACAACAAACATGCATTTACTAAGGAAAGAGTGTTCAGAAGATGACTTTGAAGTCAACATAAAACAGCATTCAAATGCACTGTAAAAAAAAATGCAACACTGTATCAAATACTCAATTACTTTAAAATGCTATTTTCTTAAAAACTACATAAAAACCATTGTCAGACCAACAAAATAACCCCAAATGTTGTCCCAACTAGTCAAAGACAGTTGTCTGAGCAAAGAATATTGAAAGAATATTGCATTGCAGCATGAAAAAATGATAAAAATAAGAAAAACATTCTGTAGTTACTGTTATAGGATTATTGTTTTGCTATTCGCTTATATTGTCATTATTGTTAGTTATGTGTTGTGCTGTGATGAAAAAGTGTGTGTGTGTGTGTGTGCGTGTGTGTGTCAAGTTTTGAGGCACAGAGTATGTTCAAATATTTAAATCAATTTTTTTTATATTTTTGTCTTTGTTTGTAAAACATCATAGAATACTGTGTTGTCTATATATAAGAGTAAGTTATGCATTAAAGTTTCTATAACATTTCCCAGTTTGTCGTTCGTAAATAAAACATTACAATGATAATGTTGTGACACGTTCTTTTTTGTTTTGTTTTCTTCATCCAGGAAACAGAAACAAATAATAATAACTTACCTCAACAACAGTAATTGTTTTTCAGTTGAAGTGAAAAAATAAATAAATACAATAATAATAATAATTCTGTTACAAAAATAAGATAATCAGCATTGCTTGAATAAATAAATATATGTTGGCTAAACAAAGTGTCAAAACTTTTTTTGTTCTACATTTTCTCAACTATTTATTTTCTACAGTGTGGTTTTGTTTCCATAGAGAGAGAGAGAGAAAAAAAAAAAATATATATATATATATATATATGATTGGACTTGATTTTATCATGGTGGATTTATTTGATTTTGAAAAGTGTCTCTATGTGACAGGAGGTTAAAAAGGAAGAAGGAGATGGTTTTAGAGGAAAGGTTGTGTCAAAGGTTTTTTCTGGTTGATGTTAAGAATGGAATCATGTTTAACAATTGCATTATGTTGAATTTCTGCATACAATTTTAATTTTGCATATTTTATTTATTTATTTATTTTAATGTTCTAAACAGCACTGTGATTATTTTATTTAAATGAAGCTCAAGCAGTAGAGCATGGCGCTAGCAATGACAATCATGGATTCAATTCACAGTGAAATTACTAAGCTTGAAGTGAAGGGATGAAAATGTACGCCTTCAATGCAGTGAACACATCTTCAGATAAAAGCATCTCCCAAATGCATAAATATATATGTAAATTCCCTCTGAGGGCAGTTGAGAATACTTGTGCACACACACACACACACACACACACACACACACACACAGTGCCCTTCGACACTTGTAACTTTAAATAGGACTAAGCAGTGAACTTGAAACTAAGGAAATGGTTGTTCTCTTATTTTGTTTATTATTATCTCCACTGTACAATGAAAATCTTGAAAATGCATTAAATCACAGCTTTATATAGACTTGTTTCCATCCACACCACAAGCCTCAGTATGTAGCACTTTACACCAATCGTATCAGTCAGATGAAGTGCATCAAACGGCTGCTGTCTGCTGACTGTCTCAGGTCTGGAGCGACACACAGCTGGCAGCCCCATGTGCTAAAAGACTTGGGCAGTGGCCCTGTCAATGCCCCACCATGAGCTTGCATGTCTCCTGTCAATCTCCCTCGACATGTCTCTGTGTTTGCGGAGGCCTAGGACATGTCTAAAGTGCAGGCGACAGATGCGTTGCTGTCACATCACCTCACCACATCATCACCCCGCGCCTGTAATTACAGAGCGTTCAGAAAGTTTAACACAAGCCAGCATGTGTGAAAACGTGCCATCCTGATGTCCTCTCATCTGCTGCTCACCGGATACTGGGATGAGCTGGAGAAGACCACACTGCACATGGAGTCAAGTGATGAGCATTAACATACACATTTCATACAACTGATAAACGCACGGTCATATTCACAAAATTATGCATGCAAAATACAGTGATTTAGTGATGTATGAAGCACAGCAGTCACTTTCAAACCAAGAAGATTTGTATTGATCACAGTGAATTTGCATGGCCAGCCTGAACATGACCAACATGAATCTGCACAAAACTCCCAATCACACAGATTCCTATTGAAATGAATGCAATTTTGAAAATGCCAGAAAATTTTGCAGCTCAGTGATAAATATGACCGCACCTTAAAAGAATGGCAAAACTGCCCTAAATAAAGTCTAGTAATGCCAAGAGCTGTGTGCCGTAGTTGACTTTTATGGTGATGTTTTTCTTACAAATTTCAAATTTCAAGTCGGTTTGTACAGTACATATGTTTTCTAATAAAAACAGTTATCTGTCCAGTCCTCCTGCACAAGTCAATTTGAAGTGATCTCCATTTCTTCTGCTTCCAACGGAGGCCAATGACCTACCTGGAAACTTTTTTTTTTTTTTTTCACTGCTCTGTTTTGTATGGACGGATGGCACCTCAGAGGGAACACACAATCTTGATTCTCTATTAATGTCAGATGCCCAGCATAGAGAGAAATTTGAGATGTCTTGGCTAGGAGCATTTTTAACATTTCACGCCCTGATTGTGTCAAGCGTCTGGGGATTGAAAACTGTCCTTCACTGCCCATCATCAGTAAACAAGTAAAGAAAAGCCAACCATTGGTGCATTGGGAAAGTGGTCAGCAGTGTAATTCAAGAGATTGCTCAGGACTTGCTGGAGATTTGTTGGCTTTACCTTTTCAGTATGTTGTCAATGTGTCAAACACAAGCGCATTTATTAGATTTTGGTAATTGTACACACATGCAACCCTTGTATACATGTATGCAGCTCTTTATCTGAGTTCAATTCTAAAAACTCAGACTCAGAAGTAGATATGCAGAAATGCAGCATATGTGCTCTAATAGCTTTTCTGAAGGTGTTCTATTGAGCCGGTCTCTGGAGTGGCCATCCCGCCCATCAGAGCTGATGCGCTCTGAGTGGATGTCATGTCTGTCGGGGATCCGCTTGTACATGTTCTCCTCTGAGACCTACAAAGAGCCCCTTTGCCACTTCTGTGCCTTGTCTCGCACTCTCCTTCTCACCCTCTCCCCTCACCATGTTTTATTCATCGCCAGCATTGCTGCGCTCTGATTTACCTCATGTTTGTAAAAATGTAAGGCCCGGAGCAAATCATGAGACCACCAAAGAAACTGCACTATGAAAAACAAACATGAACATTTTCACATAATCCATTGCATCTTACAAATGGCACCGATGAAAATGCAGCCATTACGTTCTCACCCTCATGTTGATTCAACACTGTATGTGGTTAATTTTTCCTTGTAACATAAAAGGAGGAATTTTGAAGAATCTTTTCCCATTCAACAACATTTGGATAATGATATTCGAAAGCTGCTATGGGTTATCACCTGAGATAGTCCAATTTAAGGCCACACCAAGTAGATAGTCTGTCACTGTTCCAATGTACTTGCTACATCATTAGAAGAATGGCATCTACGCTAATATTAGTCTGTTTCTCTCTTATTCCGAGGTCACCGTAGCCACCAGATCCAGTCTGTATCCAGATCAGAGGGTCACTGCAGTCACCCGGATCCAGTACGTATCCAGACCAGATGGTGGATCAGCACCTAGAAAGGACCTCTACTCCCCTGATACAGATCCCCTGTAAAGACCTTGTCTCAGAGGACCACCAGGACAAGACCACAGGAAACAGATAATTCTTCTGCACAATCTGACTTTGCTGCAGCCTGGAATTGAACTACTGGTTTCGTCTGGTCAGAGGAGAACTGGCCCCCCAACTGAGCCTGGTTTCGGTTGCACTTTATTTTACAGTACGTGTACTAACATGTACTTATAGTGTACTTACAGTGTATTTATCTCAGAACACACATGCTAGTTTGCAGTTGGCTGTAGTCTGTGCAGTGTGTTCAAGCAAAGCTGTTTGGTCCAGAGGCAGCTGACACGAGGCAACAATACCATCGGCTTTTGTCACTGCTAGGTCCGTTTGGTGTGTCCCGGGCTTTAAACAATCTATTACCAGTGTTGGGGAAAGTGAGTGACAAAGTATCTCTCTATCTCTCTCTCACACACACAACACACACATGACGTGCAAAACTCAGCAATTGGACAGTAAATAGCAAATAGTTCTAAAAAAACTAATAAGAAAACATATTTCCATTAGCTGATTAAAAAGTGCCATATTATTTTAGCAAAGTGATTGTCCATAAAAATGTGTTGCTGTTCTATAAGTAATCTTAAAGATTCCTAAATGCATCTACTTTCGGAAGGCCAAATAATGTGCTTTTGCTTTCGCTTAGAAACACACAGCATCTCCCTGACATGGCTGCTTCAACACTAGCTGCGGTTACTGAATCCATTCTTTCTTTCTTTGCGTGAACATTTAGGCAGCATTACGCAAATATTTTCACATAGTGACAGACATGTGGGGCATGTTTGAATTAGCCATTTTAGGGGGGTGTGGCAGAGTCTCAACTTTGATAAAGAATATCTCTTTGGTTTTGAGACTTTAATCTTTGCAACTTCAGGGATCTTATCTATGCACAATCAGCTTGTAACAATCCAAAAAGAAAGGAAAGCTTGAAATCGCATCATACAGTATGACCCCTTCAAAAGTAATGCATTACAAAACTGCATTACTTCCTGAAAAATTAACTAATTATGTTACTTAGTTACTTTTTAATGAAAGTAATGCGTTACGTTACTTTTGAGTTACTTTTTGAATCTGAACTGGGCTTGCTTGTTTGCTTTTAATAATATAAATGTAAAAGCCCTTTCACACCAAAAGCCTCAGGCTAAAGGAAATGTAAATGCACGTCTGTTCAGTAGAACACAGAAGAAGAAAGTTCAACACTCTTCAGTAATAAAAAAGTAGAAATGTTAGTTTACCTTTTGTAATTTTAGCTTATTAGTTCGGTTGAATTGGATCATCAAAGTTCAGCAGCAAATTGGTTAATAAAATGGGATTAAACACATAATGGATATTTGTATTCTTTAACATGTTTAATTATTGAAGCTTTAAGTCATCATATTCTGAGTTGCTTTTAACTGTTGTTTTTATTAATTTTGAGGAAAGTGAGATGAACTGATTCATGTACCCATTTATTAACATCTAACTCCCGATTTACTCTCAACATGAGGACAGGAGAGCTTTCAATCAATAAATGGGAAGAAATAACTGTTGTTACCTATTTGAAAAAGTAACTCTAAAAAGTAAAAAGTAATGCATTACTTAGTGACTTGAAAAAAAAAAGGAATCTGATTATTTAACTCACGTTACTTGTAATGTGTTACCCCCAACACTGTCTGTTACCTATAAGTATCTTGGCAATTACATGTCAAACTGGACATTTTAGGCAAGTTAGACCTTGATACGTCTGGAAAAAAAATTGGATATATGCTCATCCTAGTTTAGTAAAAAGAGATTTTGTTTTCATGTTTTTTTGTATTTGTTTTCAACTTTAAATATAAAAAAATTATTTAGATGACTTCATTTAAAGAGCTGAAAACCCAGTCAGTTTAGTTGGGCGACGTCCATTCAAATGTAGGTCAAGCTGATGTCAGAGAGACGCTGCGGGCTGCTGCTGCCCCCCGTCCATCACTCCTGACAGTTCCTCCATGAGCACTAATGAGGGTCCGTCACCCATGTTCTTTACAGAGGGGACGTCAAAGAGACGACAGGACTCACAACAGCTCAGGCCTGTCCCGATGTGTGTCAACAACCATGCAAACCACAAGCCTGATGGGTAAAGTACCAGCAAAACACATTAGCACTCTGGCAATGGGAGCACTGGTTTAACTATCCACACTCTCAGGTGTTCTTCCAAACTCACCAAATAGAAAATAAACTGCTTGATAGTTGGTGTATCAGCACAGAGATCTGGAACTAGGATTAATTTGAGCCTTAAGCACAGATTTCTATCTGACCTTAGTTCAGGTGTAGTTGAATCCAACCACAAGCTCAAACAGAAGCCAGATGGCCCCAGCAATCAACCGGATGCCACTGGACAGAGCTGCGGTGAAAGAGGCTCATCAGCATTTCGGTCAGAGTTCGTCCTCAGCACTTTCTCTCAGTCAGTCCGCATCATCCTCAAGCTCTTGTCTGATTGGCTGCCGGCTGGAAGGAGACGTTGCTGCTCAAGCCACTAGAATCGCCAGGCTGCCACTGCTGAAGTGTTTCAACTCTTTTACTCAGAGATCATGATTGGGTGAATCTGATGGAAACACATCCAGGTCAATATTTCACCTCAAATCCAAAAGAAAGCAATATGAAATGATATTTTGTGTAAAGAAAATGAATCCAATTATTTATTTATAGCATGTATGCATGCATGGTTACACTATTATTCACTACAGTAAAACACTCTCAAAAACCAAATTCACATTACCATAATGGGGTTTGCTTTTTTTTTCTTTTTCTTTTTCTTTTTTTAAATTGCCATTATTCTCAATCAGGATTCTCATTAATGTAATACAGTATTTGTGTTGGTAGCAAAATGTGTACAGCTCTATAAACTGGTACAATTTACAATTGAAATAATACACTTTTTTGCATTATGATAATGGAAATTTGAGAGAAATGACTTGAAAAGAAAAAAAAGTGTCATGAAAATAATGAAAACTATTTAAAAGTAAAATAAATAAATAAATACTTTTCAAGCTGAAATGTGACCTTTTTTTTTGATTCACCCACTTATTTTTATTTGTTTGCAGTAATTTCCTTCTAGCTAACAAAATTTGTTATACATACTGCATACAAACATATCCATTAGCTGTACTGTACAAGGTTGCAAGCATCTTCATCTCCTTGAGCTGATAAACCCAAGCACAGGTGTTTTGCATTGGGTGGATTTTCATCAGTTGCTCTAGAAGATAAGAAATTGTTCCTCGCTGCTGGACGAAACGGTAACGCTGTCAAAAGTTGTATTTGTGCTGGGTTTAGATTTCAGCCAGATAGGGGCAAAAAAGGAGCGCAGCCAAACATATGTTCAGAAGAACAGGAACAAAAGCAATGACACGTTAGCCTTTTCACAGAGATGACCTTTGTGAGCTCTGCCTGCCGCTGATGTCCTTTTGTATGCCAGCTGCCTCGGGCCTGGCTCAGGCCAGCGCTAGAATTTCTCCTCATCTGCCTAAATCTCCCTTGACTAAATGTCAGGATTACACATTTCTGCACTCACACTGAAGACTTTAATTAGCATTAGTGTGTGTGTGTGTGTGTGTGTGTGGCTGCTACTCTGTTTACTCTTGAATGTTACAGTTTCCTGATATACGTCTCACTTGAGACTCATGTGGAGGTTTTTATAGCCACAGAAGAAACAAGCAAGGTAAAAAAAAAAAAAAAAAACCTGAATCCCACATTATTTCTCACACGTGGACTCATTTGGTCTCAACAGAGCTGGGACCACTTTTTCTGGCAGTCTCAGTAGCTTCGGAAAGAGGACGATTTAGAAATTAGCATTAAATACACAGGGAAATGCTGCAATATTTGAGCAAAATCACTAATCACACTGTAATTTCGAAAACTCTGATTGGATGAGCTCTAAAACGCATGTAAAATGGATATAAAATCACTGTAATGTAATGTAATGCAGTTGAATAATATAAAATAATGGGTTAGGGTTAGTTATTACTGTTGATTGTGTTTATTAATATGTAATATTAATCAGTCACTTTTCACTTTAGTATAAATTAGGTGAATTTGCCACTGTTTTATAAAAGCAATAATCTACACAAATAAGAAGACTCTGCTTCATGTCTTTCTTGCCGTGGTAAAATCACTGCAACATACAGGCTTTTAAAAAGAACTACATCAAATGTTTCGAATAAAAGATGATGCTCATCAAACTTCTCACACAGATCCAGAAGTACACAAGTGTGAGATGAGATACACGTACATGTGCATGTTCCCCTTCTCATAAAGTGTAATGAAATAACACTCAGACATCCCCTCAGTTCCCGCGTTTGAGCCGTGGTGGCTAAAAAGTGCGCGGGTGGATGCACTGGTGTCAGATCGCTGCTCCATCACGCCTGCGAGCTGGCGGTCGCCCAGTAGCGCGTGAGCACACGGGCTGGTTCTGGACTGGTCTCCTCACTCCAGGGTAGCCTCTAATAGACGCCTGCGTCCGCTCTAATTAAAGCGAGCGGCGTGGCGCGGGCATAACGAGCTGATGAATAATTAGAATTTGAGGAAAATTGTGCAGCCGGGGTGGCAAATCTGGAGGGACAAGTGCTGAAAACAAGGCGTGCAGCATTAAGACTACAGTCAGTCAAATCTGTGAACTGGGCCGTGGGCGTTAACACTAGGCCTGTGTGAAATGAAAAAAAACCCACTACTGGTGGCGAGGCTGAGACCTCACAGCTCCTGAGGGAAGATGCTGCGCAAATACATCATAACGCCAAACGCGGCCAGGAACCGTCGGATGTTCATGCTAATCTAACCGGCTTTATGAAACAAAACGAGGATGGTCTCATGCTAGCAGCCGAAGTGCGACATGGCTTTATCATGCAGATGTGGTTTCCGTAAACATCATCAGCAGTGAACATGGTGGTGTTGATGGATAATAATAATAGTGACCCCAGACCATTTGTAGTGTGTAAGAGGCATGTTCATAGAGGCTCAAGCAGGACGCGGTGGAACAGAGATGAAGAGACCACAGGCGAATCTCTGAATGTCCGCGTGGTCTTTAATTAGTGCCGGCCTTCCCAAGTCAGCAAGGTTGTTCACTTCCTTGGGTGATTTAACACACCGCTGCATTTTGCTCTTTTCTCTGCCAGCTGCGGCACATTGTCAGAACAAGTGGCAAAACATCTCACATCAGACACTAATGACGTGTCGTCTGAACACTGTTTGGTTGGTCTGTTGTGGCTCGTAGCCTGTAAATGGCATCTTTAAAAAATGTTGCATGTGTGCAATGAAGCTTCATTGATGCTTGGTATGTTTTGATGCATTAGTTTTTCTTCTCTCTCTATGTTTTTCTCTGTTCTTGGTCATTGTTGCCTCTTGTTTTTCCACAAGATGAGTACACGCACGTCCAGTTTGGCCGTCTCCATTATACTGCCATTAAACAGTAGCAACTCGTGGTAAAAGGAATAATAGGCAATCTTTGTGCAATGTGGAGCAGAAAACAGGAGCGGACAACGTTCTTATCTGTCAAGGCGTCCAGCTCATTTAAATGTAATGCTTTATGTTGATAAGCAGCAGCAACGTATGGCGTGTTTACTCGTTAAATAGCCTATTAGAAGATGAAGCAGATGATTTTCTTAATAAAGACATGCCTCAGAGCCGACCGGGTTCTTTAGTTTCCGTGCATGTCGCATTTCTCTTGTGCTGTCCTCATGTCACGCTTCATGTGTTGCGAGCAGGAGGATGTTCAGGCTTTCCTCGTGGTCGAAGGGTAAAAAACGAAGCCCTGGGCCATCGCAGGACGCTCCGGCTTGGCATTTATGTTGATGAGTTCTGATCACAGACCCTAGTCATTAAACTAATAAGACTGTATTCAAATTAGCCAGGGCTGCGTTCCCTCTTTCACTGAAACACATATTTGAGCATATTTGAGTCAGAAATCTTTTGCTTTAACTCGTTAACAACAGAACTAATTAGATGAGGCACTCCCTTCTACTGAATAATTATTTATCCTCTATCAAGCGGAAAAATCTGCTCCTCGTGCTTTTTCCCTGATAACCTTTTTGCTCAAATTGCTGTTATCGTATGTATCTTAGGGACCTTTTAATATGGATTTCACTTTCTGGAAAGAAGATGAAATACGGCCGTGCATCTCCATGGGGTGATTGTTAGTTCAATTTTAATTATGCTTTTCATGCATTTAATTATTGTTTTTATTATTTTGCTTGCAACCTATTTAATCTGTGTATTTTTCATTAACTTTATGGATTTATGGTCCATCACAGATTAAAGGCATAAATCACTTGTTTTCACTTTGGTATCAAAGGAGTTTAATTACATGTTATTACTATTGCTTACTATTACTATTGCATTTCTACAAAATAATAATAATTATTATTATTATTAAAAAAAAAATACCTAGCAGTTCTAGGTCATTATTCTTATCTGTCTGTACTTATTAATATAAATACACAGTATGAACGGGGTTTAAAAGACAATATACTCATATATTATCCATTTAACTGCACTGACATTATTTGATTGAAGCAAAACTTGAACTGAAATTAGTCAAATTATCTTCTGTAGAACTATTTTAGAGTTTGTTTTATAAGTGATGAATTGTAACACTTTAAACCTCCTGTATATTTCAGCAAAGTGGCTGCAAATCAATCTGTATGTAAATGGCTATACAAATAAATGTGGCTTTCGTAACTGTCAAACATGAGCACTGTAATATAAAGTTGGACTCATATTTGACCAAAATAAACACAATATCAAATTAATCTGATGCAGCTAGTATTTACGTTATACTAATGAGATTATTAAAAGGCATTTTTTAAATGCATTGAAGGCAAACCCCATCAAAGTAGCGATTACTGCACTAACGAAACAAACTCATCTTTCTTTTGTGCTGTCTGTAGGTACGAGAGAGGAAAGGTCCCTGTGGTCGTTCTGTATAAACAGTGATTATGGCAGACGTTACCCGGAGTCAAGCAGCCACCGGCGGCATGCGGATCATGTAAATGGCAGAGTCTCGTGGCTTTAGCGTGGAGTTGATCCAGTAAGTAGTGTGTCGTAGCTTGCGGACTGATGCGGCTCCCCAGGCTAGAATGTGATTTTGTGGCTTGACATTAAACCTGGTCGGCGGCGATGGGGGCCACTTCAGCCCTTCTGACCTTGCGTCCCCCTCCTGCCCACTGGGTGCCTGTGGAAGGGGTTCGTGACCCTTGTGTTGTGCAGCGGTACTGGATGCTAACGCACCCTGACGAGAGGTTATTGGAAACATATTCTTGAGGCCTTCGCCATTTACTGCCTCTGTGGGGTGAGCACAAGCGGCCGTACAAGACAGAGATGACCTTCTCCAACAGGAAAACTAGTGTTTTCCTGCCCTGAGCGGCGACTGAAGAACAAGAGAGGGTGATTCGCACACCTGCGCTCTAACGCCTCCGATGCGAAGCTGTGCCAGTGAATTAGTCGACTTTAACATCTTAATTGATACCGTTTATATGGGACCTCACAGAAAACTCTTGCACACATTGAGTTTGTCCCAAATGCAGAATGTGTTTCACAGCTGGATTTAATAAATCAAGACAGTGAGTGGAAAATTTATCATCGCTTAGCTTGTGTTTCTTTGGTTCGGAACGTCATACAAATGTTTTTACGAGGTTCACAATAAGAGCATCCCACAACAACAGTTGTAAGATACTTATGTTTGAGTATTTTGACTGCTCTCATTATAGATGCACATATGACACTTAAATATATGAATGTTCAGCTCAGAAATAAGTTATCTTATGCTCTTTGAAACTCTGTGCATTTAAAACAATTGAGAATTTTTGTATCAGTGAGGTACTATTGTAGTTTTTGTAAATGTTCTGTTTTTGTAAAAAAAAATTCATATACAGTGGGGATCGGAAGTTTGGGCACCCCTTGCAGAATCTGTGAAAATATGAGTAATTTTCAAAAAATAAGAGAGATCATACTAAATGCATGTTATATTTTATTTAGTACTGTCCTGAGTAAGATATTGTGCATAAAAGATATTAACATTTAGCCCACAAGACAAAAAAAAAATGCTGAAATTATTAAAATAACCCTACTCAAAAGTTTGGGAACCCTTGGTTCTTAGTACTGTGTTCTGTTACCTGATGATCCTCGACTGTCTTTCTGTTTTGTGATGGTTGTGCATGAGTCCCTTGTTTGTTCTGAACAGTTAAACTGAGCAGCGTTCTTCAGAAAAATCTTTAAGGTCCTGCAGATTCTTCAGTTTTCCAGCATCTTTGCATATTTTAACCCTTTCCAGCAGTGACTGTATGATTTTGAGATACACCTTATCACACTGAGGACATTTGAGGGACTCAAACACAACTATTTAAAAAGATTCAAACATTCACTGATGCTCCAGAAGGAAACAAGATGCATTAAGAGCTGGGGGGTGAAAACTTTTGGAATTTGAAGATCAAGGTAAATTGTACTTAATTTGTGTACCGGGAAACATACAAGTATCTTCTGTTGCTTACGAAGGGCAGAACTAAATGGAAAAAAATTATATTTCAACCAAATAAGACAAATTTGGCCATCTTCATCGTGTTCAAAAGTTTTCACCCCCAGCTCTTAATGCATCTTGTTTCCTTCTGGAGCATCAGTGAATGTTTGAACCATCTCTAATAGTTGTGTTTGAGTCCCTCAAATGTCCTCAGTCTGATAAGGTGTATCTCAAAATCATACAGTCACTGCTGGAAAGGGTTCAAATATGCAAAGATGCTGGAAAACTGAAGAATCTGCAGGACCTTAAAGATTTTTCTGAAGAACGCTGCTCAGTTTAACTGTTCAGAACAAACAAGGAACTAAATGTTAATATCTTTTATGCACAATATCTTACTCAGGACAGTACTAAATAAAATATAACATGCATTTAGTATGATCTCTCTTATTTTTTGAAAATTACTCATATTTTCACAGATTCTGCAAGGGGTGCCCAAACTTTCGAGCCCCACTGTACGTAAATTAGTATATAATGATCTTTGGGAGCTAGCTGAATTTTGATTATAGTTTACCAGCTGAAAGTATACGCTTGGTGTGTGCAGTTAATATATTTATTTTCTTATTTTTTAAGGTTGTATTTTTTGCTCACTATAACAGCCCTAGAAAGAACATCATGTAACAATTCAGCAAGCACATTTTGCGATTCCAAATCAAACTGTAACATGCTCAACAAACCTGGAATAAAATTTATAGCTGTGCAGGCACAGAGACATAACCCTTTGAAAGTTTGTCACCATCTGAACAGGAATTCAACGATGGTGAGGCATATCATATTGAATGGCGTGGTAAATGTTCTGTGGGTTTGGATCATTTTATTTCTATTGTAGCGGTCTCTAAAAATGAAGGTAAATCTGTGTCTTCTGTAGTCAGGTTTAACACCGTAGGACCAGCTCATGACCTGAGATTTATTCACTCGCAGCTTCGTTCATGTGATGGCTGAAGTTCAAATACTAGGTCCAACAAGGCTTCCTCTGCCCCAGTAAGCTGTGGGCCAGAGCTTCACGTTCTTATAAATGGACGATCCGGCAGGTTAACTGACATGTGCTTGACGTCCGCAGCCCAGACGTGTTCAACTGCTTACAGATGTGCCCAGCTCGCTATTTCACTAACAAACAGCAGCCACGTGCTGCTTTTGATAAAGGCAGTGGTCAGTTTCAATCTGTGTCTCAGGAGACCCACATATTCTCTAAAATAGGAGTTTTAAACAATGTGTGTGAGAAAACCAAAAAAATGATGGTTCTATCATCAGTAACTTTCTCTCATGTAGGAGAAGCACAAAATGAGAAGTTTTCAAGAATGTCTGAGATTCTATTTTGCACAGATATTTTGCAAGAAAAAATTGCATTGCTGCTTCAACAAATCTTTTCTTTTCTTTTTTTTTTGGACATTTTCTTTTGCAGTTCAGTTTAAGTGGTATATGTTATTTTTAAATGTGGCATTTAATTTCCAAACAGCCATGATACATACAATAACCAGCATAATAAAATATTGCTAGATCCACATTCATCTGTTTCAGATAAAACTGAAGTTGGTTTTAGTGCCAATCACTTGGCTTTTAACTTTTAAAAATGTTGCAAAACGCGTAACATCAAAATTGCAGAAATGTTGTCACAGGCATGTTTTTCCAGTGACTCTGGACTGGAATTAACAGCTTCAATTGATGACAAGATATTCAGTGAACTGCATTCAGAAATCATTCCAATATGCTGATTTGCTGCTCAAGAAACATTTCTGATTATTATTCATGATGAAATCAGTAGTACCGATTCATATTTTTGTGGAAACCTTGATACATGTTATTTTTCAGGATTCTTAGATGTGTTCGGTGTTCGAAAGAAAAACACTTTGTGAAACAGCCATTTCCCACCGACAGCATTCAGAGCCCAAATATTCCTTTGGCAGCTGGTGAACGCAGGATGTGAAATGATCATTTCCTCAAGCACAACTCGTCAACCGCTGAACGGGATCAGAGCTTTGACGGCAAACTTTGATGAAGATGAAGTCCCTCGCACACTTGTAGCAATCTGTCAATATTTTCAACATCTACCTCTCGCTCATCTGTTATTGAGGCTATTTTGCATGTTTGTGTGCACCTATTGATTGACAGCTGGCTCCAGAGCCACTCAGGCCTCTTAAAATACCAGAGCTGAGCTTCAAGTTTCCCCCACAGGCCTTGGGCCCCCCTATTGTCTAAGTATGGCTCCGCTGGAAGGCTCCGCCCTCCCAATCACTGTCGGCTCATTGTGCTGCAGTCGGCCCCACTGAGCTGCAGTCTGACAGGGCAAATATCTCACATTCTCTTTATATTTATCAGTGTACCTGCATCGGTATCACAAGCACTCGCTCATTTGATGTGTGACGTCTCTATGAGTTGACATGCTGCTTCTGGTTAAGAAACTTTATTACATACATATATTAATCATCGCCTCCAATATGTTGTTCTTTACTATTCAGGATTGAGACCAAATTCTAATTCACCAGAAAATGGGAAACTGGAAATCCAAAAAATATTTTAAAAATCACACTTATTATTAGTAGACTTTTGTGATTACATCTCAGTATGTTACATAATTAATACATGCAAATGTTTATTTTTAGTGCCTTGAAAACAATGCATTGGGAATTTTGGTAACACTTTAGTATAGGGTACAATTCACAGTAATAACTAGTTGCTTATTGGCATGTCTATTATTAACATATTGGTGCTTATAAAGTACATATAATGCATGACATCCATATTCCTACCCCATACCCTAAACTTAACAACTACCTTATAAACTATTAATAAGCACCAAATAAGGAGTTAATTGAGGCAAAAGTCATAGTTAATGATTAGTTCATAGTGAGAATTGGACCCTAAAATAAAGTGTGACCGGAATTTTATGATGCATCACGTCATTTTTTATTTTTTTGATGGATGTTAGCTTTCTTAACAATACTGAACTGTGAAATACTTTATATTAAAATTACATAAAAAATTAAATTTATGCATTTAGCAGACACTTTAATCCAAAGCGACTTACAGTGCATTCAGGCAATCAATTTTTACCTATCATGTGTTCCTGGGGAATCAAACCCCCAACCAACGCAATGCTCTACCACTTGAGCTACAGAAACACAATATATATAGAATATTTATATATATAGTATTGCAAATCTCTGTATTCCTTTTCTTCCATGTCAGGTGATCACCCTGTATGTTCATATGCACACACATGCAGCGAAGCTCTGAACTTCCCTCATGCTAACAGCTGACATGAACTCTTGAGCTTTGTGCCGCACTGCCTTTGTTCATGTGTGTTCCCTGCTGTATTTCGATTCATCTACAGAAAGGCAGTAATGAAATTTAGTTCAATCACAGGCATCAGACCAAAGGGTTAGAGGTTAACTTGAGCGTGGGGTCAGTCGTGTAACCCGCCCCGTTCAGAATAAAAAGGGAAAGCCCACTTTTGTCATAAGGTCAAGGGGGTCATGAGGTCAGTGTCGCTGGGACGGCCCAGATCACTCAAGTGTTATAAATTATGTACCAAATCAGAGCCAGAGGAAAATTAGCGTCTCTTCCTGAGCGGGGGTCGATCCAGAGGGCATGGCGACATTATTCCACGACCTTAATTGAAAGTAAAGGAAGTGGTTGGTCGTACGCGCGCACCTCTAAGGTCAAGGGACACAATAGACACCTGTGACTGTGTGTCAGAGCAGCCCAAACAACAATACATGCACCCAGCGCTTCCATGCTGCTTTCTTATAAAGGATGCGCACTAACCAGATTTGACAATAACAGTCTTAAGTGCCGTCCGCTCACAATGCTATTAGAGCAAATGCGTGATTAAGTGAATGCTGGAGGTCAAATGTATAATAAAAAATGCTTTCTGGCTCGGAAGACAAACATCGAAAGCCGAGGAGACGAATGCAACCACAGCTCAGGAGCAAAATCTACAAATGAAATCCAGATTTTCATATATAGCATTTGCACATTAATGCATGTATGTGCAAATGTATTGAAATCATGTGATCCATTACACATTTCTGTACTTGAATCGCTAGTGTCCCATATATAGTGACTAAACCGGACACACAGCAGAGTGACTATATTCACAGTATGACACAAAAATGATTATATATTCATAGAGCAAAACGGCACAGATTTGGTGTGCTGAAATCTCAATCTTGAGCTGAGATTGGGCTCCTAGATTCCCCTTTACTGCTTTCACATACCCTTAAAACAAAACTGACACGATTGGATGGACAAGCTCTTATGAACTTCCTAGATAGTTGCTCTGCAGTAAAGAGCTGATACTACATCAGCTCTGGAACACAAATCAAGCACTTAAGTGAAAGCACAGAAGTATTCAATTTTATTTGAGTAAAAGTACAGATGTATTTGATTTTTAATGTACTTAAATATTAAGGCTTTTATTTATTCTAGCCAGCACTAATGTGAGAGACTATTGCAGACATTTGATGCAGTTTGTATTGATATGCACTTAAACAACTTCTTATCTTATTACCAAAACTTTGTATAGACTATCAAAACATTAATCTTAAATATACTAAAATATAAATTAATCAGTTTCAAACAGTTGTTAAACATGTTCAAAGCGAGGGTAAAAAAAAAACAAATTGGTGTAAATATGTGGTGACAAACAGTACAAAAATTTTAAGAGGAATGCAATGCAAACATATTAGTTTTACTTCATTCGAAACAGGGGAGATCTGTTTAATTTGCATTATTTTAATAAAAATCGCTTAACCTTTGAACAAATGAAGATGTCAACATTCAAGCTTGGGCTTAAACTGCTCACCCTTTTACAGCAGATTCACCTCACAGAGAACTGATTTAATTTAGATTAATCAACACCAGAATTCAGGATTAGTAGGCTAACTTACTTTATTCATGCTATCAAGCTCCGTCCCAGCCTTTGGCAACATCCTTTTTTTTATTTTCACAAAATGTGAGTTGATGACTCAAGAACAACTGCAGTCGGATCAGTCCTATTTGTGAATTAATCGTTCTTTATTTGCAGTGATGTGTCTATATGTACATATATGCATATGTATTTTGTAGGGTGAACAATTCTGGACACTGTTGGGTTACATTTTTTGTTTTAAAATATATATTTAATTGGGTTTGAGATAATTAATGTGTATGAAAATATAATTTTCTAAAAACATATTCTATAATATAAAAAATAATAATAATTTTAATAATAATAAAATAAATGTCTGTGATGTTACAACACTGGATGTTACCTCATTAAGAAAAAAAGACAGGGGGGTTGGGGGTTAAACTACTTCCTGTGTGTAAAGGTTATTGGTCAAAATCAAAATGTCCTTCAGCTTACATTTGACAAAATATAGAACATTATACAAAATTTAAATGCAGAGCAATACATCTCTTCTTTAAGTGTAGTGGAGTAAAAAAGTATTACGCTTAATAATAGAATGTAGTGCAGTAAAATTTTACTTTTAAAAATCCAGATCACAAAAATAAAAATAGTTTGTTACTGTCTACCTCTGCACTAGACTGGCCAATAACAATGCATAAACACATTCATGGGTTAGCCTACTTTCTCCTATACCAGCGTATAGGTATATGTGGACTATGAGCATGCCATTTATAGGTCAGATTCCCCTGAAAATCAGTTTCTTTATACTACCAGAGCTGCTCGACACAGCAACATATTAGCTCAACCGATGATGGTCATTATTATTTACAGAAATTGCATATTGACAGGCTGCTATTTCTAAAGTAGCATATTTCTTAAAAATGTTTGCTTTCACTAACTCAGTGTCTCAATCTGAAGGTGTGCTCAATCAGTGCATGATCTGAAATCAGTCTGAATGCTGTCAATGCCTAAGCAAAGTTTAATGACGGCTATAAACACTTTATGGTTGGTCCCGTCCCGTCCCTTCAGCTGATGCCTATCACTGCTCTTTATCAATCCAGCCGCTCCGACACACTGAATTTGGCCCGGAGAGGCATCTGAGACTTCTGCTTCAGCAGTGGCTCAATTCTCACGTAAATGCTGACTTTGAAAAACCCAGTTCTGTAGGGAATTTCCTGATGCGTCACAGGTATTCCCGATTGCGCTCCTCCTCATGTGTTTATTGTGTTTGTTGTGTGGGAACTGCGTCAGGCTAATCACCCGCTCCTCGGGCTGGAGGACGGGCGCGGCACGATAAGCGGCAGACGGACGACTGGAGGTGTGCGCAAGCGGCTGGAGACAGGCTTATCTGTGGGCGGAGGAGACGCCTCATGCTTCCTCACGCAAGAGAGACGTGGCTGATCACTTGTGCCACCTTTCCTGATCACTCTAGCCGCCAGTGCCATCTCGTGTAGGTGCATGGATAAAGAACTCTGTTTGATCAGAGATGGAAATGTGGGGTTCCTGAAAAGCATTTGGAAGGAAAGAGAGAATGCAGACGCAGCAGCGGAGCAGGACGGCTGCAGTCTGAGCTGCGGTAAACTGATGGGCATCTATTTCTGTTTGTGTACAGCACATTTATGGTCATATTAGAGGCTCCGGCCAGCGAGACGCTCATAAAAGAGAGAAAACCAATATGCTGCATTGGAGGCATTTGTGCAGCTCTGGACTCTTCCTGCAGCCGTCTGTGAGTGAGGCGAGCACTGGCTCCGGCCTGTCTGCCTCTCTCTCTCTGTGTGTGTGTGTGTGTCTTACTGCAGAGAGCTAGATTATTTTTAACACACTGCATCCAAGAACAAACGTGGGATGCGAGTATGAACACAATGAGCACACGCTCATGATCATCTTCTGCTGAGGTTAAACAGGGTCAGAGTTCATGTCCTTTATACACACACACAGATGATCAAGTAATTTGGAAAAGGTTACTGTTGAACTTTAAGGAAATTCATCATTTCTATCCTCCGGTCCAATCTGGCCTCGATCTGAAGTATGTGCTTACTAACCCTGTACAGGTTTGAACATGATTGTGAGGCAAAATCTTCTCAAGAATATTGTAAAATTATACAGTACATACTGTATATCAAATAATACATTCACACACGTGCACACACACAGGTTTCCATGAACAAACTGTTGAAGATCTGCAATACTTTTGACTCCCGTAAATAATTTATATTTAAGTTTCAGTTTTAGTTCATTCTATAATATTCTGAAACATCACCATTGCTCAGTTTCAGGGTGGGCGTATCTGTTTAAATAAATCTTTGGGATGACGCGGCTGAAATGAGATTACCAAGTCCTGGTTTCCAGGAGCACCACATCTACCACAAACACACAAAGCCCCAAAACAGACACCTGAGAGAGTTATTACTAGATGAACTGCACTCCTGCTGTCTGAATCAATGAGCAACCTCAAACCTCCAGACTTCACATCTACTGCTCTCTGACATCCACAGAAGCAACAATCACCTGCATGACCCGCTCACAGGTTTTACTGTCTAAATATTGACATGTAGATGTGATGGAGGCCAGTATCAGCACAGAGGACCAGCCATGTGGAGAATGAATGGATGGAAGTAAATGTAGAACAGGGATATTCAAATCAACACAGCACATAAGATTTGACATCTTCGTTGCATCATCAGTGTACGGTAACAACAAAAACTTATTTTTCCAAAGTAACTGGTCATGTCTTTATTATTTGTGAAATTCATTGTCAATTTCACAGAGTAAATAGTTTCAAAGTAATCCTGCACAAAATAACTTTTTTGCACCAGCTATCTCAAATGCTGAGGTCTCAAACATGAAGACAAGTGAATCATCCTGCAGCATTTCAGACACTTGATCTAATGCAGTGACATTTAGACTCACCAAATACTTTATGGTGCTACTGAATGTATGTTTAAGACAGAATTTTATGTCACTGTTTCATCATTTTAACATGCCCTGAGCTGCAGCCTTTATCTTCTTTACATGCTTTGTGAAAAGAGAGATATTTGTATCCCGGTATTTTCAAAAAGCTGTGCCCCACTGCTGGTTCTGACCCGGAGAGGCTGAGATAAATGGGACTCTGCTGGAGTCACTGACCATTGCTGCTTTCAGATCAGCACTATTTATAGAGACCAGAACCACATCCCAGAGGAGAGAATGGCAGGAAACGGGCAGAAAGGAGAGAGAGAGAGAGAGAGAGAGACACAGTTCACGCCAAATTGTCTTGTAAATCACGAATGACCTAAACACTGTAATGAGTCTTCAACAAGAGGACATTCACCTAAAATGAATCTGCTGTGAGCAGAACGTGCAGATTACATTGCGAGATGAGAATATGGTCACAAACCTGCAGCTGTGCCACACCACCATAATTAATCAGCACATCAAATATACTTGGGTCGCC
The DNA here is from genome assembly GCF_023724105.1 of Carassius gibelio. Lineage (NCBI taxonomy): Eukaryota > Metazoa > Chordata > Actinopteri > Cypriniformes > Cyprinidae > Carassius > Carassius gibelio. The sequence continues at coordinate 10,540,483 of NC_068375.1, forward strand.
AACAATAGAGCTGCGATTCAACAGATGTGCTCTCGGCCCATCAGGTGGAAACCCACGAGAGGAGCTTCTTCATCGGCCGAGACACATTCCACAAGCTGTCAATTCAAGACTCCTGATTGGATTCTTCTTCCTGGCAGTTCAGCCATAGTTACGGTTCTGTGCGACGCGTTTCATTTCCGTCAGGATCGGATAGCTGGCCAGCACGAGGGATGTGAATGTGACTTAGCTTAATCTAATTCATTTTAAAACATATACAGCTGTGTTTCATTTGCTATAATTCTCAAGCACATCTTTGATTATGCTGCCAGTCGCTCTGGCTTTTATTTCCTCCCTGAAAAGCTTTTAATTTACAAAAAAAAATCCAGAAACTGACATTTTGCCCCCCTGATGAATATACTGTTCATAGCAGATCATATTTCAGATGTTTTTTTCAATCTAATAACCTTGCAAATAAATGAAAGGAACTGTTTAAAGTCACTGACACTTCAAAAGTGGGTTACATACAGCCAATGTTAATATAGATTTTTGACCACAAACACAACATGTGCATTGTACTTGTGAGCTGCTTTGCTACAAAGGTTATCTGACTAGAAGATAAAGGCAAATATCATACTTTCATACTGGTTTTGCATTAGTATTTAAAAAAAGCTGGAAAAAAATTTATATGGGCATATGATTCATAAAATGCAAGACTGCAGCTTCTAAAAACACTTAACGACACAAGATAAATTCTTGTGGCTCCTGAAGATATATTGTGGTCTTATGAAGCAAATTAATCGGACTGTGCAAGAAACTGAACATTATTAGCTGTGATCCAGAGCCTCAGGCAAATGGGGAAGTCTTCTGATCAAATAAAGTCTTTTTCGCAAACCGGTTCTTTCGAACAGTTTGTTTCAATGAATTGGTACAAATCAACAATTCACCAGTTTATGCAATAACAATTACATAAAATATACACAATTCACATAGCACTTAATAATGTTGTGAAACGTGGAAATATTTTACGTCTAAAACATATAAAGTAAATAAACTAGTCTTCATCGGCTCACCTTTTTACATAAAGAGTGAAAAAACTTTCATTTCTTTCCATTATTCAAGTGCTTGGTTCACACATGCACATACCAGTGGCTCATCGGTCTTCAGTCCAAGTCATTCATCATAGGATCACATATGGTGCTATCTTGGCTCATTATAAGTTGGGGAGACCGTCAGGTGTCTGAAAGGGAGTTTTGATTGAGTAACTGCTCGAGCCAAACTGTTTCAGATGGATCAGTCCTCTAAAAAGACCCAGTTCACACACACACACACACACGCATGCACGCATGTACACATGCACACACACACACACACACACACACACACACATATATAGTAACCAGATAAGCTTTATGACTCATTGTTTTTTTTTTTAGAGTTTTTCTCTCCCTTAATTCACTTTGAATATACACATATTGCCCATTAAAAAACTACATTTTATTAATTCATAGACAAACCTTTCCGTAAATGAAACATCCCTAACCCCAGGTCATTGTATGTATTATTAATTATTACTGTTCTTGTAAATTGTCTTTTGTATTGTATATTGTTTTATGCATGCTTTATGATAGAATCCCTGGTTAATACTGTATAACCTCACCTATACCATTTATCTAAATGAGAGTGTATATTATCTGTTGACACCTATGCAACATATACATGTTCTCAGAATCTTTAATAGTTTTTGCATCAACACCCAATCCAGTTACATATGCAAAATACCATGCTCGAAGACAAAGGGTTATAAACTTTCCCTCTGAAAGTTTAAGTCAGCACTGGCTTGCTGACCCCTCACATCCGTGACCCGCCTCTCTCTTCTCTTTTCTTTGGTGCTGACCGCGACCTGTGGGGCCTCCCCCGGGCCGGCAGGATATCAAAGTTGCAGCAAGCCATGTTGCAACCTTTCACCCGGGAGAGAAATCTCCCATTCACCAGAGTCAGAGTTACTTCTGTGGAGTACGTCACTCTTCAAGCCCGGAAAAATGTGATTGCAGTTTCAACACCATCACACTTTCAAACCATCAAGACTTTCTCCCAAGACTGCATCTGAATGCTCGTTCAAAGACCAAGGCAATGCAAGAACTGTATCAACTAAATACAACTGAGGTTCAGTATAAGATGTAGACACTTATGGTTTCACTCAGGTGGATAACTGACTTAATTTAACTTATTAATTTTCCTGCTTTATTGCACTCTGTATCAAATGTCTATTTTACAATGATGAACAATCATAATATAATCTGTCCTCCCACAGTTTTGTAATGAATTTGTAGTATCGCGATTTAGTGGCATCATTTGGCAAAGAATGTTGAATCAGGATTCAACACAAAGCTCAGTGTTCACATGCGCAGCTGATGATTGACATCCTAAAGCGGCTCCATTCACAGTCAGTAAATCCCGCATGTGCTGTGAGTTTAACCGGCTTATTTTACAACTCCATATCTAGTTTAAGTTTATTTTTTTCTTGCATTGATGTTATGTTTGTAGCAATTTTGCACTTTGACAGTCAGTTTGAGATAATGTAACTATATTTTATGACTGTGTGTATATCAGATATTTTACAAAATCAAACGTTTGGAACACTTTTTGTAATTGAAATGAATTGGAAAAAGTGTCCCAGTCTACCTTAATTCACCTTTGAAATCACCATTGTTTTATAATATGTTGTTTCAAACCTTAAATCTTACCTAAAACTTAAAAAAAAGAAGAAAAAAAAAAAGAAAAAAAAAAATTTCCACATACTGTGCATTATTATTGCTCCTCTATGCCCCTGCCATTTTTCATCATTGCATTTTTTTTTCACCATTTTTCATAATTTCATCAGTTCATCATTCTGAACAGTGTGGTGTGCTCTGATTGGTCAGCTATCTATTGTGTTTTGATTGTCCAAATACCCCAAGCATGTGATGGGAATTTTACGCCCCTTACCACGTTCAAAAAACTTTCCTCCATAAAATACGCTGCACTCGCCCGAATATTTGGGTTGTGAATATTGGGTTACTGCTTGTAGCTGATATAAAATAATTTAAATTAATAAAAAATTGATTGTCATTTTTATATACATTTCCCTTGCTAATTTGCGACATCAGTTTTTTAAACAGACTAATCTACACTTTATAAGACCTCAATATATCATTATATATTGCCACAGGTATTAATTTTGTGTTGCCTGTACATGTTTTTTTGACAAAGAACCGGTAGTCACAGAGAAAGATATCGACACAGAGACGAACACTGAGCACTGCTGTCAACACAAACAAACACACACACACACACCTGGTTTACTATCCTTGTGTGGATTCTACATAGGCGTAATGGTTTTTATTCTGTCCACACGGTATGTTCTATCCCCTTAGCCTTACCCTACCCCTAAACCTACCCCATACAGAAAACTTTCTGCATAATTATACATATATATATATATATATATATATATATATATATATATATATATATATATATATATATATAAACATCTCATTCTGCATTATTTATAAGCTTGTTTCCCCATGGGGACCTCAATTTAGGTCCCCACGAGTCTGTGTGTATTCAAGTTTAAGTTGAATTTGATGAGTCACAGAGGACCACGGTTTCAGCTACAAATCTTCTTTACTTTTCTACTGAAGAAAAACAGTCACCTACATCCTGAATGGCCTGAAGATGAGTAAATACATTTTCATTTATGACTGAACTGTCCCTTTTCTCTGTTAGATAAATGTGAGTGTGTTTAAGAGCTAGTGTCCATGCAGAGGTTAAACCCTGGACACACACTAAGAGCTGATCGTCACGCCTCCAGATCAAGGATCACGGCAGCACAATTGAGAACCTCTGACAATGTAATTAGAGCTGTTGGGGGACAAGGGACCCCAGCTCTAAACGTCTGCCCCACAACAATAATGGAGCCGATTTTACATTGTTGTCAGCTGACCTCTGAGCCGTCCACCAGACGAGATGTTCAAAAGCAGGAGGTTTATCTGACTGCAGGCTGGTTTCGGGTGAGAAAGCAGCGAGCGATAGCATCAGTTATCACCCAGAGTGCTCAGCCATTAACAGTCATGAGACATTAGCTTTATCAGAGCGCATGAATATCAGGATGAGATGTTTGTAAAGTGCATCATTAACCTTTTGCACTGGTATGAGTGACCGGATACAATAAAGAGCACAAATACATTACTGGAGCGATTAATAGCACTGTGCTCACTCCACAGTGCTGCATCATATCATACTGATCATGCGATCGCATATATCTCATGCGATTGTATTTCATGCTTCAAGAATGGGGTACCAACTCATTTTTCAACTGGAGTGACAAGCGAGAAACAGAATTTAAAATGTTCATTTCTAAAATGTATTGCTATGAATTTTAATTTCATATTTGTATTTTCTAGTTTCAGTAAAATATAATCTTAAGGACATTTGGATTTTTCTTATCAAATACCTGGGCCCGTATTCATAAAGAATCTTAATGCAAAAAGTAGCTCCTAGTGACAAAATTTTAGAGGCTTAAGAGTTTATTTAGCAGAGGAGAAAATGGCAAAAAGACTAAGAGACAGAAGAAATGTGTTGCAGACAATGGATGACAGTGAATTAATAAGATGTTATACATATAATAATTTATAATTTAATATAGAAATTAAAGTAATCACTACATTACGATATTTGGCAACTGAGAAAATGCAACAATGCAATAGTGATGATTTGGGTCTGTCACAACCTTCTGTTAGCAGAGTGATCACACAAACAATTACAGCACTCTCAGAACATCTTATTGTGTCGCAGTTCATTTCGTTTCCACTGGACATTCCCACCTTGCAGGCTCAAAAAACTGCATTTTTGAATATAGCAGGTTTATAGGTGCGCACAAGCAGGGAATGAACCGTTAATAGTGTCCCTTGCTGTGACACCCGGCCCGAATTTTCCTTTAAGAATGGCCTTGTGTGCATCCACTAACTGGGCTAACAGTAAACACTGTTCCTCTGTCCAGTTTGGCTTTCTCGCCCTTCTTGTTTTTGATTCCATTTTTGATACATTAAATCCAACATTCAAACCACCACTTAAATAGGACAGCAGTCACTCTAATTAGAAAGAGTGGAACAATTTTTATCATTCTAAGCCGATCAAATACCTTATAGGAAATTAAAAGCATGGTAAATAAAAAAAAGGATTTAGATAAACACATGTAATGTGTGTGTGTGTGTGTGTGAGAGAGAGAGAGAGAGAGAGAACGGTCAAATAGGAAAAATTACACATGTAAATTCAAAGTGAGGATTAGAATAGAGCCTATACTTAAAATCACTCTTTTTTTTCCTTCTTGGACAACCAACCAATCACAGTCTTCAAAAGATTGTGTCATACATAGCAACAGGGTCAACCCCGCCTCCTCACTAAGATGAAAGTTTTTGTCTTTTCCTTACTCAGAGTTGCTCTCAGATTGGTCCCGAATCGCTTTTAATCTAAGACTCCTACATAAAAGTTTTTAAGCTAAATTAAGAGTTTTCTGAGAGGATTCTTAGAATTTTTTTATGAATACGGGCCCTGAAGTTTATGATTATAAGCCCTGGTACTAACTAGTTTCAAGATAACAAGACATTATGGAAATATTTATAAGACTAATATGTACAATTGATAAGTTTTATATGTAAAATATGTAAGCTGCAGTGTAACACCACAGATACTATTAAAGCGCAACGTATGAAATAGTAAGGAATGTAGCAAAATTTGTAAAAAATAAAAATAAAAAAATAACTAAATAAAGTATATGTTGTATAAATAAAAAATGATTAAAAAAAAAAAAAATGGATAAGGATACATGAATACCCTCAAATCAATCACACAGGAAGTAGTTCAAAACATTTTATGATTTATTGGTCTAAAATGTGGCTTGAAATTGACATTTAGGTAAAACTGTATTGTGCTAAATAATATCACTGTATATTTTAAAGGCTATCTGGTCCAGCAGCTGCTTGGACTGAACGGCTGAACTGTTGCGACCTAATAAGTGCAAACGCTAGAAAAAACAAATCACTTTTCATGAGCCGGAGAATATGAAGAGAAAGATATCAACACAGAGATGGACACTGAGCACTGCTGTCAACACACACACACACACACACACACACACACACACACACAAACACACAAACACATACACATGTCTGGTTTACTATCCTTGTGTGGATTCTGCATAGGCATAATAGTTTTTATTCTGTCCACACTGTATCTTCTATTGCCTTAGACTTACCCTACCCCTAAACCTATCCCATACAGAAAATAATTATATTCCAAAAGAAAAAAAAAAAAAACATCTGATTTTGTATGATTTATAAGCTTGTTTCCCCATGGGGACCTCAATTTAGGTCCCTACGAGTCCCAATGAGTTTGTGTGTATTCAAGTTAAGTCTCCACCGAGATGTACAAATATGCATGCACACACACACACACACACACACACACACACACACTCATCCTGATCGGGTGACATCGTTAACAATCATTACTCGGACAGCAGGAATCGGACAGTCATCCGGCCCGGATCAGGTTTGCCTGTCGAGAATGAAAGATCTGGATTTTGAGAACTGGACCGGCGTTCACACGAATATGCGAATAAACACCGTTCATCAGGTTACAGATATATAATAATGCAATGCATCTCACTACAAAAAGCCAAATAAAACTCTGTCTCTGGTATCAATAAATGAAAATTGGTGAAAATATTGTACTGTAGATACCCTTATAAAACTACTTCCGATCATAAGTGATTCTGGACTTCTTGTATGTTTAATTATGGTTTTCTGAATCAATTCGATATCAAAATCGCTGATCAAATATTTAGAACTCTCTGTTCTATATAGTGAGTTGAGGATGAATATTTGATGAGCTGCGTTATTTACAAGTTTATCTGCGGCAGATTGGTCTTTTCTGGATTGTGCTGAAGGCCAAAACTGAAGGTGAAACGCTTTCACTGTCAGACCTCAGAAACTCGAAGCCAAATCACTGACAGGAGCCCCAATCATCAGAGAAGTGAGTGCGTGCACGTGAGAGGTGCTGCGGGGTGGACAGTGACACCTGCTGCTGGATCAACCTCTCATTCACTGCTGCTCATCACAGTCAAACCCAGTCAAGCACTATTCATTCTGTGCTGTTGTCATTCTTAAACTGTGCATTCTGTGCACATTTGCTGAACATTGTTCACTCTAATAGCAAAAACTATGTGTATAATAATCTAAAAGTAATATGAACAAAATTCACCAGTTAAAAAAAAAAAAAAAACACACAAAAATGTTTTTATTCTGAAAGTGCTAGTAAATTTCACAAATGATGACAAAGAAACAGCAAGTGGCCCACTGAACTAAACATTAAAATGTAGAAAAACATAATTAATATATAGCTTAAAATTTTTTTACAGTGCATGGTCATTTATTTATTGACAGAGGAAAAAAGGCAAACACATTTGACAAAAACACCACATATATAGAAGTTGACTGACACAATAATATAATTTCAAATAATAAGGAAAGAATTACATCTGACAATGAAATGAAAAAAAAAACTGAATGAAATTAAATATGTTTAAATGCAAAGTAGAACCAATCATACTTTTTCAACCCTTTCTTCCCTTGTTTTGGGGAATCGAGTTAACTTATGCATTAACCATTTAGATGAACTCTTTTATTAGTGTAAAATTGACAGAACAAAGCTACAGTAAAAATGTGATCAACAAGGAGTAAACAGTAACAAATTTCAACGTAAAGCTACATTTTCATTTGCTGTTGGGATGTGTAAATTGTTTTTATTTCTGAAATCTGAATCAGTTGGTGGGATGATGGTCAGTAGTCTTATCACGCTCTAATCCACTAAGACAGACTCGCTTCTAATCCGTCATATCAAAAACACTAAATCTTTCCTTTAATATGGGATCTTAACACAGGATGAATCCAACTTACTCTTGTTATCCAGGTCACACGCACGTCTCAGTGCTAGATTATAGATGTACAGCAAAAATCGAAACGCCTTTGGTGTTTGTTTACCATTAAAGCTTTAGATCTAGAGTTGGGTGTGAAGAAGGTCTCACAAACAAACACGGATCTCAGGAAACCCTGTTGTATCTGTGTCTCCATGTCTTACTAATGGTGATAATACCTAGAATATCAAAATCAACTGTGGGCGGCAGATCCTTTTCCTATTTGGCGCCTAAACTCTGCAATAACCTACCTAACATTGTTTCGGGAGGCAGACACACTCTTGCAGTTAAAATCTAGATTAAAGCTGTGGTAGGTAACTTTTGACGCTCTAGCAGTTAATAAACAGAACTGCTTGCGTCTTGTGGAAGAACATCGTAGCCGGAACTACTTCTCTCTGTTTATGTCTATGAAGAATCATAAAGGTACTGGGTTACTCCGCCGCGGTATCCCCGAAGCAATCTAAAATAGTCCGAATATAAACACTTATTATAGGTGCACCCTAGTGATTCAGGACAAGCTAAAAACACGGTTTGGAAAATGGATTCATGGTGTACTCACTTATTATATGCATTTTTCTACATTTTGAACACAAACAAAGTTACGGACCGCAGCTCTGATTGGTTGTTTTCTTACCGGGAGCGGTCAGTAACTGCAAATGGCAATAGCACCACTGGGAGGAGCCAGAAGAGCTTGATTTTTTCACAGATTATCTGTCTCATATTCTACTGTCAGGACATAAGACAGGTTTAACAAATATGTAAAAAAGATATTTTTACAAAAGTTACCTACTGCAGCTTTAAAGACCCATCTCTTTAACCTGGCTTACACATAACATACTAATATGCTTTTAACCCCTTATAAGTAACCCCCCTTTTTTGGCATGGAGACCGAAATTACATACCCAAAATAAAAAGGTTTCTGCTCATGATTCTTTCTGAGTAGATACATAATCAACCTTTGTTTACAAAGCTGACACTTCAAAGTTTACTGTTCAGGAATCAGAATCACGGACCGCATTCTCCCAGGGAGGCAACAAAGACAAGCCAATCTAACTGTTTGTAGATTGTAGACCTGTAGTCTAAGAACACTGATAAGTGCAAGGGACCAGCACTACACACCTCAACTGTACCTGGGATGGAGACTTCTCTTAACATGGGAACCATTTCTTATGGTATCACTAAGTATACATGTATAGAGAGGGACCCAAGATGAGAACTGGAGTCTGACCAACTCTGAGAAATGGTATGAAAGCTGGTGGCATATGACCCTTACCAAAATGAATTTTAGAAAGTGCACAGGATGCTCAGTGTGTGCACTTACCATTTTAGAAAGCACTTGGTGCTATTAAAGAGGCCCTGAAAAGGCCTAGTGACCTGTTATGACTGCATCATGAAGCTCAATGGAGTGGAGTACTCAACTCAACACTTAAATGACTTCTTCACAGGTCTAAAGAAGCAGAGCAGTCAAAGAACTCATATGCTCAGAAGGGTGCATGATGGGACTCAGGGTGTAGTATACTCATAGGAGACCCTCCAATTGAGGGGAGTACCAACAACTCAACCATAAGGGAAGTCACAGGATGGGAGCTCCAGGGAGCAGCATGCTCAAAGTGAACCGGCAATAAGAGGAGCAATGGCAGGCTTAAACACTGAGGCAGTCATCGAGGAGGCCACAGAGGAGTTCTTTATCCACCTGGTATGATTGCCTCGGGGAGTTCCAGGAAGCAGAGGACTCTTCCCTCAGAAAAGGAACTCAGACACTCACCTCGGGAATGGCATGCTCATAAGTGACCCTCAAGAGAGGAGCACCGCTAAACTAAAACATAAAAGCAGCCTATCAAAAAGTCAAAAGATGGCCTAACAACCTGGTATGGCTGCCTCACGGATATTCGGGGGAGTGGATGACTGGACTCTCAGAAATGAGAAGGGGACTCAGACACTTGGAGGGGCGTGCTCATAGGTGACCCTCTAGAGTGAGGAGAGCACTGCCAAGCTTAATTACAAGAGCAGCCTATCAGGGAGGAATAAAGATGGTCTAACAACCTGGTATGACTGTGCAGCTCTGGGAGCAGAGTCCTTGGTCCTTGGATAAAAGGATCGAGAGGAGAACTAACATTGCTCCGCCTGAGAGTGGCAAGCTCATAGGTGACCCTCCCGCAGTGAGTGGGTGTTGCTAAGCTCATAAGGGCAGGCTGTCCAGTGTCTGGTATGTGTTTCCCTGGGTGTCCACTAGTGGTCTCACTTCCCCAAGAGTTCTGGACCTTGACGGTCGGGTTGGGATATAATGATGCGGCCTTGAAACATTTTTTAATGTCTGTTTAGACAACCCTGTGCCAGAGAGGGAAATTAATGAGCTGGAGGCCTTTTGGGGGGTTCATACTGTACCTGAAACATCGGTCTCAGTGGGATACTCCAGCCACACCTGTCTCTCCCGGTGGGATGGCCAACTCTAGACCGGGGTCTACAGACAGGAGGACCCTCAGCCCAGCACCATTGCACAATATGGCTGCCAGCCCAGCGCTACAGCACAAGGTGGCCACCAGCCCAGTGCCACGGAAGAAAGATGGCCACCAGCCCAGCGCTACAGCACAAGATGGCCACCAGCCCAGCACCACTATGCAAGGTGGCCGCCAGCCCAGTGCTACTGCACAATATGGCCACCAGCCCAGCGCCACAGTGGGCTTCTGTCTCGACTGCACGGCTCCAATTCCACCTGATCCACCCGGGATACTAGCCGTGTCGGCTCAGCCCTGGGCCTTAAACTTTCTCTTCTCTCCTGGTCTTGTGTTTTGTTTCTTGTTTTTTTTTTTTTCATCTTTTTTGTTTTATGTTTCCTTCTGTGTACCTGGCCTTCCGTCCCTTCCCCTTGTCCTCCGCCGGTCCACCTCCCTCCTGGTCTCCTTGTTTTTGTTTTTTGCACTTCCTGTCTCTGTTTCCCTCTGTTGCCTGGCCCTCCGTCCATTCCCCTGATCCTCTGCTGGTCCATCTCCCTCCTGGTCTCCTTGTTTTTGTTTTTTGCACTTCCTGTGTCTGTTTCCCTATGTTGCCTGGCCCTTCATCCCTCCCCCCGGTCCTCCGTCGGTCTACCTCCCTCCTGGTCTCTGTGTTCCTTGGTTTGTTCTTGTGTTGGGGTGGAGCATCTGGTAGCTGCTCCGTAGAGGAGGGGGTAATGTCACGGTGTCTGGTCTGTGTTTTCCCTGGGTGTCCACTAGAGGTAATTTCACACCTGTTAATTGCACTTAGGTGTCTTCACTTTCATAGTCATTATCCTGTATATTTAAACCGGTCTGTTTTCTGTCTGTGTCATGGAGTCCTTAATTTCCATCACCCAGTTTCCTCACATTCCCCTGTGATTCTAGTTTCTTGTTTCTTGTTTTGGTTCATGTTCTGACTGCTTACCTGGATTTTGACAATTGTTTACTGGATTATGATTTGGATTACCCAATAAACAAACACTGCTCTTGGATTTCTCGTCTCCTGTGTCCCCATCGTAACACAGGCTTTACTGTATGTGGAGCTCTGGGAGTCCTAGGCACTCAGATCAAGAAGAAAACTCACATGCTTGCTCTGGGAGCAGCAGGCTCGTAAGTAACCCTCACACAGTAAGGGGAGCACTGCCAAACTCAACCAGAAAGGGGAGCAATGTGGCAGAAGGGAAGCCTTTCAAACTCATACAACTGCACACAGATAATTGAGAGCTGTTGCTACTGAATTTGTAAGTACAACCAACCAGCTTCACAAATGCATAGCACGTGTAACCACACAAGTCCAGGATCTCCACATCCAGCATCTTCACCTCCAAGATCATCTTAGACCAGCCACCAGGACAGCTGCTGCAACAATCCCAAAGAATTTCAGCACAAACTGTTAGAAACCATCTCAGGGTAGCTCATCTGCATGTTCGTCATCCTCATCTGAGTCATAAACCTGACTGCAGTTCATCGTAACTGACTTGAGTTGGCAAATGCTCAAATTCGATGGCATCTGGCACTTTGGAGATGAGTGCTCTTCACGGATGAATCCTGGTTTTCACTGTACAGGTCAGATGGCAGACAGAGTGTATGGTGTCGTTTGGGTGAGCAGTTTACTGATGACAACGTTGTGGATCAAGTGCCCCATGGTGGCGGTGGGGTTATGGTATGGGCAGGCATATGTTATTCACAACGAACACAGGTGTATTTTACTGATGGCATTTTGAATGCACAGAGATACCGTGAAGAGATCCTGTGGCCCATTGTTGTGCCATTCATCCACAACCATCACCTCATGTTGCAGTGTGATAATGCATGGCCCCATGTTGCATGGATCTGTACACAATTCCTGGAAACTGAAAACATCCTGGAAACTGAAAACATCCCTGTTCCTGCATGGCCAGCATACTCATCCGACATGTCACCCATTGAGCATGTTTGGGATGCTCTGGATCGGCGTATACGACAGCGTGATCCAGTTCCTGCCACTAACCAGCAACTCCGCACAGCCATTAAAGAATAGTGGACCAACATTCCACAGGCCACAGTCAACAACCTGATCAATTCTATTCGAAGGAGACGTGTTGCACTGCGTAAGGCAAATGGTGGTCACACCAGATACTGGCTGATTTTCGGACACCCCGGACCCCCCAATACAGTAAAACTGCACATTTTAGAATTGCCTTTTATTGTGGCCAGCCTAAGGCACACCTGTGCAGTAATCATGCTGTCCAATCAGTATCTAGATATTCCACAACTGTGAGGTGGATGGATTATCTCGGCAAAGGAGAAGTGCTCACTAACACAGATTTAGACAGATCTGTGAACAATATTTCAGAGAAATAGGCCTTTTGTGTACATAGAAAAGCCTTAGATCTTTGAGTTCAGCTAGTGAAAAATGGGGGCAAAAACAATAGTGTTGCATTTATAATTTTCAGGAAATAAAACCAAGAAAGAAAAATATATGCCCAGAGCACCTCCCACTGGTCACAACATAAAATACAAGGGGGAAAAAACTTACACAAGTCACTTTTTAATAATTTAACAGCTTTTACTAGAAGAGAGGGAAAAAAAACACTTTGGGCCTACACAAGTCTAATAGAAAACCATTCAGGTAAGATTGCTCATTTACTCCACAAGCAGGGTTGATTGTGCAGCAGCCGCATCACATATTATAAATAAATGACAATTAAAGATAAATGAAAATTATAAATTTATTATAAATAACACATTTTCTCTTACTGGATGAGGTACTCAATAAAAATCTTGACGTGTCGCGTGTAGTTAGGACACTGTGTAAGCGTGCTTGAACTCACTGAGGTTCTTCTACATGTTGTGAAGTGAACTAAGAGCCTGAATGACATTGCTGACAATTGTTGGTAAACCATGGTTAATTTGTAGTTATCATGGTTTAGATGTGGTTTCCTTTACAAAAATTAACCATGGTTTTACTACAAATTAAACCCAAAACCATGGTTAATTTTTGTAAAGGAAATATCACAATCATTTGAATGTTTGTGTGGGTGTGAACGTTTGACAGCAGGTAATATGACAATATCCACAAAGGTTTCATCAAAATGGCGACAGCGTGACATTGGGTTTATCACGGTTCATATCAAAAAGCTCTTTAATCATGTGAGAGAACAGGTGTTTGCTTCCACATGGATCAGTGTCACCAGGAGATTAGACTTGTGTCTGAGGAACAGTAAACAGACTCTGGCTGCGTGTGAGGATTAAAATAAGGAATTATTCAAAATATCCCTCTTTGCTGGGTGTTCTTAATCTCAAGGGTCTCCTGAGAAATTATCAGTGTAGTACTGTAGCGAGAACTGCTCATCATGGCCCGATCGAATGAAAACCCAATCGTACAGCATATGAACCCATATCTCTCAGACGTCAGACTTCAGACACAAGTGTTTCTTGGGCCACTGGAGCTGTGGTTCATGCGCGTTTGACTAACAAGATTAGTCCCGGATGCAGCAGCTGAGCGGCCTAGACCGCAGAGGTGAACGGTTTGGGGAGAATTCATTAGCGTACAGACAGGTGGCTAGTGTTACCGCACGGCCATGTCCGGGACCCTGCACTGTAAGCAATACTGCAGGATGACATTTCCTCCAGGCCAACAGGGAACTGATTAGAAAATGGTCTGTGATGAAACAACAAGGCTGTGATCTTTATCGGGGTTGAACATCCTCTCTCTCTCTCTCTCTCTCTCTCTCTCTCTCTCTCTCTCTCTCTCTCTCTCTCTCTGGCTCAGATGGCATCCCTCATGGGAGTTGCCTGTAAGTACTCCATCAAGCCAACTGCATTAGTGTAATTTCGTCCCAGGAAATTAGCAGAGCCAAGCGGCGCCAATTAGAAGTCAATAGCTGGCTTTATTAATCGAGCTAGCCATCGCACTTGATTAGATTAAGCAGAGGAGCTGTACGCTTGTGTGTGTGTGTATACTTGCTGATCATGTCTCATTGCTTCTTTCTGCGGGTCAGTTAAAGTCTGACAGTGAAAGGAAAATGCTAATTAAAATCATTTACACCATCAAAACACTAGTTTTACATCAGTATGTTTGACTGCAGTCAGATTTTGAAGTTGTAAATAAAAAATATAATATTTTCCAAGAATGTACTATTTCAGACTTTCTAAATTCATTTTTTTTTATGAATGTGTTATATTTAGTTAAATTCATATTTATTATATTTTGTAAAATAAAACTCCAACAACTTTTAATCCTTTTCATACAAAATATTATTTAGGTACAGGTCCACAGTTTCAATTAATAAAGCCTAATGTTTGCAAAATTGATTGAGGAATATTATGTTATGTATGAAAAACAGTTTTAACATGCTGCGAGATTTCAAAAGTGATACCTTTGAATGTTAGCGTCACATATACAGCTTCATATCCAGCATTCATATGGGTTTTCATATTCATTATGTTTGTTTGGTAGCTCACGCATGGAGTTGCACTTGAGTGCTGAAGGGCTCCGGTACAAATCCCGTGAAACTAAGCTTCAACAAAACAGATTAAGCTGCACATTACGAAGGTCAAATGACACTGTTGCATCAACAAATGCATTTTTATATCAGACATTTTGCATTTATATCAGACATTTTGCATTTAGAGGCTTGTGTTTGGAATGAGGCTGTGTTGGCTGAAACAGCTGTACACTATATGTTTTTTTTTTTATCTGTTATTTGTATTTATTTATTTTATTTTGTTGTTGATACAGAAGTCAAGGTTTGTTTTAGTGTATCTGTCTCTGAGGGCCATGTCAATAAGAAGTTTCGACCAACTCTAAGTTAAAACAAATTCAGAGCTGACATATCTTGAGATTGGAAACTCAGAGTTTTTGATTTCGGGACAACTGAAATCTGTTAGTTCATACAACTCTGAGTTAAACACCATAACTGTGAAAAGCTACAGGTCCTTCTCAATAAATTAGCATACTGTGAAAAAGTTCATTATTTTCCATAATGTAATGATAAAAATTAAACTTTCATATATTTTAGATTCATTGCACACCAACTGAAATTTTTCAGGTCTTTTATTGTTTTAACACTGATGATTTTGGCATAAAGCTCATGAAAACCCAAAATTCCTATCATCAGTATTAAAAATCATCCAAAATCATCAGTACCAAAATCATCAGTATTAAAACAATAAAATACCTGAAATATTTCAGTTGGTGTGTAATGAATCTAAAATATATGAAAGTTAAATTTTTATCATTACATTATGGAAAATAATGAACTTTTTCACAATATGCTAATTTTTTAGAAGGACCTGTATGACAAAAAAAAACAGTACTTCTGAGTCAATATGTCACTTTAATTCTTAATCACTTTTATGATATCAGAGGTGAAAACTAGCAGAATAGTAAGTTATTGACAGTAATGTTAATTTTCATGGTATCCCACAGGCAAAAACAAAACAAAAACAAAAGACATAAATAAATATTTCAATCAGGTCAAGCTTTAAACACTAAAGGTTCATGGGTGTAAGTTACATGACTTTACAAACATTTGATATATTAAATCGATGAGTAATTCAAAAAGTAATTCAGTTTCTATTTCAGTGTGCAGCAGCTTTTTCCACATAGTCTTATGCGGTTTTTACATAATAAAATGTTCCTTAATTAGTGTAATGAAATTAACATTTGACTTCAACTCCGCCAACAGCACGAAGTCAAGAGGCTTGATAATAAGGAAAAGGAAAATAATGAACAGATGAAGAAGAAATGGCCACAATACCAAGTATTTGAAGAATATTAAAATCCACCAGGAAATAGAATAACTGTTGCTTTTGTATTTGTAGGAAATAAAGATGATCAAATAAATTGTTAATAATTTGTGTTCTTTACCGCTCTTCATAAAGTGGACTTACTAATGTTCTCTGCATCCTTTATGTTACTTAGATAACTTCCATTCATACATGGTACCGCTCAAATAAATATGCATGTGGATATGACAAAAATAAAATTATTCCTCCACTAACATAAATGTAACTCCCTATTAAATAATGCAGCCTCTTTATCTATAGGAACCTGTATAAAAGGAGATAGAAAGTAACCCCGGGTTTACCTAAGAAACTTGTTGCTGACCAAACGTGCGTTTCCAAAAAGCAACTATGGTCACAAGTTCTGTTGTTACCAATAGAGTTCACTGAAACTCGCAACCATACTTACCTAAAAAAGCTTTTCGGAAACGCACACCAGAGTGGGTTCACAGAGTAAGTTACCATGGTCTTCCAGAAATGGGCTTGATTTACCATGCTTTCTCGCGTTTCATATACCTTTCCTTCTAAAACGTAAAAAAACAAAAAGAAAAAAAAACAAAGAAGAGTTTTCTTCATTTTAGGGTTAACATACTCAGAGATTTCTCTTAACCTCCTTTCTGAAACAGGCCTCTGGTCAGTGATGTTTTGTGTATCTTTCTTCCAATGTTTGTAGATTGTTTTGGCCTCTGCTACCTTCATTACCTTCTCATATAGCCTATGAGGGATTACAATATGACCGATGGATTTGAGTGTAATCTCACAACGCTGTTACAATCCTCTAAATTGCATTTTTAATCTCTGGCATGCTCTGAGATTCGTGGGGGTTGGAGACCAGTGGAAACATTTATCAATCTGATTCTTTTGTTTATAGTGCAATACAATCTTGTTGAAGACCCTAGAGTGCCTAAATAAACTTTTTCCTAATCTGCTAATGACTACTGAACTGAAAGAAATGTACCTGACAGAAATATTTCCTAGTGGCTCTGAAACTGTATTTTGCAGTATTGTATGTCCCCTTTATGAAGGACTGTTTTGTTGGTTTATCTTGAATACTGTAAACAGTGTAGCTCATTGTTTCGACAGAGACATGGTTAAAAGTTGTGTGGTTCGTCGTTGAATGAGAATGACTGGAGAAGGACGGCGGTTCAGAGTCCACCCTGAGAAGGTGTACAACAACGGCTGGTGACTTATACACTGCTTTTGATGCTTTCAGAACAGAGTCTGTGATGCTTACGTGACAGATACAAAATACAGACAAAGTGAAACTGCTCAGACTGGCAGTGCGCTCAATAAAGGCCGGATTTATTCCAGTAACTGCAGCATAACAATCTTCAGATTATCGAGAATCTCCACACACTAATGTCTGACAGTTCAATTCTTTATCAATTCTGCCTTTATATCTCACAATTCACAATTTGTATTTTTATTTCAAGCAATTCTGAGAAAAACAAAGTCAGAATTGTAATATATAATCATGCAATTTTGAGAAGTAAGAATTGCAGTATAAGAAGTTGCAGTTCTCTTTTAATTTTATTACATGATGAAAACAATATGAAGAGAATTGTAAATTCTTAGTCTGAGTTTATATAAAGAAAGTTATAATTTTGAGATAAAAAAAGGCCACAATTTATTTTTACTCAGGGTTGGAAATTGACTTCCATTAAAAAAAAAAAAAAAAAAAAAAAAAAAAAAAACACCACTCCTCGAGAACACACGATTTGAGGAATCATTCCTATCTGACGAACAATGCTCTACTTAGACCTTAGCTCTACTAGCATTGCTCTTTCGATGCATAATTCAGAGAATCATTCCTAGAAGAAGACCAAATCTCGAGTCCAGTTCACATACAGCTTTATATCTAGAAACCCAGCACACAGTATTCCCTTGACTGATAAAGTCAGCTTTGAAGTATTAGTATTTCGTCATGTTAGGTAGAATAAGTTGACAGTTAACATGTAGCTGCAAAGTTATACCGTGTCTACACCGGATGTGAGCAGCACAACGCGACAAATATAATAGTATCTATTAAAATTAATGTTGTCATCTACACGATGACATATTCATCGACATATGAGGATATGATGAGACAACAAATCACTGACAGCAAACTACTGCCTGGTTCTATTTTTGACGTACTGACACAAAGTTCAAATGATTTGCAACAGTCGCGACGATATAGTTTAACTTATAGACAATAGATTAAAAAAGTGTTAGCAGATACTAAGCAGACAAACTACTAATAATGTAATGAGAGTTAGTTGACAAATTAGAAAATTAAATGATAGTAGAATGTCCATGCATTTTGCATATTAACAGTATTTCACTTAATGATATATACAGTACAGTTATCGCAAATTAAATCTCAGTCTGTAAAATGTCAAACTTTTCCACTTTTTTTTGCTGTTATTTTTTTAATGTATGCATTTTTGTAACAGACCCGTTAATATGTTTTAATGTTTCATGTGTCTGAGTGCATAAGAGCTGCATTTGTATGCTGGATGCTTGAAGTCCCTTTAAATCTGTGCTCACCTCTTATGAGTTTACTCAACAATCTTCTGCTAGTCCATCATCACAAAGATCACCATTCAATTCAGGAAATCATGTGAGAGCAAAACCGAAGGCATGACCACAAATGAAGTGTAGTGAACTCTAAATATGCCTGAGGATGAGCATTACAGTGCTCATCCTCTATTGATATCTCTACTCATGATAGCATTCACACAGACTGACATGAAGCCCTGTAAAAGTCAGTCCCTGATTGAATTAGAGGATTCGATCTAAGATGAAACTCTTTGTGCTATCCACACACTGCTTACTGTATGCAACACATTTTTTGGCTGAAAGAAAAGGTCAGTTACAAATTTACAAATCACATATTTTCTGGTGTAACAGGAACAGTGTTTTAAAGGATGTTAAACAACACACAACCAGGCAATAATTTTACTTCATGCTGTATATCATTTTTGTTTTTATGATCCACAAATTGTGAGCCAATGAGCAGTCAATGAACTTTTGGATCATGAAAATAAAAAGGTCGACAGAAACAAGGTAATACTTTGTTTTCATAGTCCACTTTAGACATTCTGTTGACTATAAGTCACTTTGCAGGTACATCTCAACTTCTTATACTAACCCTAACTTAAAAGTGTCATTGATGCCTTCAATCAAACTCTACAGTACTTTGATGGCAATGATATACAGATGTTAGCATGATAAACAGGTTATGTGATGCTCTCATTCTCAAAAACAATGAGCAAACCCACATACAGAAAACACAACCCAGATGACATTAGCTGTGGGTTTGCTGTTCTGTTGGGTCTCCAATGAGAAGCAGCGCTGATGAGTCTTTCTTCAGAACTCGTTCTTCAGTCTGAAGTTGCTCTAAAGACACATATTTGTTATTTAAGCAGCTGTCAAGTGATCGGATGAGCTCTGCTCTGTCTTTTACTGTAGCCTTGAGCTCACCTATCCCATCAGCCAAACAAAGATAAGCACTTTCCAACTTTCCCATCTTACCATTTTCAGTAGATTACTTCTCACATACAGAGGGAATCCTCGCTAACATGGCATTTGTCGCATGACATTAGAGGAATGCAGCTGCTGACACATGTAACATTGCAAAGACGAGTGAAACACAGTGTGCTGAGAATGAGAATGACCAAGAGCACAAGATCAGTCAAACCTGAATGTCCTTAAAAAAAAAACACCAAAAAGACAACAAGCACGTCTTTATATATGCAAGACTGAGCTCAATTTTCACACTCCTGCCGTGTTTCTCTTTGAGGAAACTGTTCTTGAGTTTTCCAATAAAACAAGTCAATACAAATCAATTAAAAACTGGCTTAAAACTGTGCAGATATTACACAAAGCAATTGTTCCATTAGACTGAGCTGAAGTTTGTCTACCAACTCTATTTACAGTATTAGTAGACTGGTAGGGTTAGGGTTAGAATAAGTTGACATGTTCTTGCAAAATTACAGAGTCAGTAGAATGTCTGTTGAGAGACCATGACAATAAAGAGTTAGCAGATATTAAGCAAACAGTCTACCAATACTCTGATTGGAGTTATAAAACATGTAGGAACATTACTTATTGTCAACAGCATACCCAAAAGGGACCATCAAAATAAAGTATTACAAATTACTACATACTACACTTAAACGTAGTTACACTGCAGTGTACAGACTGCTTTATAAACTACTGGAGTAAACAGTTAAAAGTATTTTATCTGCAATTTTTCACTGTGCAATACAGCATCATAATGCGGCTTTTTTATGAAAGGGTCACAGTAATTAACAGGCCTTGTGTGCACAAGGTTGTGATTGTGTTTTTGTTGCAGTATGTTTTGTTTGTGCTATGAAACAGGTTTCTTATAAGACGTTCTCATGATAGTGAGTCGTTCCTAAAGCTCCCTTTGTTACATATTTTCTGCTTTCAAAGAGAGCATTGAAATCCTGCTGTTTAGAAACCCAGGGGGCTTTTGCTTACTGAAACTCTATCATGGTTCAAATCACTTTTTGTCTCTCATTGGACAAGGCGGGACAACAAATTACTGTTATTCTATTCTGCTCTGACATTATTTCAGTTTTATAATGTGCGGGGCATCTGGAGTGCAGAGGTGGCTAAACAACTGCTGTAATGCTAGCAGTCAAGAGACATGAATTATTCACCGAAATTAAACCTATCATGGCTCCTGATTAAAAAACGTAGCTGTTGTAAAGTTAACTGTGATACAGGTTGAGCTATAGTAAACTTTAGGGAGACTGGAACAGATGAGATGAAGAATCCTTCACAATCCTGAAGAAAATTCAAATACCCCTCAAATAATTCCTACGTTTTGCTGTTTGCTGACTTTTGTATAACATTGAAAAACAATATCCCAGGTATCTTTGGTCTGAATAAACTGATTGCGTAGACAAATTTATTGTGGATAACTGAAATTTGGGATCACTGTTAGGCCCCCAAATCCTCTGGATGGTGTCTGGATTTAAAGTAAGGCAATCAAACTCTCAGAGAATGAGAAACATATGATGATTATCTGTAGTGAAATGGGGTTTTCAGTGGTGATTTTGTCCCTGCACAATCCTGCTTTCCCACACAGTCCGTTTCAAATGAGCATTTATGTAAGTCTTCATCCCTGCTTTAATTCCTGTGTGTTTTTGCTGAATGAAAAGTTTTATGGTAGCCATTGAGCTGATGCATTCAAATCAGTTTTCATTACAGCTCTGCCCCTCCATATTTATACTGATCCTCCCTACCTTGATATCACTTAAACTCTTACAACTTCTGGCTGTTAAAGTGTCAATGTTACCAATGCCTAACCAATAAACTCTTTCATGTGCAAGAACTGCCATGGAGAACTGATTGTAAAAAATATATAATGCACACCATTTAGTATTTTTATAAGAATGGCTGACCCATGGCTGTCTGCTGACAAGCTTTTGCATGCCATTTCTCCACGATACGTTTAAAATAATAATGAAAAATATGACTGCACTTTGTACTTTCATTCACCTACTTGGAATATTCCAGCATTTGCCCTCAGGACGATCAGTCACCGCCTCTGTTCTGTAATATGCAACCACAGAAGATGACTGATGTGCACATATCAACCCCGAGCAGCAACATAAATATTGACACTCTACATTGTTAGAGGCAAGTTTTCCCATAAGAAAATGCACCTCACAAACAGAGTTCCCCATACACACACACTTATGGTGAAACTTCACAAAGGTATCTAGACGAGGGGACTATTGACTTCACTCACACAGCAATTATCTCTTTATAGCTCTAACCTCTAAAGGTAAGTGCCCTGCTAAAAGCGTGTGTACATAAACATCTCTGACTGGGAGACATTTATCTGATATTGAGTCATGGGTTTGAAAGACAGTGCAGACGCTCCTAAAAGACACTCCTGTGATGACAGAAAATGAAGAAATCCCATCTCATTCTTTGTAACCACTTCATTGTTTTTTGCTCATGTGAAAGCAGGAATGGCCTTCAAAGCACAGCACCCAAGATGTTTTATAAATTGAATAGGATAACAGTAGATGGCAAGTATCAGCTAAGAAAGATTAGGAGTGGTAATGTTTCCTCAAATTTGCCATTAAGCCATGTCAGTCCTAAGTTGACATCAGGGAGTGAGGGAATAGCTGTGTTGCTTTCCAATTCTCAAATTTTGGTTTCATCTTCTCAAGACAATTAAAAATGTGTCTAGCAGTATATATTCATTCAGGGATATACATTTCACACAGCTGGACCAGCAGACTAGGATCCTCTTAATGGTGATAACCCAGTGGAAGAGAGTATGTAACTCAATCCAGTGTGAATGGAGTCATTGTTTGGTTGTTCATAATTGGGCATGACAGTTGAGGCGTGAACAGATTCCCATCATTACAGCCCTAAAAAGCCCATTAGAATTGATGCCACGCTCCGGTCAGACTCGCTGTCTGCTACATTCAGGCCGAGCGGGAGACCAGAGGATTGCGTTACATTAACCCTGCCACTAACAACAAGGCAACATTATAGCCACTAACACCACAGTAATGGACTGAGAGGCTATTCTGCTCACATGCAGGGATTACCAGAGCTTGGCAGCTTTTCACGAAGAGATCGAGAATTCACCGGCCTAAAGTGTGCCTGCTGTAACATTTGCTGTTTGTTCATCCATTGACATAGAGATTGAATTTGTTGAATTTGGATGGGAAAGATCAATGGAGATGGACAGTTCTAGAGGTGTGCTGTTTCTGTTCTCTAGTTCCTGATCACATCTCATTACAGGGTTTCATGAAGGCATCCCTGATCAGAGTGCTGACACTAGGTGGTTCTGATCATCATCCTCATCCTCATCTCAGACAGGTACACACTCTTCACACATACTTGGCTCTTGGAGGCAGAGCCAAACCACTAAAAACTCAGCAAGACAATCAACCAGTGGTTCTCAAAAACATCCCTGGAGCCTAAGCACTGCACATTTAGCATGTTTCCTTAATCAAACGCACCTGATTCAACTCATCGGCTCATTATTTGAGACTCCAAGAAATTATAGAAGACATGCAAATGTGTGATGTGTTGGTGCTTCAGGAACGTAGTTGGGAACCATTGCCATAGATGGCCTGATTTTGGCAAGGCCCCAGGTACAGTAGTAATGGGAAGGCCTGCAGATCTGATCAAGCATGAAATATTGAAAATGTATCAACTGTTCCTTTAATCTGTTTTTGGAAGGTCAAACACTGTTTTTGAATAGACATTGAGCTAATGCTTCATCATACAGCTTGCCTTCCATACAGACGTTAAATAGTCACAACCGAATTGATCACACCATGATGGACAGGGATGAAGTCTAATGTACTGGTCAAAACTTCAGGAGCATTGCTAAAATTAATCAGGTTCAGCCAAGCATGGCACAGTATTATTAATGTATGTGCTTTCCTTTGATCTTTTTAAAACAACCCCACAGCAGAATCATTCATCGCTTCCATTAATACTTAACTGCGTTCCGCTGACTTTGAAAAACTTATTTTATTCTTCCTATATTCATCCTTCTTCCAGGTCCTTCTCAAAAAATTTGCATATTGTGATAAAAGTTCATTATTTTCCATAATGTAATGATAAAAATTTAACTTTCATATATTTTAGATTCATTGCACATCAACTGAAATATTTCAAGTCTTTTATAGTTTTAATACTTATGATTTTGGCATACAGCTCATGAAAACCCCAAATTCCTATCTCAAAAAAATTAGCATATTTTATCCGACCAATAAAAGAAAAGCCTTCAAATAATTATGTTCAGCTATGCACTCAATACTTGGTCGGGATCCTTTTGCAGAAATGACTGCTTCAGTGTGGAGTGGCATGGAGGCAATCAGCCTGTGGCACTGCTGAGGTGTTATGGAGGCCCAGGATGCTTCGATAGCGGCCTTAATCTCATCTAGAGTGTTGGGTCTTGCGTCTCTCAACTTTCTCTTCACAATATCCCACAGATTCCCTATGGGGTTCAGGTCAGGAGAGTTGGCAGGCCAATTGAGCACAGTAATACCATGGTCAGTAAACCATTTACCAGTGGTTTTGGCACTGTGAGAAGGTGCCAGGTCGTGCTAAAAAACGAAATCTTTATCTCCATAAACCTTTTCAGCAGATGGAAGCATGAAGTGCTCCAAAATCTCCTGATAGCTGGCTGCATTGACCCTGCCCTTGATAAAACACGGTGGACCAACACCAGCAGCTGACATGGCACCCCAGACCATCACTGACTGTGAGTACTTGACACTGGACTTCAGACATTTTGGCATTTCCTTCTCCCCAGTCTTCCTCCAGACTCTGGCACCTTGATTTCCGAATGACATGCAAAATTTGCTTTCATCCGAAAAAAGTACTTTGGACCACTGAGCAACAGTCCAGTGCTGCTTCTCTGTAGCCCACTTCCTGCACACATCTGTGCACGGTGGCTCTGGATATTTCTATTCCAGACTCAATCCACTGCTTCCACAGGTCCCCCCAGGTCTGGAATCGGTCCTTCTCCACAATCTTCCTCAGGATCAGGTCACCTCTTCTCGTTGTGCAGTGTTTTTTGCCACACTTTCTCCTTCCCACAGACTTCCCACTGAGGTGCCTTGATACAGCACTCTGGTAACAGCCTATTCATTCAGAAATTTCTTTCTGTGTCTTACCCTCTCGCTTGAGGGCGTCAATGATGGCCTTCTGGACAGCAGTCAGGTCGGCAGTCTTACCCATGATTGCGGTTTTGAGTAATGAACCAGGCTGGGAGTTTTTAAAAGCCTCAGGAATCTTTTGCAGGTGTTTAGAGTTAATTTGTTGATTCAGATGATTAGGTTAATAGCTTGTTTAGAGAACCATTTCATGATATGCTAATTTTTTTAGATAGGAATTTGGGGTTTTCATGAGCTGTCAAAATCATCAGTATTAAAACAATAAAAGACCTGAAATATTTCAGTTGTTGTGCAATGAATCTAAAATATATGAAAGTTGCATTTTTATCATTATATTATGGAAAATAATGAACTTTTATCACAATATGCTAATTTTTTGAGAAGGACCTGTACTATTCTGTGACAATGTTTGAAACTTTGTGCTAGCACTTCACAAGTCATTGCCTCCTTAACATAAAACTGCATGTGTTCCTCATTTGTAAGTTATTTGCATAGGCACATAATAATCCATAGCCCTAGACAGCACTAGATATCAAGCAAATCATCTGATCAGCTGCAACCAAATGAGGAGATCTCATATGCCCCAAATGTAAGTGCTTGATTGCAACTCCACCTAAATCCTGGAGTCCCTGCAAGGGTTCAGTCCAGATTACTGTCACAGAGTGACATGCATCAGAGCCAGCAGAACACAGTCATGTAGCCACTGGGCACAATGCAGTTGTTTCTCTTGATCTTAACACCCTGGGGTTGCTGCTTTCTGTTTGTGTCGACAGCTGTGTCTGGTAGGCAGGCTTCAGTCCCTGCAGTGGTGACAGGATGAACAGAAAATTGTTGCAAAGTTGAGGAAATGTGAAGATAAGAGAAGAAGTGGAGGTGAAAGATATTATAAGTGAGAGAGACACAGAAAGGCTTGTTTGGCACCATCACTCTGGATCGCACCACTGGTGGGGAAGATAAAGGCTCTCTGAATGATTCATGCCTTTGATTGACAGCTCCTTAGGGTCCAGAGCTGTGGCGCCTACTTTACAGCCTGGAGGATAGTCTTCAGGCACTCACATAGCTCAGACACCACCTCATCACACAGCGATATACTGCTATGAACACATACATGCATGTGTATCAAATTCTCTCCATCCAGTTTTACTTTCCTCATCTAGAACTTTGGGATATCGATCTTTAAAAAGCTCTTCGATGGCTCTCATCGGATGGACAATATTTCATCACTTGATTGTTTTCCAGGGTTCACACATTCACAGCCACCATTTCAGGCTTGATAAATGCTGAGAGGAGCAAAGCTGCTTTTCCTTCAGTTATAAGTGATTTCCTGCCTCGACAGGCCAGGAGCTCAGAGCCTTCTCCTTGTGATGTTCCAAACAGTGTTCTCTTCACATTCTTCATCAGCAAATTTAAAAAGTGATGATTAGCGTGGAGCCATTCCAGAATAGAAGGCCAACAGAAGTCACTTGCTAAAATCTTTTTTCAGCAGCACTGGAATTCAGGAAGAGTTTTCGTCAAGATTAAGGAAACCCCTGATAATTGTCATGTCACCGGCGAGCACTCAGGCTGTTTGATGAGCTCACACTTGGCACAGATTGCTTTCCCATAAGGCTCCTGACACAAGCGCTGCTGAGGGATGGAGACTCCCAGTGGCGGCTTGTTTAATCAGGTCTGACATGAAGGCCGTGCTCCCGTCAGAGAGAACAGTCCTCTCCAGAACAGCCAGTATCCCAATCATCAGGTACAGGGAGAAAATGGCTTCCAGAGCTGTGACAGAGGAATCCGTCACATCTTGAGCACATTCAAGGGGTCAGGTGAAATTGGAAAGAGCGGACTTCAGCAGAGATGATGAGGGGTTGAAAGTCTGGCCTAAACAAACACAGACGCCTGGACACGTGTGTCCAGAGATGTGTTTAGACTTGGGATTGGATAACTCGTGGCAATGTTCTGAACCATGATGGAGCCCAGTATTACGATCAAGGGAAACTAAACAAAATGCACTATTAGAGAGGAAGGCAGCAGTTTGAAGGGTCAAGTAAATGGATTTCTTTTTTTGACAGTTGCAAATTGTTTCTTCAGTTGAATAAAAAACATCAAAACCCTGCTGCATGTTTTTCCAATTATTTTCTTTAATACTCTTTTTATGTTAGGTTGGGAAGAAATGGCTCAGTTTCTTGTCAATTGCTGTAAAAACAAAGAGCTTAAGAAGATCAATATAAATGTGAAAAGTCAGGCTGACTTCACTCCCAAACATAACTTCTGTGAAGAAGCCTTGAGTGTTTCAGTGAGTGAAAAGTCACTGAACTTGGTTTTTAGGTGTAAACCACCTTCTAATTGAATGTCAAAAACCCGATGGTGGTCAAAGCAGGGACATAGCTGAGAACCAATCAGAGTCCTTTAAATGCAACCCTTGCTTCTCCCCCACATCTTCTGGAAGTCGAGTAAATGGAGATGGATGTGTTGTTTGTTTTAGTTTGGGGCAAGAACATATTTTACACAGACGAGGTGACAGGGCCATGTGAGTTATGTCTAAAGAGGAGAGCTAAAGCGAGAGTGTTTGAAGTGATCCCCTCACTGTCTTACCCTCAGCAGGACTGGACTTGCTGCAACAAATGCACAAGGCCTACAATGTCCCAGGGCAAGTTCCAGTCAGATCGCCGTGTCATTCTGTAAAGTGCTCTTCAGATATTCTCCACCTTTGAACACGACCTAAGAAAAGTCTGAGATATGAAACTAGCACAGATATGCAAGAGACCACTTACCTAACTCAGTTATAGAGTTTAATGTCATTATACATGAATATCAAACACAGAAAGAAGCCATAGACCCATCTCAGTTGGGTTCCACTTCATTCTGATGACCCCTTTATAAATTCTGTTGACTATAAGTAACTTTGCAATTAAATGTCAACTAATAAGTTAACATATACTTGCAAAGAGACTTGTAGTCAGTAGAATATCCATAAAAATATAGTGTTAACAGATATTAAGCAGACATTAAAGTACTGTAAAGACTGCTAGCTGACATGGGGTTGCAGAGTAACTTGTAGTCAAAAGGACCAACAAAATTAAGTGTTACCTACAATTATACCAGAGAGCTGTGTATTACCTGAAGACATTCTGGCTTTGTTGTAACTGGTAAAGATTGCAATATAGACATTAATCAGTGGTTACATGCAAAGCCTGTGGGACTTTTGGGACCTGATCTCTATATTGCATGTTTCCCTTCCTCTAATGAAGAGAGCAGATCAGGTGTCCTTCCTGTGAAGGAAGTGTTTATCTGTGGATTCGGAACACTGTTTTCTCGGACAACATCAGCCCAGTATTGTTAAACAGCTCAAGTGAGAAACACAACCAGTTCAGTCGTCAGTCTCATGGGAGCCGCTTGAGGATTTTACGGAGGGTTGTACAGTGAGTGACTTTGCACGCCCTCTCTGTGATACACAGCCAAGAACTGTACTGCAACACGCTTCCCACATTCCAAAACCTGCATCTCATGAAACCTGTCAAGAAAATGTCTGGGTCATGTGATACCCAATATACTATACACACAGTATATATACATACATACACATACACATATACGTACAAACATAAATAAAGGATGTCTTTCTTTCTTAACTATTTTTGGTCTTTTCGCTTACTGGATAATTGGTTAGTTAGCTGAGGTCCCTTGGTTTATATCAGGTGCTGGTGCTTATTTAGAAATTCCTTGACACATATTGTGTGTATTACTGCATCAAGATATTTTAGTTAGGGTTAGGGTTAGGGTTATTAAAGTTTTATGGAAGCTTAAACAGTGTGCCAAAATTTAATATTATTGTATATCATTTTTAATATTATTTTATATTATTTTTCATTTTTTATTTAATTTACAATATTATTATTATTTTTTAAAGTAAGGAGAATTTTGCAGGAAAGGTAGGTACTGGAAATAATCACAAAAGTAATGCAGAAAAGGCCAGATTTTCTTTGGAACTTTCTTTGGCTCAAATGTGAGCCTTGCTTGTTTCTGTAGCACCAGTGTCTGGGTGATGCTCCTGCTCACTGTCTAACGTCACCTCATCATGTCCTGCATGGGGAGGGAGAGAGGAGCGGTGATGGAATGGAACAGATCCAGCACATTCATACTGTGTGTTTGGTATGGAGACAAGCATGAGACGTGCTGCTGTTCTTTGATCTCTCTCTGTCTCTCTTGCTGTCTCCTCTTTCTCCGTTCTTAGCGCATGGGGGGTGTTTGCTTTTTGGCTAGTTTCCTTTTCTAATCATGACATCATTCTGCCTGAATAGGTTAAAGATGTAGTCAGGATATTCCTCGCTTCCTCATTCAGCCAGGCCTCCCAAATTAGACACAATACTCCATGACCCCCACAGATAATCTAAACTGCACATCCGCCATGGAGAATAATAATGACAATGGCAACAATACTCGATTCATTTCATGGAGTCGCTGTGAATAGCATATTTTCAGACATGCTTCTGTGTATAGGTGAGCGTCAGCGATTTCCGGTGAGCGGCCATATGCTGTGATTCGGAGGTGAGGTAATTCGATACTGCCGGGTAAGTTGAAAGCCTGTGTGATTAAAGACTTGTTCTGATTACAGCCGATGACTCCACGTGATCTTCTGCTTTTGTCAATAGCACTTAGATTCACTAAAATCAAGCCTGAACTTTAATCTCTTGCAAATCCCCACCACTGAAGTCAAGTCTACATGTGCTTCACTATCAGAGACTCGATTACAATTCTCAGTACTTGTCAGGATCATGTCTCTAATCAAGGAACTGCATAAAACTGTGGAGAAAATGACATAACGCAGGATCATACTGACAACAAAACTTGAACCACCTCCATCACAAAGTTCAACACATCTCTAGCCTCTTGCATGTGTATTAAATATTTTGACTAATTCCATTGTTTTTATTGTTGTTTTTATTTATTTATTTATTTTTAATTAATTAATTTATTTATTTATTTTGTAATAAGAGTGCATTAGTGGTCCATCCACTTTTTCAGCAGGAATGGTTATGAAAGTATTTTCCCCATTCATTTTTCCCCACACTGTGAATGTTACAAAAATAAATATTTATTAAGAACTACAGTACAATCCCATGAAGCAAGTAAAATGGAGAAAGAAAACTATTCTTTTAAAGAAGACGTTTATTGAAAAAATATGCATATATATTTTAAGAGCATAGAGAAACTGGGCAGAACTCTTTTAACACACTTTGCCAGATGTGACTTTCTGATTGGTGGAATTTCTGTATGTAGTTTTTCCGCAATTATTCTGCTATTAAAGAAAGGGAAAAAAAAAATTAATATGATGGGTTCAACAAAAACATATACAAACAATTAGCCATGTCTTTGCTCACAAAAATAAATAATTATAGTTACTGTAAAAAAATAAAATAAAAAAAAAGAATTACATTTATTTATTGTTGCGCTCTATACCATTAAGAGTGTAGCACAAAACTGCAACAGTAAAGAATAAATGTGTTTCTTTCTGATGATATGTGAAGAACACAAATATCAGTGCATCCATGAAAAATCTACACTGTACAATCAGATGATCTTATGTAACTTTTACAGTATCTTTACTAGAGACAAAAGACTTGCCTGGAAAAGATATTGAATGATAGTGTTAAACTAGAGAAACACATTATCAATTCAGTCCCTAAATGACCTGCAGGACAAAGCTACATTCACAAGTTATTCATTTACACAGCATTCTGTGTGCATCTGGTCATGTTCTTTTATGTAAGTGTAACAAGCGACTGCTGGGGTTTTTAAGCTCATATCTTCTGTATGTACGCTCCTGAGTCTCAGAGGAGGAAAGGTAAGCTAGTCAGGAGGAATTTAATTCTTTACAGCCCGCTGTTCACAGTTTCCACAGCGCAGACAGCTGGGCGCCCCGGTACAGTTTAGATCAGAGGCCATGATAACCTGACTCTTGATTTATGGACAGCGTGGCTATTTGCAATCACCTAATGAGGTGAACTGGATTGTTTACATGTTTATTAAATACCCAGAACCAGCTGCGACCGGTTCATATTGCGGGCATTTGTCATCAGAGCTGTCTGTCAGAGTCTTTCAGACCTTTGGAGAATTTACCTGAAATGCTCAATATGCCTTTGAATTTTTTATTTGTTTTTACGAATACAAATAAACTTATTACCAGACATTCGAGTCCATCTCAGATGACAGGTAAGAGGCAAACTGAAGCTAACGCTAATTATCACTATTATTGTGAAGAAAGCATGAGCAGCTTAAAGCGAGAACCATACACCTTTCTGTTTCCTTAATTGTCCAGTCATTTCAGACACATGAATGCACTTCAGAAACCTATGTGAACACCACATACAGTTTGCATTTACATGATCATGTATGCCATTAGCAAAATAAGCCAATCTATCAATTTAACATGTAATGTTACTGCATGACTTCATCTTATAA
This sequence comes from Carassius gibelio, assembly GCF_023724105.1. Taxonomy (NCBI): domain Eukaryota; kingdom Metazoa; phylum Chordata; class Actinopteri; order Cypriniformes; family Cyprinidae; genus Carassius; species Carassius gibelio. Next base: position 10,571,841 of record NC_068375.1, read on the forward strand.
ATGAGCAAAAATGAAAGAGTTTGGGGCTTTCATGTTTTTTTTTTTTTTTTTTTTTTTTAAGATAACAATACAATTAATATAGATTACACTGAAAAAAAAATGTTAACATCTAGATTAACTGAATTTGTTCAAGCTACAAAAAAATAAATAATTGCAGAATCAACCTAAATTAATTTATACTGCTAAAACTACTTTACATGGGTTAAATCAAGTAGAAAAGTATTTTTGCAGGTTGCCATCTTTTCTATGTAAGGCATCTCTCCAGTAATGTTAATAGTTATATAGTAACGGGGTGAGAGAACTTAAATAACTGTATTTGACATCCTCAGAATTATCAAACTGTCAGTCAAGCGAGTGAAATATTAAATACACAAGTAAATTATGAAAACCAAATTGTGTGTGGACTTTTATTAGAGTCCACAGAATGAAAACTGTCTTCATGACCGGAGTTTCCTCTTGTTCTTTCTCAGGCTCGGCCGTCTGATCTCACGTTAGCTTATTTGCAGCCGGAGACTTTGGCTTCAGTTACCGCAACTGAAACGTTTAACAGCTCTCAGGCGACCAACATAAACAAGCTACTTGTGAGCCGGGGCCCTTTTTTGCGTAAAGGCGCTTTCAGAAGGCAACGGCTCTGTGGAAATTAGATCTTGTAATCCCTGCTATTTGTGTTCTCTCAAAAGTGCAAAGAGGGACAAGTGGGGGTAATGCATTTTACTGCTGCAGCAGTGGCAGCAGCGGGTTTGGGTGACACACACAGTGAATCCAAGCCTTATGGGAAAATAGACAAAAGCATGCATGCTAGACCCCTACTGTTCTCAAACCCTGCTCCCACTGGAGCGCTGGAGGACCTCGGCACCTGGGAAAGATTCCTTGCAATCCACAAAAGAAAACGTTAATGTGCAACAGAGCACATTTTTTAAAGCTTGGCCTTGTAAAACCCTTGCACAGCAATCCCTCCTTTCCATCAGAATGGTGTAATTGTCAGACTGCTTTAAAGGAACAGAGTGCAGTGAAGTGAAGTTAGCAGTACTCTGGATGCAACAGTGACTCTGTTGACTGATAAACCAGCACTCTAAACATAGTAATGTGTTTTTGTTACTGGATTTCTGGGTTCAGCAGGTATACAATTATCATTTAATTTATTTCTTTACCACTTACTGTTCCAACAACTTGAAAACTAGCTAGGCAGCTAACTTTTTTTAATCTAATTTTTGCTAGGGTCACTGGCTTTGCACAAACAGAAACAATAACATGTCTACACTCACTAGGTCTTCTCTTGGTTAGGTCTTCTTTGTCGCATCTTCCTCTTTATGATGCGCTAAATGTTTTCTATGGGTGAAAGATCTGGACTGCAGGCTGGCCATTTCAGTATCCGAATTCTTCTACACAGCCATGATGTTGTAATTGATGCAGTATGTGGTCTGGCATTGTCATGTTGGAAGACACAAGGTCTTCCCTGAAAGAGATGACGTCTGGATTGGATCATATGTTGTTCTAGAACTTGGATATACCTTTCAGCATTGATGGTGCCTTTCCAGATGTGTAAGCTGCCCATCACACACACACTCATGCAACCCGTACCATCAGAGATGCAGGCTTCTGAACTGAGCACTGATAACAACTTGGGTTGTCCTTGTCCTGTTTAGTCCGGATGACATGGCATCCCAGTTTTCCAAAAAGAACTTCAAATTTTGTTTTTCTGACCACAGAAAAGTTTTCCACTTTGCCACAGTCCATGTTAAATGAGCCTTGGCCAGAGAAAACGCCTGCACTTCTGGATCATGTTTCGATATGGCTTCTTTTTTGACCTATAGAGTTTAAGCCGGCAACAGTGAATGGCACGGTGCATTGTGTTCAAGACAATGTTTTCTGGAAGTATTCCTGAGCCCATGTTGTGATTTCCATTACAGTAGCATTCCTGTATGTGATGCAGTGCCGTCTAAGGGCCCGAAGATAACGGGCATCCAGTATGGTTTTCCGGCCTTGACCCTTATGCACAGAGATTGTTCCAGATTCTCTGAATCTTTGGGTGATATTATGCACTGTAGATGATGATAACTTCAAACTCTTTGCAATTTTTCTCTGAGAAACTCCTTTCTGATATTGCTCCACTATTTTTCACTGCAGCATTGGGGGAATTGTTGATCCTCTGCCCATCTTGACTTCTGATAGACACTGCCACTCTGAGAGGCTCTTTTTATACCCAATCATGTTCCCAACTGACCTAATAAGTTGCAAATTGGTCCTCCAGCTGTTCCTTATATGTACATTTAACTTTTCCAGTCTCTTGCTACCTGTCCCAACTTTTTTGGAATGTGTAGCTCTCATGTTATCCAAAATGAGCCAATATTTAGCATGACATTTCATGACATGTCTCACTTTGAACAGTTTTTATGTAATTAATTTACATTAATACATTTTTGTGTATTAATTTTATATTGTGAATAAAGTTTATGAGATTTGTAAATTATTCCATTCCTTTTATATTCACAATTTGTACAGTGTCCCAACTTCTATATATATATGTGTGTGTGTGTGTGTGTGCTGCGTGCGTGAGTGTGTGTGTGTGTGTGTGTGTGTGTGTGTGTGTGCGTGTGTGTGTGTGTGTGTGTGTGAGCGTTTTTTGTAGTTTGTTCCACACAAACCCATCAAAAATGGAATGGAAAAGATGCCAGATAGAAGGGTCGTTTGAGAGATATGCAGTAACCACCAACACCACAGCTGTTAAATTTATTTGGTTATCTTTATTTCCTACAAATGAAAATAAGTTTTTATTCTTTTTCCTGCTGGATTTTAATATTCTTTCAATACTATTGTGGCCATGCTTTTCATCTGTTCTTCATTGTTTTGTGAGCCTTCGTGCTGTTGGGTGAGTAGAAGTCAAATGGTAATTTCATTACTCTAATTTAGAAATGCAACAATTTGGATTAGAGGACATTTAATTATGTTAAAAGAGCATTAGACTATGTGAAAAAGCTTCTGCACATTGAAATAAACATGGATGATATTGATTTAATATGTCAATGTTTGTTAAGTCATTTAGCCTACACCCATGAACCTTTTATGCTTAAAGCTTTACTTGATTGAATTATGCCTTTATTCTTCATGTTTATCTGATTTTTTTAATCTTTTGCCTGTGGGATAAATTAATATTGAAAATTAATATTAGTTCAATAAGCTACCGTTCTTTCAGTTTTTACCTCTGATATTATATCACTGATTAAGAATTAAACTAATGTATTGACCTGAAAGTAGACTATTTACATTAACAGTGTGGGAAAAAGTTAGACTCTTTTGGTTGAGTGTCGTTGCCATGTTGAATCATCATTTCGTTGGTTCAAAAAGATCCGGTTCCATCGAATGATTCGTTCGCGAACCGGATATCACAAACTGCTTTGTTTTGAACTCTCTCACAACAGACACGGAAGAGAAGACAATGCTGAATAAAGTCGTAGTTTTTGCTATTTTTTTAACCAAAATGTATTTTTGATGCTTAAAAATATTCTAACTGACCGTCTGATGTCACATGGACTACTTTGATGATGTTTTTCTTACCTTTCTGGACACGGACAGTAGACCGTACACACAGCTTCAATGGAGGGACTGAGAGCTCTCGGACTAAATCTAAAACAACTTAAACTGTGTTCCTCCAGTAAATGGAGGTCTTACTGGTTTAGAACAACATGAGGGTGAGTTATTAATGACATAATTTTCATTTTTGGGTGAACTAACCCTTTAATCCTGGGTATTCATTAACAAATGTTTCAAACTTATTTGCATATTTGCAGTTTCACTGATTGGATTAACAGCACATGGCTGTTGGATTAAACAAGTTTACATGTTTTTCTCGCATCTTGCCAGTTATTAAAAAAAAAATGTCTTGAACAGACTTTTATGATTATAATTGTAAGAATAATACCGTCTCCTCAACATTTCAGTTCACATGCTTTCTGTCTTTTGACATTTCTTAGTTCATCTCTCACCGGCTGCTGTTTTTGATTGGCTGCCTGTTGTCCAGCAGCAACAAGCAAACCCCGTCTCACACTGAACAAACTAAGCACCGCAATGCGAGTTTAACAGCGCATTTCATAACACCGGGTAAAAGGCGGTGCTAACACCGCTTTCAAATTACAGGAATGAACCATTTCTTTACCCAGGGTTAAAAGCGGTGTTTAAAACGACAATGACCCAGGGTTAAGCGCAGTGTGAAAAGCCCTTGAGTTGACTGAACTTACTCCCAAATGCATTTTCGGAACCAGCATACCTCAAGTACCCCAATTTGGGATAATCATCTCAGAGTTCAGGGTATATGTGACAGTAAGTAAACCTTGCTTTCTGGAATACACCTCTGCATACAAATGCAAGACTGTTAAACTTGATGCTTGGTTTAAAACTTGTTTATGGTTCATTTAGAAATAAATCATGCAGACCACTCAATATGCACAGTGAAATGAGTAAAAGAGTGTTCACTTATCTTAGATGTTAACTTATGCATTTCTAGACCCCAGTAAATGGAGGGCCAGATAGAGGCCACTTGCCAGCCAAAGAGTGAAGCAGATTTGAATTCATCAGCTGGTGACGTTTACTTTATTCCATTACTGCCACCCACAGAACAAATTGCATTGAACCCAAAATAGTTTGGTGTGATACAATTCCAAATTTACACAAGGACACATTTATCACAGATAATAACTGTGACTTTACATTTTAAGGATGCTTACCTGAACACATTCTTGAACACAATATATAAATAATCCCTGTGATAAACTGACCATCAAGAGGGTCTCCATCAGTCTCCAACTTCCCCACAACCCCACATATGACAATTTGAATGTTGAGCTCATGAGATAAGTGAAAAAATGGTCAGCTGCACACCTGAGGTGCTGCTTCTGCTCCGTTTGGCATGAGCTGCTTCAAGCGTCAGTTGTCAAGGCCTTCTTCTCACAATAGACCTGTGGAGAATGTGACCTTGGGGACAAACCTTTGCATGCCGTTACCCGTCACCTCCCCTTTACCGCGCCGTGAAAGGCCGGCCGCCACTTCTGACACGTCTGTGCACCGCCAAATCACTCATTTTCATACAATCAGTCCCTCTTCCCTTCCTGCGCAAGGCAGGGTGCGAGTGTCGCCTGTCTGCCTTCTATTGTGTACTAATTTTAGGGTCCATTATTTGCTGTAACATATGTGCAGTGGGTAGAGTCACTTTCACATTAATACTTTACGCCCCAAAGAGAAGTCTTCCTTTAGCAATGGATCAAAGGTCCCGTCTATTGTAAGTCACTTCCTCTTTTCCTTTTTTAGCTGCTGATCTTTGTTGTTATTTCTCGCCCCGTGCGCTCCACTCTCCCTTGGCTGGATGAGGTGACAGCCCGGCGTGAGAAGATGACCTTTCACCTCTGCTCAGCAATTAGGAGCCAGACACTGACATCATTTCATATTTAGGACCTATATCAGCATCTGGCTTGACAGTGTTAGTGATGCTTACAGAATTGTGAGGAGTTATATTAATTTCTCTCCAAGTATAATGACTGTTAACTCCATAACTCCTGTTGGGTGTAATGCATTACTTGAGTTGCGTAAAATCAGATTCAAATCAGATACATTTTTTCAAGTTATTAGTAAATTCATGCATTACATTTCAATTTACAATGAAAGACTGATATACTATCTACAATGTCAATTAGGAGTGTCAGTGGTCCATTTGAGACATAGGTGGTGGCAATGCACTTATAAATCTGCGATCTGCCATAAAGCAAGAAGAAGAAGATGGAAAATCAGAGGTAAAAAAAAAAAAAAACTATATAAATACTGTTCAGTTTCTTGCACACACATCATTTCGTGTCTTTACACATGAATATATCATCATGAGCCGCAGGGTTAAATTTGGTTTCGTTTGTTTTGTTAGTTTGTTTGTGTTTTTATTGACTCTCAAAGCCACAATTCCCTTTCACTTCCATTATATGACTAACAGAATGCAGCGGTTTGAGTCAAAAATCTCAGTTTGTGTTCAACTGAAGAAATAAAGTCACCTACATCTTGGATGCCCTGGGGTTAAGCAGATAAACACCACATTTTCTTTTTTGGATGAACTATCCCTTTAAGTTTAATCTTGATGCTACGCAATATATATGCAGCACGATTTATATTGAAATGCCTTATGCTTATTATACTGTTAGTATAACAGTTGTATACCTACAGCTAATATTCCTGAAAAAAATTTAGGGATGAAGAATAACAATATTTCAGTAATAATCAAGTATTTATCTCCTCTGTGTCAGTCTGAACTCTCTCAGTGTGTGAGATTCTGTTGCATACGTTTACAATGATTACACTGAATCTGATAGAATTCCTTTCTTCAAAAACCATTGGTTTCCTCCTGAGGATATAAATCTGTATGTTTGGTTAGTGATATGATTGTAACAGCACATGGCCGGTGTCAAAACAGAGTTTCAATCGTTTGCAATTTACAGTATGATCATGTGGTTTGCTGTGCTTTCTGAGATGTAGTTGAATCCTCTTTTCCTTCCATCAGTTATCCATCCTTAATCATTTGAACATAGTGTGACTTTTGCTGAAGCAAGACAATGGACTCTGTTGATTCTTTCTATAAAATTTTCACTCTGGTCTCATTGTTTGAAATTTTGAAGCATTTAATATAATTTCTTCTCACTAAAAGGCAGCGGTTTACAACAAACCAATGAACCTCTGTCTGCCGCTGGCACATAAGAGCTAATGAAACACCCCTCCAGGAGCTGAAAGCCTCTTCATTGTGTTGTTCAGCTTATGGTCAATGACATCACTCCCCCGAGGCTCCACTGAGAGCTTGTTTACAGATATAAGTTAAAACTGGATCAAATGTTCGCCGTCGCTTCCAAATCTTCCAAATCACTTCCTCATTGCCTCATGGTGTTTTAAAAAAGAATGTCAATTGTTCTTTTATCTTGTCCCTGAACCTGAGCTTTTCTGCATATTTAATAAGGCTAAACGAGACTTCTGTGCCTCAAATTTATTGGTCTAACAAGCAAAGTAGTGTAATAGCAGGACAAACATCATGATCTGTTTAGGGTTGCCCTTTCAAGTTCTTCAGCTCACCCTCATTTAGGCTTTTGTTTGGCAACGACTGAGCATAAACTTGGGAATATAAACCTCGTTAATGAGTGATGTCACAAATGCCTAATGTGGCACGTTTGTTTACCAGACGTATACAAAACAGGCAGTTTCTCATGCACACACAACCATATGCACATTCAAAAGAGTAGATTCATAAATGGAGACATGGTATGGGAATTTGTGTACGTTTCTCAGTCTGGGAGCTGCTATTCAATAATTAGCACATGGAGAAGGTGAAAGGGACTGTAGGTTGAGTTTTTCATTAGAGAAGCGTGTATCATCTTGCCCCAGGTGGACACTCAGTAGTCATGCTAGTGTAATTACTGCTGTCGGCTACTAACATCCTACAGAGCTTGTGATACTAGGAGCGACTGCATTGCTAACAGCCCTTGGTGGAAAACATTGCTTCACTGCTGCTCTCCTGAGCATCTTCATGAGAGCAGCTCAACTAACCTGATGCAGACAAGATACTACTCAAATGACATAATCACGATTATCTGCTAAAATATACAGGAAAATACAAACATTAGAAGGTTTGAAAGACACCAAACACGCAGTAAAATTCACCAAATATAGCCTACTGTAAGAAGAAGAATTCTCTCTATCCATCTTCATATAATAAAGGTTCCAATAATGTGGCTTGAAGTTTGAAAATGACTGAAACACAAACCCATTTGAAGACACTGAAGTCAAAATTTACAGTCATCATGTCGCACTGTACATTTGTTCATAATTTTGAGAGAACCTTGTCAGAATGTTAGCCAATGTTCTGAGAACAGTTTGTATTGTCTGGGATGCCGTTCACTGTAATTACAAGATATAAATAGTAGCTCTGTTTACTTCTTTTCTAAGCAAGAGTAAGCAGTCAAATGCAATCCGATGTTATAAATAAGTGAATATAATCAGTTATGGAAAGGCTGATCTGAGATAAGACTATTTCTTGTGTTGATTTGGAATCAGCTTTGGTTGTTCAGAAATGGCCGCCCATGCTGCAGATCGTCCTCAGTCACTCACATCTGCAGTTTTCCTCAGGTCTGAGTCTGCAGCAATCTCTTTCAGGAAACACGGGCAAACTGACTTCCTTTGGAGGTGTTTGATCCTTGTATCCATGTTCAGGGGCCACGGCGTGTTGTGGGGGTGGGTCAGTGCGCCCCGGGCTGTGTGGTTCGCTGGGCACAGGAGGGCCGAGCGGGGCTGCAGAGTTAATTGCTAGTTTGGAGGTTGACGCTGAGTGAATGTGGCAGCCTGTGTGCAGATAGCCAGTGAGATCCTGCTACATATTCACTCTGTCCAAGACGATTGGTGCATCTGTCAGAGAGCCTTGCTCTACCCGACTTTGGGGGAACGGGGGGAGCGGTGCCGTTGCTCTGGGCTCAAGACGGACGGCGCTGGACACTGACATGGGGCAAAAAGAGCCACATCGCATTTACAACTCAATTACAGCCACCTCGCCGTTGAGACTATCTGCAAGAGGACGAGAGGATGCTGTTGGTCACCGCACAGCTGTTTCACGAGAAAAAGCCTTTTCTTTGTCAGTTTGGTTTGTTGCGCTGTCCAGAGACATCCATGTGTCCTGCAGCGAATCCGAATGCGAGGGCAGTGTGTTTCCGTGATCACACAGTCCCCTCACGTACAGGGCTGAAGGAGAGCGGCTTGCCTCACCTGCGCAGCGTCCCATTGCCACGCTGATGCATGCGTGACTCAGTGTGGCCACTAATTACAGCCCGGAGATGTTTTTCTCATGCTCTTATTCAGGTCAGAGTCAGTCACATCAAGGTTAGAGTGGCCCACTTGAACCTGCTTTTACTTTCATTGCCATAAATATAATAGCTCATAAAGACTGCGCTGGCCTCTGCGCTCTCGCTGACCTCTGCGTGTGTGGCCTCGCTGCTTTCCATCGGCCATTTCCAATTTGCACCTTGCTGCAAGCACAGAACACTTTGCAGCAGTTGGGTACCAATTTGCATGCTGATTATCAAAGTAAGGCTTTCTTCGTAACACTTCGTCTTGTTTAGATGAGAAGGAAGAACACATTTGCATCTAAATCGCAAACAATTTACATAAAACCCAAACCCTTGAGTGGTAAAACAGGCTGTGTACAGTTAGCGTGTGCTACTAATGAGCCCCGCACATGACATGGACAAAAAAAAACATGGTAGAGGTTTGGAATTTGTTCCCATGACTTATCGTGACCATACTTGTTCCCTCATTTTAATTTGGTTATGATTTAACTAAAATGATATGAATAAATGGTGGAATGTGGCTTTTTTTCTCCACATCATGTGCTCCCTGCGTTTCCTGTTCCAGACCAGACAAAAGAACGTATTCAAACAATGGGTGTGTTCCTTCATAGCAAAACATACTTTACTGGAATAAAAGCTTATTTTGTGCAATTTGTAGTTATTATGTCAAATCACATTGATTGCACTGTCATTTGAACGGATTTTAATCTCACACAAAGTTTTGACATGCTGCTCTTGCTTCCAATATTAATGTTTTTGTTGTTGTTGTTGTTTATACAGTAGGTACTGGGAAAAAGTGCACTGCTGATGTTTGCACCACAGGACGATCTAAAGTATCATAGTAGTGGTGAGCGGTGACATCTTTAACTGGCTAAATTATTTAATTCATCATATATTGTAAATAAGAAACACTAAGGCAAGCATCCATTTAAATGTGATGCTGTTGCAAGAAATAGCCCTTAAGAGGCAGTGACTTGTGGAAGGGGATGACAGGGACAGAAGTCTTGAAACAGAATGCTGGAAATTTGAGAGTAGTTTATACTTATGACACAAATAAAGAAGAAAAAAATAGAAAACGCTGTTTGTTTGTTTTTTCCTTTGACTTTGTCCAGTTAATTTTGCATTAAATTCATTGTGATTTTCGGTAATTGAGAACTGGAATCATAAGCACATTTTTCCGCTTGGCTGAGCATTTCACGGACAGCTTACCTTGCGCATGAAATCACCCACATGACAACAAACCTGAGAATGCACTACAATAATGACGAGCCATAGCAATATAGAACAGACACAAAAGCTACTGTGGATGACATCACCAGAATCCCTACACAGTTGACACAGAAATAATATTTTACATACTTGTTTCCAACATTTTATGATGTAAGCCTTGTTACACCTTAAATGACAAGGGAACGCTAATATATAGCTATTGCCCAAACTCATTATCTCATTATTTCTTGTGTATGAAGAGCAGCTTTAATGGACTGAACAGGCTCTTGGGAATGTGCTCATTGGCAAGCATTCAGAACACCTCAGCAAGGTATCAGTACGTAGCAATGTGATGGTGAGTTTTGCACACTGCTCATAATGCAGGTTTTGGCCCTTCCATGTCACACACAAATGTGTATCTCCCCAAACAAGGGTTTTGCTGGTCATCAAGGTGAGCTGTGTGCTCAAGCGGGGAGGTACCAAAACAGTTCATATTGTTTTAGAGTATATTTACTCAGCTGTAGTGGACTCATTAGGGAGGCCTATTTTCCCCTCTCTCTACCTCCATTTTCTTTTTCATCCGCTGCTCGGGTTCAACGTTGGGAACAATAGGTGTGCAATTATCAGGAGCAGGGCCTGGAGCCGAGCGTTTGATGTGGCTCTGGAGTGGCTGTGGTGCGGTGAGGGAGACTGCTTCCACTCCCATGTTTTTTTGAAGCGTTATTAGCTCCGAGAGCACAAAGGCCAGGCCATAAATAAGCGACTGGCAGCCACAATATGCTAGAAATAATGTTTGTCCTGTCTGCAGAGGCTGCGGCCCTCATTAGTTCACCTTGAGCCGCCATCAGAAAGCCACTTTGTCCCTCTGTCCGTCTCGTCCTCATCTTCATCTCACGTCAGGTATGTGTGGGAGTTGCTGTTATTGTTGTTATCGGGGTCCCAATGCTGGTTAATAACACCATCTCCAATCTAGATAAATGCATTTTACTTTACTTAAAGGGAAAGGTCACCTTAAAATTAATGTCTGGTCATCAGTCACTCATTCCAAACAATACACGAATACATTTACTCATTTTTTATTCAGACTGGCAGATGTTACATCATTGTATATATATATATATATATATTAGGGGTGTAACGGTTCACAAAATTCACGGTTCGGTTCGATACGATACACTGATGTCACGGTTCGGTTCGGTACGTTTTAGATACAGCAAAATGTAAAAACATCTCAACTTTTCAGAATGCCGCAAGCGCACCGTGGGTCATGTGACAAGAACTAACCAATCAGCTTCATCCTTTCCCGTAACAACGTTGAAAACTCAGCCAAGATGAAGGAACAGCTGTTCACAGTTGTATATGGATTGCAATTTTGAAATAAATTTAGTAGCAGAGCTACTGCAAGCGATTTTTAGAGCTTGCAAATCCATTTATCATTCGCTGAAATTTCCGCGTCTCATGAAGAGAGCATGTCATTGTTGCTTAGCAAAGACAGACGCCTCATGAGCGCTTCTGCCCGAGCGCTTTGAAAAGGAGGAGAAAGACGCGCTTAGCGTTTTCCACGCGTTTTTAGGCGCGATATGTAAACGGCCCCTAAGGCGCTCGCTCACTCAGCACGCGCTGAAGGCTCGTTGCAAAATGTCTAATGCATTTAACAGACCAGAAATATAAGATCCTAAAATAACCAACAGGTCTGGTGTGGGTGCACTTTGGATTCCCTGAAAGCTATAATACCGGTGTCTAAATGCTGCAGGGATAGTTTGTTGCGTGCTTGTTTCTCATTTTTTTCGTCTTTTCCCAGATACTGACACAATAAGGTGATGTCAGCGTAAATGAGTTGACATGTTTCAAGTATTCCCGCTGGTGTTTTTTTTTTTTTTTTTTTTTTTTTTTGTATTCCCGCTGGTGTACCCTGTCATGTTGCAGATGCGACATACCGTTGTTTTTTTATCCACCACTCTCTTGCCATCACCATTATAGCTTAAAGGGAATCCAAAGTGCACCCAAACACCAGACCTGTTGGTTATTGGAGGATCTTCTCATTTCTAGTCTGTTAAACACATTGGCCATTTTGCAACGAGCCTTCAGCGTGTACTGAGTGAGCGAGCGCCTGACTGAGTAGTACCCTAACATAAACATATAAGTTGGTGTTTTTTTCTTCTTCGGGAGTGTCAGGGGCGTTGCCTGTTACGTCGTTTGGGTTATTGGGCTACCTTGTTGAACGCATATCATTATATTTCTCTTTTTTTTTTTTTTTTTTTTTTTTTTTAAATATAATGAATTAGTCCAACGAACCGTTCGGTATACATAATGCGTACCGCGTACCGAACCGAAAGCGTCGTACCGAACGGTTCAATACGAATACGCGTATCGTTACACCCCTAATATATATATATATATATATATATATATATATATATATATATATATATATATATATGTATATGTATATATATATATATGTATATGTATATATATATATATATATATATATATATATATATATATATATATATATATATATATATATATATATATATATATATATATATATGTATATATATATATATATACAGCAATGTAGTACTTTGAAGGAAGTGTTTGCTGTTGATACATACTGCGCTGCCTTATACTATACATGATCTGATCATGGCAACTTTCAGAAAAGTTTAAGCAGGTTAATGGATATGACAGCTTTAATGTATTCATTTTTTTTTTTTTTTTTTTTTTTTTTGGAGTAGATCTGATATACAAACTGCTACGGAGTGAGTTTGGACTTGCTACTGCTTATACATACAGAGACACACTTCTGTGAGCATGTAAGATATGCTGCTGCTGCTGCGTGAATAAACATACTTTAATCCCGTAACAGATCTAGACCTGTGGAGCTGGGGGAGGTGGAGGATTGCTGCACACCAGGACTATCCTGCAGCACCTCACAGGTCCTAAGACAGGGGCTGTTTCTCAATATGCGTTCTTACGCGATCTTGCGTCCTTGTGTTCTCGCTATACGTTATCATTAACCGTCGAAGTTCAGTTCCAATTCTCAAGAACGCAGGTAAAGAGGATGCATGGAAGTGCCCGGATGCGTTCTTGATATCGAGGATGCATCGAGTGCAGACTTGAGAGAATCCAGCCATTAAAAATCCACAATAAGTTAAGACATATGTTTGTAAAGTTATGCTATATTTATGGTTCAATGGCCACTGCTAATGCTGTGATTATGCGGTCACATAGTTCGTTCTTCCAAGGAAGCTTGTCTCCACGAGAACACAAGTCCGTTCTTTGCATTCTTGGAATTGAGAAACAGCCAGGGTGTCCAGGAGGGCCACTGTCCTGCAGATTTGAGCTCTAACTCTAACTGCTGGGAGTTTTTAGTATGCCTAATAAGACCTTGATTAGGTGGTTCAGGTATGTATAATTAGGGTTAGTGTTAAACTTTACAGGACAGTGGTCCTCCAGGAGCAGAATCGGACACATCCTGTCCTAAGAAGACAGAAAATCATACAGGTTTGGAACATAAACAGTGACAAAACATTTAATTTCATGTGAAATGTCACCACATCTTAAGTAGATATGAAACTGCTGAATCTACTGCATATAATGTACACTAACACACTTTTTCTTTCAGACTGTCTGGACAGGTGATAATTTTCCTCTGACATATTTAATTAGTGATGGAGGGAGGACAGTCATCATTCTCTGTGAAACCTATTCATCGATCACTGATCTTGTCGAGTATTTCAAGTATAAGCCTGAATTTTATCCTGTTCTTTCCCCTGAGAGCCAGTTTCCTAGCACCGATGAAGAAACCCTCAAACTCTGAGTAGACGTTGCCTTCCTCTTTTTACATTCTACATTCTGCTTTAACCTTCCTCCTCCTCCTCTAATGTTTTCTGGTGAAAGTGGTGATGTAACAACAGTGTACTTTTCATTTCATGATGCACCCTGTACACTGTATTTTGTAAATATACTCTCACTGGACACTGTCTTATGCAACAACAAATGTCTCAAACAGAAGTACATTATTATCACATGGCCTCACTGCATTGCATGTATACTTTAGTGAGTGACATCCAGTTAATAAATGTTGTTGGTAGCGAGCAGTTCATTCTCATTTGCCAAACAACAGCTACTTCCTTGCTATTACCGCCCACAGATGTCACAGAATTATAGTTTTTATTCTGAAATCAAATGTGATTTAAAAAATAAAAATAAAAAAGACACAGTACACAGTAGCAGTGTAGAGTTTGTAAAATCAGTAATCAAATTAATAAATGACTGTGTTGTATTTAGTTCTGTTCACTTTCGCACAAACATCATGTTTGCTTGCGTATGTTCCTGTCAGCAGCACTTTAGCAGCAGGCCCGTGGACTCTGTGCGCCGTTGCAGTCTGCGGCTCAGGCGATTCTCGGCAGCTCTAATCAGCGTCTGCTAACGGCGGCTCAGAAACAACAACTGCTTGAATAACAGCTGCATTTGGCAGCTGCTGAGCAAGCCGATCTCAATGCTGAAACACTATAACCCGCTATAGAAGAGATTCTCATTTAAAAAAACCTGCAGATTATTTCAGGGAACCTTGCTCTCCGGGGTTGAGATGCTTCTGGTATTTTTTGTGATGGTCTGAAGCACAAAGGTTCTGGGTCTCAAACGAACGATTTCAGTATGGAGGGTGAAGGTTATAGAAGAGCTGCTGCGTCATAATGAAGCTTTGTATAAAGACTGGTTTGTCCTATTTGCTCTTATTAAATTATGAATTAAGAAAGGTGGTGGTGGGGGGGGGGGGGCAACAATAATATCAAAGCTTGAGCTACATGTTCTACAGAAAACTGTTTCTCTAAGATCATGTTAAATGTGGTGTGAATGCTGTTTTGCTGATGACTTTACAATTACAGTAAAGTATAATCATTAGTGTAAATGTTTAACACTTTACAATAAGGTTTAGAGTGTTAAAATTTGCTAATTGAATTTTAATTCAATTAAATCATATAAAAAAAACATTTAAGGCATTAAACAAAAAGTTCACTTCTAAATACAATATTGTTCATTTTTTATTCAAGATTGTTCATTATTCAATAATTAATATTATACATTACCTTATGTGAAAATGTATTAATATTTATAAAAATGAACAATGTAAAAAGTACTGCTCATTGTTAAGGTTAATATACTTTAGCTTGTGCTTCAACTAATGTTAAATAACCTGTGAATTCATCTGGTCAAATACAACAGATTCAGTTACAGTTGTCATTATTAAATCTGCAGACACGCATTTCCTTTCAAAGATGATCAAACAAATGAAACCACATTAAAAGAAAGGGATTACATTCTGCTTTATTTTCAGTATCAAAGACTTTTTACATCTTAAGAACAGAACGTCTTCTCTGTCTGGAGCAGATTGCTTAAAGGTAGCAGCAAATTTGTGTGAATGTGGTTTTGACCGTCTTAAATCTGCTTGTGTGTGTGAGAGAGTACAGCCGTAGCGAGAGCAATACAAGTTTGCTGCACGACTGAAGTTGATTATTCTGAACTAGGTTGAACTGATCTTTGTTTTCATGCATAGTTTTTCATTATTTGAGAAATGCTCTGAAATGTTAGCTGGCACCTTTTCTATGCAAGAAACCACATTAGCTAGCTAGCTAGTTCGTGCTGCTCATAAGTCTTTGAGGTTTTGTGATGATCGAGTAAAATAATGATATATTTCCGTGATGGTTAAAAAACATTTTGAATCAGTGCGTGGTCCAGTCGTGTATAGAAACACAACTTCAGTGGGGCACACACTGACGGTCCCTGTAGATGTCATTGTGTGTGTGTGTGTGTTTTAAGTGTGTATTCATGTTGTCGTGTCTGTCTGCCTGGCTGAATGGAGCATCTGTGATAGATGCTTTCACTGCTCTATTCTGCACTAATTGATTTCAATCTTTCCTCCTCAGAACATGCAGACACTCAGTGTCGCCGTTCCCACAACCCAGCTCTCCGTCAGCTTCATTCTTCTGCTGGAATAAAAGCCGCTCTTGGGCCTTTAGTGGTGCCTGTGTGTTTGTTATACATTTCCCAATAACTTCATGTGGCCTTTGATCACTGAGAGAGAGAGACGGGAAGGCAGGGGGAATGGTGGGTTTCTCAGACGTAGGGAATCATATAGATTGAGTCCATGAACGGAAGATACAGGTCTTGAAGTACAGATGCTGTGAATGCTGGAGCTTCAGTTCATCAGTCACACTTTCACGTCATATGGAAGTGATTTCTCTCATCTTTTCTACATCCGCCTTTCCATTGACTGGACACTTTATTTGGACATATTAATTGATTAATTTAATGAATGCCATTATTTACCACTTGCTTATTAGTGAACTATTATATATAAATTATGTTAAAAGCAGAAATCCAAAGTCCCCTCCCTTACAAAAATTAACCATGTTTTTTTTTTTGGAAAATGTATCACCATTTGTGCAATCACAGTTTTACCACAAATACTATGGTTAAATTATGGCTAGTGCAATTCTAAACATAAAACTATGATTGATATGTGGTTGCTATGGTTTAACAATATATATATATATATATATATATATATATATATATATATATATATATGTGTGTGTGTGTGTGTGTGTGTGTGTGTGTGTGTGTGTGTGTGTGTGCGTGCGTGCGTGCGTGTGTGTGTGTGTGCTTGCGTGTGTGTGTGTGTTAAAACTATGGTTAATATTTCTAAGGGGTGACATGAGAGTAACAGCTCAACAGAAAGCCAAAGGGATGCTGGGATATGATTACAGTGACATCTGCAGATTTCACTCACAGCTTGATTATGGTCAGAGGTGAATTTACCGAGGCTAATTAAAATGTATACAGTAAACAATTAATTTTGAAAATAATTGAGTGATGTTTATGTAAGACAGCTCTGTCTCTCTCTCTCTCTCTCTCTCTCTCTCTCTCTCTCTCTCTCTCTCTCTCTCTGTGTGTGTGTGTATGTGTGTGTTTACGTATACTGTACTTTAGTAACGAATTTATAAGTGAGGCCATGCTGTATATATTCTAAAATGAAAAAAAAAATCGGTTATGATTTGTCTGTACTATAATTAGTTGTATAATAACTAAAAATCCACGGTACACTGTCCCTGTTCATAAACATCGTTGATTCATTCCGTTATTGTTAATATTGAAGAGAAACCGTTCTGAAATAAAGTTCCAAATTGTAAATTTGACACGAGTTTGTCCATCTATATAGGCTACAGGCTATCGATTTAAATATATTTTCCTTAACGCTTAACTTTTGCGTACTTCATATGTGTATTTTGCTATTGTATTTACTTCTTAAGTCTGAGAGGTTCCTCAGCTCCTGCGGATCCTGTTCTGAGGATCAGAAACGACTCGCCAAATGTATCTGATCAAGCTCTGGCATTTTGAAGAACTCGTGAATATTATCAGAGTGATATATAATATAATTCACAGACACTGGAGTTACTAATCGAATTACAGTAATTTTAGTAGGCTAACTAAATTAACATAAAATCGTAAACAAAAACAAAAAAAGTCTGTCGACTTAATACTTTATATGTGTACGTCTATTTATAAATACACAATTTGCACATTTTTCTAAGCGTTGACATGTCATAGTCAACTAGATAATAATAATAATTAAAATAATGGCATTTAGCGCCCTGCCGTGGCTGAATTGTATTTTTAGTACATCGCTATATTTAAATTTAATTTTCCTTGCATTAAACATTTATGACATGATCTCTTACTCGTTCTCTCTCTCTCTTTGTCCGTCAGTGTGTGTGTGTGTGTCTTAAACGTTGGGGACACTTTGTACTCATAAGTGAACTAAATCTGACAAAACCTCTTTTTGACCATGTCCTTCTTTGTATTTATTTATTTTTATAAAATAAATAACGTTTGTATTAAATTTTATTTTATTTTATTTGTGGTTAGAGTTCGGTTATAGTATTTACAACAAGCTGTATAAAAACAATAGAAGCTAGTCTAGTAAATGTGTGTATGGAGTGTGTGGGAGGGGTTGTGTGTGGGGGTTGTGTGTATATCTGGAGAGTGTGTGCTGTGATCAGATACTTGATTTATGGAAATAGACACTTTGATGCTGAAATGAAAGCAGGAGTTTGTTCTAATACCTTCATGAGAATGTGAATCATCTGTCAGTTCTTAAACTAGAGGAATAACCTTGCTCAGATTGTTTGAAAATCTGTCTTTTTCAATGAACTGGCAAGTTCTTCTGACCAGTGTTTTCAATTTAACTTTCTCTTTGTCTCAAATGTTAATTTGTTTTGGTGTGTTGATAGTTTAATGTGGGTTTTAAAAAAAAATCTGAGCGGATTTGAGTAGCTGGAGGGAAATTATTACACATGGATAGAGTGAGAATACAAAAATGTACATTTTACATAAAGTATTGAATACAGAAAAATAAATAAATGAATAGTAATAAATAAATAAACACATAAATAAATAATAAAACCTTAGGCCTACAGTACAAAGTATTTTTTTTTAATAATAATAATAATGATAATAATCAATGCTTTTATTTGGTTAGTATAGCAGTGCTTCTCTCTCTCTCTCTCTCTCTCTCTCTCTCTCTCTCTCACACTGTCAGTGTGAGTTGTGATAAAATCATATCTGTGATCTGAGCGCAGACTCCATGTGTCAATCTCCATTGCAAAGAGTTACTGACAAGAAAACATCTGCAGCTGACAGTCTTTATTTTTCTTTCTTTCTTTCTTTCTTTCTTTCTTTCTTTCTTTCTTTCTTTCTTTCTTTCTTTCATGTTGCATTTTTGTGGTTTGGTTTTGACTACACTGTGACCAAATGACACTAAAGCTAAAATCAATTACATTGTAAGGAGCAGTAAACACTCCCCATAATGAAAATAAGAAAAAAATTGATAATGATAAACACAATGTCTTCATGAAAATGTAAACATTTTAAAGGCAGAAATTAGTGTGTATGTATATATATATATATATGTGTGTTTACATATTTTCTCGGGCAAACTTGTACCCAAAAGTGAGCCACATCTGACAAAAACATTTTCTGTTAGTGTGTGGGTTTAGTTTCAGATAGTATGCTATTTATAACGAGATGTACAGAAAAACAATAGAAGTCTATGGAACGTCTCCATTTAAATAACAAACTCCATTTAAAGGTAAACTGGCTCGCGTGAGATCTTTCCGTCTCATCCGATCATCAGACTGAACGCTCTCCGGGTTTCATATGTTGAGCAACAGCAGCCTCTTGTGGAGAAACGCTGCGTGGGAATCAGAACAGAGAGCTGTAACTGTTCATGTGACTTCCACGTTTTATTACATGCCCTGCGACTGCGAGCGTCTGTTTATGCGCAGTTGAATCTGCCCAGACCTGTCGAGAGTCAATTAATGGCGTCATGGCTGATTATCGAAGTGGATCAGTGAACTCAACGCGTCTTTGAAGTGGTCTGAGCTGCTCTCTTTCTATTTACCATGGATTAAATCTTCATTCGTATTTTTTCTCCATTTGTTAAATGCGGCTTTTACAGAAAAATAAACTCTGTTTTCACAATTTTTCAGGCTGTCAAATGACATTGATTTCATTGCAGATGACGACAAAACCAGATCCGATTCACATTCACACAACAGAAAATCAAATCAGAGACGTTTCACTGTGTGCAGATTTTGATATTTTCATTAAGTCATTTTGATATTATTTGCTGTGTTTTTTTAAATATCTTTTAACACGTATGTGATAAGATTACAATGTAAATAAAACCAATGCTGCAACAATGATTACACTTTATTCAACTTAATTCAAATTCAACACATGTAGTAAACCATGAAAACTGTTCAGAACACTGTATGAACTGTGATGAGTCTCTCTGTGCACACACACACACACACACACACACTATAAAGCAGCTGGACCTACAGAAACACAAGAGCATGTGTGTACATACATCGGTATGTTCAAATGAGTGTGCTTGCCCTCTCACCTAATAAACTACAACATCAGCAAGAACATTGTTGACTATACTTCAGTTTGACCTACCTGTGACTGGAGGCCTGCAACACACACACACACACACACACACTATGACAGCTTAGAGCTGATGGTGGAGATATCACAGGTCCTCAACACTACAGGTTATCATGAGTTCACCTTGTGCACAGAGTAATGTCTGCATTCTTTTAACAAAAATACTAACAAAAATGTGTTTAAAGAATGTTTCTTTCTTTCTTTTTCTTCTCCTTCAAACCAAGTAGTAGTCTTAGTCTATAACTTTAGCTGAGGGATTAGTTAAGTTTAGGCTACTGCATTGCTTTAACATCTGTTTGCTCCATTGATAGCCCATGAAGCATGATTGAAGGGTTGCCAGTTGTTTTAATGTGTAGCTATTGCAGATGTGTAGCAATTCAGATGATAAAATAATCAGAGCAAAAACATTCTGGTACTTATTTCATAATTGATGTGATTATGTTAGAAACATTGCAGTCTGCATTGACCTGCAGACTGGTCAAGAGTCTTGCCCTCTTTGCATAAGAATCTCCTTCCAAAATTTGAATTTTTTGTTCTCTTCAAGATATATGGCAGAATGATCCACTGTCACAGAAAGCAGAGCAAAGGCAATGGCAAAAGAGTCAAAGGCACAGGGTTTATTTACACTTACAAGCATTGTATCAACTGTATTGGGTGTTTTAGCCTGGTCATTGTTATAAATTTTCAAAAATGTCTATTTACACTAAGTGCAAATAGCCCTATAGGCTATTTACACTGATTCTGCCCACCGGCGTGTGATTGGGAAAGTCAATACTGAGAAAGGATGCTCGTTAAACATCAGTTTCAGTGGCATAGACAGTTCATTATTTGTTTTGTTTTTGTACTTTTAAATGCAATCAACCCGTGTTCCAACCCGCCTTTTGCCAAGCTTTTTTTTCTTTTTCTCCCTTTTTAATCTCATATTGCATCAGAAATGCCGGGCATTTATTTTACATAAAATGAAGAAAATAAAAAGTTGAAAAAGTATTGGGTAGGGTTAGGGCACAGTAGGTGTATGGAGAGCTTTATTGTCTCTATAAGGTGGCATCCATTTAATAATTTGAACTGAAGTTATAATTTACACTCAATACTTTATTATTGCATACTGTTTTATAATGTACTATAATACTGAGGTTTGCAATAAGTAATATAAATAGATGAAAATAATCATATTTTAACGTAGTGTAAATATAATCCATTGCTATTTGCACTTAGTGTAAATATAATCTAATTGCTATTTACACTTAGTGCAAATAGTGGCTGCTATAAATATTTGTCCAAGAGGCCATGTTTGATTTTTTTTTTTTAACTCAGCCTCAAAATTTGCAGTGCTTGCTGTGTTGTTTACACTTCTGAAGTGTGGAACCATCACAGCTGTCCAAACAGGGAGGTAGCATGCCATTCTTATGATATCTGGGAAAAGCTCCTGAAGGAAATGTAGATTGTCTCTGTCATCTTGATGCGCTGCAATCTTTACAGATTTCTGTGACCCATGTATTGCGATATAATACCTCTTCATTCACTGCTACAAATTGATGGCACATGGCAGGAATTCTGATTCACTGATGACAACAACTGAAATTTTACACAATTATATTTTCCCCTCATTTTCTAGGACAAAATCCAACATAATTCCCATTACATTATAAGTACAGCCAGAGAAGTTACAGTACATTACAGGTAAGATTTAAGAGTGCATTTGCAATTATTTTAGAATGAAAGAAAGTTATCTGACAATATCAAGCAGAGTTCTAAAATACTAAATCCCATATTTAAAGGAAAAAAACATTGACAGCAACAGTTAAATACCAGCACAGCGAGCACAAAAGAGTGTGTATGTAGACAAGATGGATGGAGAATGGCTTGCGTTGTGTCACTTCTCCTCCAGAAATTTTTGTAAATTCTAAAGAATGGAATAAGTTATGGTGTTTCCTTCTTATGCCACAAAATAGCACAAACAAACGGTACCGGTTTGAAGACATTTGCACAGTATGGGGTGGACAGTGACAACACTACCCCAAAGTCTATTTGTTATTTCCAAGGAAGGCAAATATAAAGGCTAAAATGTTCATTTTGGGGTGGCAGGGTGGAGGGTAATGTCACCGCCCTCCAAAATATTATTGCTATATCTAAAGTAAGGCACTATATCTTTTTTAAGTCACAAACCATGTCTGCTGTTTTATTTGACAGACCTTTGCATATTTGACCTTAAGTGCATGTGCACACACACAGAAACACTCAGACTGTATTTTTTTTTATAGAGGGCATTTGGTGAAGAGGGTTTATGAGGTGAATGTGCGTCATCTGTGTGTGCGACACAATTAGCCCAGACCTTCTCTCATACATTACTGCCATTAGACGTCCACCCAACTCTTAAAGTGACTCTTCAGCCTCTATTCAATGACCAGTGCATCCAAAGCCAGCCTCCTTATTTGGCCCTTAGTTCCCTTCATTATTTGTCTATAGTAGCACCAAGGTCCCACTTCATTAAAATTCCAGGGTTGCTCTTAAGTGTGTTCCCTTTTCAGCGACCCCGATCTTCAATTGGGCACTCATGGGTCTCACTGCTGGATCATCTGTTCATGTTCCTGAGCACTGTGTCTGTCTGTGCTTTTACCAGAACAGCTGTTCTGTTGGACTTTAAATGAGGTCACTTGTGTCTTGATGAAAGACACAAGTGACCATGAGGTCAACACGTTACTGATCAGAACAAGGAATCTAATCAATACAAATGTTTCATCAGCACATTTTTCAGTTTTAAACCGACTGTAAAACATAGAAACAGTAAATGTCTATCTATACTTGTTTCCACATTCGGTTCCATCTAGTGCACTGCAAATGCACTGGACATAATTGTAGCTGCACTCTACCTAGAGCACCTTTTTTTTTCAAGAGTTGTTCAAAGTATACTTCAGTTTTGAATACTTAGCATGTGCCTACATTTGAACATACAACTTTTCAATGTGTAATCCATTTGATAGCATGCAAAATAAACAGGCTACATGTATACAGTTCATTCTTTCTATCCATGCTTTGCATTATTAATTGGACTAACTTCCGTTAAACTGTAATCAACCAAAGATTTGCTCTGAAATGCAATAATAAGGATTTAAAAATAAATACGATAAGGTGATATTATTCTACTCACCCTTAAACCACAAAAAATATGAAAAAGTACAAAAAAAGGACATTTGTAAAAGCAATAACAATTTACTACAACAGAGTCAAGTCACCTTTATTTAAATAGCGTCTTATACAATACATATTGTCAAAGCAGTTTTACGTTGTCAATAATGCAAGAGGACAGTAACAAAGAGTAATCTTTCCAGCTAAAGTCAGTTCATCGATGATTCAGTGATGTCATCATCCAGCTCAGCTCTCTTCCAGTAGTGTCTGTGCAATCAGCCAAGCGTCCCCAACTAAGCAAGCCAAAGGCGACAGTGGCAAGGGACCAAAACTCCATTGGTGACAGAAATGGAGATAAAAAAAAAAAAATCTTAGGAGAAACCAGGCTCAGTCTGGGGTGGCCTGTTCTCCTCTGGCCAGACAAAACCAGCATAGTGTGGTTTAATTCTAGGCAACAACACAGGTCTGTCTGTGCAGAAGACTTGTCTGGTTCCCGTGGTCTTGTAAATGGTCTCTGCTGACATCCATGTCTGTAGAGGTCACCTCTAGGTGCTGATCCACCATCTGGTCTAAATATAGACTGGGTTTGGGTGGCTACGGTGACCTCACAATAAGAATGAAAGAGACTTATATTAGTGTAGATGCCATTTTTCTTACGAAGTAGAGAGTATATTGGCTGTTATGGGAAGTGTTAACAGTTCCGGTTGACCTAATTAATGCAGCCTAGTTAATCTCCCTCACGAACAACGTTAGGTAGGTTGTTCCAGAGTTAAATAGGAAAAGGATCTGCCACCCACAGTTGATTTTGATATTCTAGGTATTTTCAAATGGCTAGATTTTTGAGATCGCAGTGGACGTGAAGGACTATAATGCAATATGAGCTCATGTATTGAGGAGCTAAACCATTTAGGGCTTTATAAGTAATTAGCAAGATTTTAAAATGTATTCAATGTTCAATAAAAAAGCCAGTGCAGAGCTGACAGAACCAGAATAATATGGTCGTACTTTCTGGTTCTAGTAAGAACTCTAGCTACTGCATTTTGAACTATCTGGAGTTTATTTATTACGCGTGCAGAGCAACCACCCAATAAAGCATTACAATAATCTAACTTTGAGGTCATGAACGCATAAATTAACGTTTTTGCATGTAACATTACATACAATAGACTGTGAAGAACACCCACAATGTTATTATCTCCACCACAATGTTACAGATATGCTATATACCTTAATAAACCTTAACAAATAAAATAATTAATTAACTAGAACATTGAGTGATAATTTTTCATTTTAACAGATAACAAAGGATCCATACTGATGGCTGAAATCAAGTTGCATGCACTGTCAGCAGGTCATGTGATGTGCTCACATCTAAAGCAAGGATGGATACCTTTGAAAACATTCTGCCATTCTAAAACAGCATATTTTAGCACACATTGATATTACAAACAATTTTGAATGTTTAGTGACCGAAGTCAAGATTTCTGTTGTTATAAAAACAATTCCAGTGAGATGTTGATCTCTTGACCTTAGACCTAGTAACTGTTTGAGAGTAGTAATCCTCTATAATCCAAGTCACCACTTCAATCAGTTTGAACTCTTCTCTGCCCAATGTGTAGTTTGATCCTATAAGGAGCTCTTTTATTTGCTGTAACTCCTCTAACAAAGACAAATGGGAAGATGGACTCCTGAAGTCCTGGAACGGATCATTCTCAAAACATGTTAATAAAAAACAAACAAACAAAAAAAAAAAAAACAGAATCACATCTGAACAGCTTCTTCCTATGCTGAACTTTGACCTTGGAAGTGCGTTTCTACACCTTTTGGTGATCTCATTAAAAAAAAAAAAAACATTAATAACATTGACAAAAAATTATGATATATAATTTAAATTTATATTATTATTTTAGAATAATTGCACCGATTAAACAAACAAAAAAATGATTTTCTCTTTAGGTTATTCTTAAATTCGGGTGCCAGACAGGAGTAATCCTGTCAAAAGTTTAAGAAGAAAAATATCCCAGATAGCATAAATACCACCTTACATATATACAGTTACATATATAAACTCAAATTCAAAGAAATAAATCACAAATGTCATAGGATTCCATTTAGACAACTGTATTTCTCACAAGAACAGAAAAAAAACACCATTTTAAATTATCAGTCAGAACAAGAAGAAAAAAAAAACTCTTTATCAGTCGAGGTTCAGTAAAAAGAAAATACAAATAAAATAAAAAATATATATGTTAACTCACTGCAGTTTGAGAGGAACCTGGTAAAATGTGGGTGTGGAAAGTGCAGAGATGAATTGTGTGAGTGTTTTGGGATAAGACCAGCCACATATCCAGTTAGCCGCAACCTTCAGTAATTGGTGAACTTGTGTTGGTGGTAAACGAAAACAACCAGGATCCAGATGGTCGTTAACAGCTCGCTCGGGACTTTTTAAACACTCTGCACTGAAGACATCGCCATGGAGAGCGGTCCACTCTCTAGCATCCACTCTGGCAAAGACAGCGTTCTCCCACAGAGGATTACGTAACCGCCACACAAGTAAGTGTAGACACCTTCCTTCTCCCATAATATTTTCTCTCCAACTACCAGCCAGCAGTTCATTTATTGGGTACTTCCAAATGGCGTTTAACTATATTACCAGCAATTTGTTTGTTGGGAATTTTAAGATGGCATTCGGCTTCCATTGAGGCTTTCCGGTTCTCATCTCCAAAGTGCACTAACAACAACACTCCATGTTTCTTTCAACACCTACTCCTCTCCTCCTTCAGTTTAAATTCCTCCTTTTAATTAGATTTCCTCATTTGGTAAACTAAAATGGGCGGAGACAACATTGATTACATTTTTGATCTTGGAATGTTTTTAGCTCCGCCACACTCCTCCCCTCTGGAAATAAACAACCCCAGGTTGTTAAAAAAGTAGCATTGTCAGAACCCAAGGAACTCGATTTGTGGAACATTTCCAAGAGATTACATTTTTCCAGATGGTTTAACTCATCAGCGGTAGGAAAACATGGCTTTTAAGTTACATTCATGAACGGTACACACATCCTCACAAGTGTCTTCCAATGCCACATGATAATTTAGTGGTCCCAGCTATTTTATTATTCTGTAGGGACCTTTCCATTTGTGGGCGAGTTTAGCACAAAAATGGTGAAGGGCACTTGATTGAGGGAAGTTTCTCACCCAGACACGATCTTTTTCTTGGTAGAGGACATCTCTTCGGGTCTTGTTGTAGCTTCGGAGCTGTCTTACTGACGCTTTCTTGGTGCATTTTTTGGCTCTAGCTTGCAACTGGGACAGATGCTCTGTTACATTGTAAGATGGAGCAGTTGGAGCAAGATTTTGCCCTTGCAGCAGCTTGTCCATTGGCCCCTGTAATTTTCTCCCTAGGTGAAGCTCAGCTGGAGACATACCGATGGTTTCCTGTACTGCTGAATTATTGGCGAACCATAGTTCAGGTAGGTGTTGGTCCCATTTTTTATCATTGTCATCCACATATGCTGAAATAATCTGTTTTAATGTTCTGTTCACTCGTTCGGTTAGGTTTGTCTGAGGGTGGTATGCTGTAGTCATCTTCTGGGTGATTTTTCATTTGGCACAGATGTCCTGAAAGACAGCTGATGTGAACTGTGTGCCTCGGTCAGACAGGATGAAATCAGGTACCCCCCATCGAGTGAGGATTTCTTCTCTGAGGTGTGAAGCAACAGTTTGAGAATTGGCCTTTCGCAAAGGGAACAGTTCTACCCACCGGAAATAATAATCCATGAACACTAGTAGATATTCGTGTTGGTGGGAGCTTCGAGGCAGTGGACCCATGATGTCTACTCCCAACATCTCGACTGGTGGTGGTCTGTTGAATTTTCCCAGCAGGTTTGCGGTTCTCATTTTTCAAGGTTTGGCATTTCATGCATCTTTTTACATACTGTTTTACAGATGTCTACATGGAGGGCCAGAAAGTAAGTTTTGTAAATTCCTAGATGACCACTTCAGGGATGTGCATGGTAATGGTGTAGTAGATTTTGGACAAGGATGGCTGGGACATAGATTCTGTAATACATTTGCTCATCAGTCAGATGCGTTCGATGATACAGCTTGTCTTCAACTACTTCATAGTGGTCTTGTATATATGAATCATTGTTTGCTAGTGACTGAAATAGTTTGGTTATTACCGGGTCTTTGTGCTGCCCTTCCCAGATGTCTACTGCTGAAATTGGAAATCCAAAGTCCTCCTTCTGATTGGAGTATAATTGGCATCCAGGTACAGAATACATTCGGGATAACACATCTGGTGCTTCATTGAGTTTTCTCTTTCGATACTCCAACACAAAGTCAAATTTTTGCAGTCGGAGTGCCCAACGGATTAGACGTCCCGTGGTTTTTGTGGAATTCATGACCCACTGTAGAGCTGAATGATCTGTGACTACTGTGAAGAGTTTGGGTTCAAGGTAATATTGCCATTTTTCTAGCGCTCATACTATTGCCAGACACTCTTTCTCTGTAACTGAATAATTAATCTCTGCTTTGGTTAGCGTTCGGCTCCCAAAGGATATGACTTCTTCCAAATCATGCATTTTTCTTTTTGTCAACACAGCACCGAGTCCTGAGTCACTGGTATCAGTGTAGACAACAAAAGGAAGTTGAAGGTCTGCATGACCTAGGATGGGGGATGAGGTAAGACAGGTCTTCAATTTCTCAAAGGATTGTTGACACTGTGGTGACCACTGGAACTGGCGTCCCTTTTCTTCCAAATTCTTCCAAATTCTTCCTCACAGCTCACCTATGACAGTCTCCATTAACCGCTGAAATGTCGCTGGAGCATTTTTCAGCCCAAACGGCATGACAGTAAATTGGTATAAGCCGGATGGGGCAATGAATGCAGTCTTGTGCCGCGTTTCCACCAAAATTACCGGGAACATTTGTACCAGGAACCTTTTTTCCCAGGAACATTTTTCCCCCCAGAAGTGTTGCTTTCTGCGTTTCCACCGCGGTGTAAAGTATCGGAAAGATTAGGCAAATAGACTGGTGACGTAGGAATGCACGCGTTTCTCAACACAAAGTACGCTGATTTTGGATGTGCATCCTCCTCGGTAGTTCAGACTTTGTGCATTCGTCTCGGGAGTGATGTCCGCGACGACGCGAATCTGGTAAATCTGCATACAGCTGCGTTCCTGATAACTTCAGTCAGCTGATCATGGCTACTGCAATTTTCCTCTATGTATATTTACAATAAAATAAATAGGATATCAAATACCACTGCCTCCTTTCGTTTTCATTTTAACATAAGAACAGCTGCAGAAATGTACTTAGTTCAGGGATATGTGTATATATATACAGCCATTACAATAAAACGAAATATTATATAAATATGCCTTTTTATTTTCATTTTAACATATAGATAAATTGAATACAGACCAAAGAAAACCTGTTAGATTTACCCCGCAGCTGAATTATATTTTATGTTTAACCACTAAAGAGACATCAGAGCCAGCGGCACATATCAGAAGGTCTAGCCGAGGTGAGGCTGCTTCTCGGCGGATAGATGATCACTGAGCTCTCGCTGATTGCGTGGAGCTGAGATCGGCGAAACACATTTTTTAAATAGGCGCTGTCTTTATAAATAAACCACTGATTTGAGTTTTAAGCAACTACATTCTCGCGTGAAATGCTTTTAAAATTACATTTCATGACACAATAACAATAATATTATGAAAATGTTAATCATTGGACTTGCTCTCTGGTTTCATGCTCACCTGCCAGTAGCCACTGTTGAGATCAATGCTGGAGAAAATACCTGCACCGGAGAGGGATTCCATGATCTCAGTGATATTAGGCAGAGGATAGGCATCTCTCTCAGTGATAGCATTGACCCTCCTATAGTCCACACAGAATCTCTGGCTACCGTCCTTCTTTGGGACCAGGACAATAGGGGAGGCCCAAGCAGAGTGTGATGGTTCGATGATACCATTCTTCAACATTTCTTTAACTTGTTCTTGTACCATATCTTGTTTCTCTGGTGTTAATCTGTATGGACACTGTTTGATGGGTGTACAGGATGGACAGTATAAAGACAATGCTGGAGTACTGTTGTTCTTCCAAGCTGGAGGGTACAGACTTGTGGATTGTTCTCCAAGAGGTGGAGCAGGTGGCACTTTCCCTCGGGTGGTAAGTGTGCCGAGTCTACCAGGGTTTCACTAAAGTTTTCTCATCCAGATTATCTGGGGATTGAGACACCACCTGTGGCATGTGCTGTGGAGGACAGAACTGAACAACGGTCTCCCCATTTGGCAAGTAGAGTGGACCAAGAGCCCAAGTCTGGAGTGGATCAGAGAATGCAAGCTCCATCCATAAGCTTTCGTGTAAAAGAGTATAGCTTGCCCCGGTGTCAACTATAGCCTTTCCTGTCCATCTGCCAATGGCAATCAGGACGACAAACTGTTGAGGTATAAACTCACGTTTAGAAGTAAAAGATGCAGTTACAATAGATGATTGGGATGGAGGTGTAACAGACAGGGCGTTATTTGATGGTGCTCCTCCTGTTTTTTGTGCTGGGAAATTTCGCTTGTTTCCTGCAGGTTGAAAAGGACTTTGAGGCGATGTGTGAGGTGAAGTGGAGTATTGTGGACAGTTTCCAGGCGGATGCTGACCTTTACATCTCCAGCATTGGACAGTGGGTCTTTCACCTTGATGGTTAGAGGTAGGTTTTTGTGGTATAAGGGAAGTCATTGTCCGCCCTTCATAATGCAGCTGATGAAGATAGTCTTTTTCTAATTGATGTTTTACCAGTTCATCCACTGTACTTACTCTGCTGCGAAGTTGACTGGCAAGGTATGGTTTAATGTTTTTTTAGTATCAATTTGACTAACTCATACTCCGTCAGTGAAGGTTTCCAGCGCTTGCATAGAGCTCTGTAAGTGAAAGCGAAATCTCTAATGGACTCCTTTTCCCCTTGAATTCGGGTGCGGACACGCTCAGCTAGCTCGTCTTCATAATCCTCTGAAAGAAACGCTGCGAGAAATGCAGATTCAAACTCATTCCAGGTTCACACAGAGGATCTGGCCACTGCCCACCAGTCCTGTGCTGTTCCATAAAGGACAGTGCGAAAAGTTGCTAGAATGTCTGTATCCTCTAAGGGGTGTAATGCCAGAAAGTCCTGACATCTAGTTAAATATAACAGAGAGTCAGTATCATCTGATGATCTGCCACAGGTGGGGAAGGTTAGTTTCAAATGATCACTCTTGACCACAGATGTAGGGTGCAGAGGAGGTGGATGTACAGACACGGATGTGTGGAGTGTTGATGTTTCACCTTCTGCAGCGGTTGAATGAGGAGGTGATTTTCGTGTCATCGAAGGAAAGTCAGTGACTGTTTTCCCAGGAAATTTGAAGTAACTGCTTATTTCTGATTTCAGCTCTTTCAAGGAGTCGCTTATGGTATTCAATTGGAAGCAACATTGACTGATTTCCTGGAACAGTTGGCCACAATCCTTTTGAGTACTGTGCTGCATTTTCTGGATGTCTTTCTGCACCTCTAGTTGCAATTGTTCCACCATAAATCGGACTTCAGAGATAATGGTGTGCTCACTTTTCTGCAGTTCTCCTGTCACCATCACCTTCATGGCTTTTGTCAGCTGATCAGTGTCCTCTTCATCATGTCATTTTTTATCAGTGATCGAGGCCTGAATTTGTTGGTGGTTGGTTTTAATTTTAGCACTCAAGGTTTCAATCTAGGCATTATGCTGTGAAGTGGTAGTTGCAAGTTTCTAGATGAGTACTTTCAAAACTGTGTCCTGCTGTTTGAGGCAATTAAACAGGATATCCCAGTTCCCTTGTACTTGCTCTGATAATTGATACATTCCTCTGCCAGGGGTCGGGAGAAATCCAGGCAAGTCATGCTGTGTTTCTGAAGGAGGTGTAAGTTCCAGGGAAGTGCACAACTGCATGTCACTAGTCGGTGGACGAGGAGCCCTTTCTCCTGGTGGTGAAAGGGAAAATCTTACATGGGTTTTTGGAGTAAGTGGGTGTAACTGTGTAGAAGTGGCACTCAAACAGGGACATGAAAAATGAAATTTGTAATCTGAAAACTTGTATATATTACTGTATCTTTTGAACTGTTTTGTTTTGGGTTTCTTTTTTCTTGTGATTGACATTTTTGCTCGTGAAAACTGTTTCGTTATTAGAGTGGACATTTTCAATTCAGCCCACAGCATCTCAATGGGATTCAGATTTGGGCTTTGACTCAGCCATTCCAGTACTCCCTATTTCTTAGTTTTCAGCCAGTTCTTGGTGGATTTACTGGTATGTTTTGGGTCATTGTCATGTTGCAGGATCCAATTCTGCTGCAGCTTTAATATTTTAACGGATGGTTTCACATGATCCTCAAGCACCCCCTGATACACATTAGAATTCATGGTGGATTCTATGGTGGTGAGCTGGCCAGGTCCTGCTGCAGCAAAACCCCCAAACCAGGATATTTCCACCTCCATGTTTTACAGTTGGTATGAGGTTCCTTTCCTGGAATCCTGTATTTGATTTAAGCCAAACATGTCCTCTGTTTCTGTGTCCAAATAATTAAATTTTAGACTCATCTGTCGAAAGAACATTATTCCAAAAGTCCTGGTCTTTGTCTACATTCTCTCTGGCAAACTTCAGTCTGGCCTTTATGTTTTTCTTAGAGAGCACCTCCTTGCACACCTCCCATGAAAATTAAACTACTGTAGTCTCTTTCTGATTGTAGAGGCATGCACTTTCACATCAACAGTAGCAAGAGCCTGCTGTAGGTCCTGTGATGAAATTTTAGGGTTTTTGGTGACCTCTTTTAGCATCTTGCGGCAGGGCCGTCGCCAGAACAAACCAAATGGGGGGGCATTTAATTTTCATAGGGGGGCACACTTTTTTTAATGATCTGAGACAGACCATAACATAAACCCATATTAGGCTATAACTAAAATAGACCACAATAGTCTTGTTTTGTTCAATTATTCAAATAAAATACTTCACCGTTTGATCTCATCGTCTCTGTTTATTGTCTCTTAACATTTCCAAAACCGCCAAACATTTATTCTGAGATCGCATGCAACGCGCAGCTCAGCTGCGCAAGGGAATTGCGTATAAACAATACAATACTGTATGCTTAACTAAATGAATTGCATGATTTATATATACATATACATATACTTACACACAAACTGCATATTGTAATTTGAATTAATAAAACTACTAACACAAAAATAACATATTGAAGGTCTGCTGCTGGAGACTTGCCATTGGCTGTTGTTTTTGAATAATTAATGAGGTAGGTCTTTGCAAGGTGTGGGTGCTGTTTTGGGATGTTTTAACAGTCATTTATGAATATAATTATATTTAAAATTATGTTCTGTGTAATAATGCGTTGAATAATGAATCGTCTGAATCATTTCTGTAAGGTAATGTGTTATGCATTTCTGGTGTTACCGTTGTAGTGATTACTGTTCCTGTGAGCCAAGTTCTGCTGAAACAACGTTATTAGTGCAATGATTTAAATGAATAACATTCAATCTCTAACGTTTAATTGCGCGTTTACACCGGCGGCGTCGGGAGCGTCAAAATCTCTCTTGCATTCGACGCTGCAGAAAGATTCGTGAGCGCTCGGACGCTGTGACGTAGACCGAATGCTTATATTGTATTAAATGTGGCCGCAAAGCAAACAGATTTGTTGATCTTATGCAGACTAACCACAAGGAGGTTAACGTTATAAATTAATCTCATTAAATGTTGTTGTGGACGAAATATTAAGATCCTTTACTTAAAATGAACCATCCCAGACACCTTGGTCCACGTATCACTTTTAATTATTTTTTATGTCCCTGTACGCAAACAGGGACACATCATAGATTACTGCAAACGCGAAACAGCAATAATCAACCTGTCCTCTATTTTGCTTGGAAACTAATGTGATCGGAGCTGCGTCCTCTGGAATCCTCTCAAGCGGTTGACTTCTACGTTCCGATTGGTTGCTGCCCAACCGCGTCATAGCTCATTACCATAAAGTTGCCTTGATTTAAACTCTGCTTGACGCTCTCAAAGGCCAAGTCGCGCCGCTCCTCGCCGCTGCTCGACGCCGGCTTACATTGAAAATGAATGACTTCCGGCCACTTTGACGCTCTCGACGCCGGCGGTGTGAATGCACAGTAATGCAAGTTTGGTTAATTGTTCTGTGCGTTACGTTTAGGGGGGCACAAAAAGTCATTTGGGGGGGCACTGCCCCCCGATGCCCCCCCTTGACGACGGGCCTGTCTTGCGGTCTGCTCTTGGGGTGAACTTGCTTGGACGGCCAGGCCTGGGCATGTTGACAGTTGTTTTGAATGTCCTGCACTTGTAGACTATTTTCCGGACAGTGGAATGGCTGATTTCAAAATCTTTGGAGATCTTTTTAAATCCCTTTCCAGAATCATAAGCTTCTACAATCTTCTTTTTGATGGCCCCAGATAGCTCTATTGACCTCACAATGGTGTCCACTCTCACCTCAACAGCCAAGAGCACACCAAACCAAATGTGTGAGATTTAAATAGGGCAAGCCTCCTCGTAAACATTTTCTGATCATATGTACCTGATATGATTTTAGCCAATTTAAGCCAATTTAAGAGGGAATAATTGTTGGGATGTCATAGATCCTCTTCTGACTATTATTAATTCCTCATTGTCATTAGGATATGTCCCCAAAACCTTCAAACTGGCTGTTATTAAGCCTCTCATCAAAAAAACACAACTTCACCCCAAAGAACTATTTAATTATAGACCAATCTTGAATCTCTTGAAGTATTGCAAGTAGTCTATTTTAAAATTTACTACTCAAGTACTGAAAGTAAAAGTAGAAGTATTGTGTTATGTAGCTATTAAAGAAAATAGTCAAAAGTTTGAACATATTGTTTTTACTATTTCAAATGATTAACCTAAAGGACAATAACAATTCCTTTGACTGTAACTTCTTGTAAATAAAAAACGGTTAGTAGGGTTAGTTAGCCCAATTTGCAAAATGATGTCATTGATAACTTACCCTCATGTTGTTTCAAACCCGTAAGACATCAGAGGGTCATTTAGAATTTTTTGAAGCATCGAAAATACATTTTGGTCAAAAAATAGCAAAAACTACGACTTTATTCAGCATTGTCTTCTCTTCCGTGTCTGTTGTAAGACAGTTAAAAACAAAGCAGTTTGTGATATCTGGTTCGCGAACGAATCATTCGATGTAACCGGATCTTTTTGAAACAGTCCACCAAATCGAACTGAATCGTTTTAAACAGTTCGCGTCTCCAATACGCATTAATCCACAGATGAATTAAGCTTAACTTGCTTAATGTGTCTGACACACCCTCTGAGTTAAAACAAACCAATATCCCAGAGTAATTCATTGACTCAAACAGTACACTGACTGAACTGATGTGAAGAGAGAACTGAAGATGAACACCGAGCCGAGCCAGATAATGACTCGTTCACGAGTCAAGAACCGTTTCTGTCAGACGCGTCCGATTCGTGAACCGAGGAGCTGATGATACTGCGCATGTGTGATTTAGCGTGAAGCAAACCGACACACAGAGCGTCTGAAACGAACTGATTCTTTTGGTGATTGATTCTGAACTGATTCTGTGTTAATGTTATGAGCCCATGTGCAGTCAACGCCAATGACGCCATTGCATCGAGCGCAAAAGAATCGGTGAACTGTTTTCTTTAACTGGTTTATTGAATCGAACTGTCAGAAAGAACTAACGTTACTGGTCATCCGAGAACCGATGCAACCGGTTCTTGACTCGTGAACGAGTCATTATCTGGCTCGGCTCGGTGTTCATCTCTCTCTTCACAGCAGTTCAGTCAGCACGCGCAGTCTTCTCAATCGCTTGATTCGCTCAATGATGTGCCAGCTTCATGAAATCTGCAATCTACAGTTCTGGCAGTGGTTTGTAATGGAATGATTCGTAACAATATTATAATTGTAACGAGTAACGATGCAGCACATAAAAAAAAATATCGGAGTAAAAGTATTAAACTCAGCGAAAATATGTACCGAAGTAAAAGTGGAAGTAGGAGAAAAAAAATAATACTCTAGTAAAGTACAGATACCGCCTTTTAGTACTTAAGTACAGTAGTGAAGTAGTTCTACTTCGTTACTATACATCTCTGGACCAGAGGATCACTGCAGTCACTCGGATCCAGTACGTATCCAGACCAGATGGTGGATCAGCACCTAGAAAGGACCTCTACTGCCCTGAAAGACAGCGGAGACCAGGACAACTAGAGCCCCAGATACAGATCCCCTGTAAAGACCTTGTCTCAGATGACCACCGGGACAAAACCACAGGAAACAGATGATTCTTCTGCACAATCTGACTTTGCTGCAGCCTGGAATTGAACTACTGGTTTCGTCTGGTCAGAGGAGAACTGGCCCCCCAACTGAGCCTGGATTCTCCCAAGGTTTTTTTCTCAATTCTGTCACCGATGGAATTTCGGTTCCTTGCCGCTGTCGCCTCTGGCTTGCTTAGTTGGGGTCACTTCATCTACAGCCATATGATTGACTTGATTGCAAATAAATGCACAGACACTATTTAAACTGAACAGAGATGACATAACTGAATTCAATGATGAACTGCCTTTAACTATCATTTTGCATTATTGAGACACTGTTTTCCAAATGAATGTTGTTCAGTTGCTTCGAAGCAATGTATTTTGTTTAAAGTGCTATATAAATAAAGGTGACTTTGACTTTGATGTCCTTAATTTTTTCTCACCACAAATTGTTGTATTTTTAAAAACAGATTTTAAAGAAAGTTTTGGAAAGTCTTATTTTCTCCTGAATATCTTATTGCTTTACATTTATATTAAATATCCATATATTTAAATATTAAATAATATTGTGTGTGAGTGTGTGTGTGTACAAAAATAGTGTCAATCTCAGAGGTACCACTTCATTTTAATATGTAATTGTAAAACATTAAGTTATGCATAATTACAAGCAACTTACCCTAAACCAAACTTTAACCTAATAGTACTGTAAGTAAATGTAATTAATTTTATTCATTTGTGTAATTATAATGTAACAATGTCAATTTATAGAAAGTGTAACCAACTCAAATTTCATATTAGCCATTACGACTGACCTGATCCGGGTGTTTCCCAGACTTTGGCCAGTACACTGGGATACGTGCCAACATTTCCACAACCTTATGTAGGATCACTTAATTGAGGGACGTTATGTTTGAAACATTTTCCATGATTATAAAGCCATGCGTTTGTGAGCATATTTAAGAATGATCTGAAGTGTGATACTCACAGTGGAAATCCCACATCAATATATCATCTGTTATGTATTTGATCTATATAGAAGAATAGAATGTCAGGCCAAAAATAACTAATTCTGAATCATTTCTGTGCATCTACTAAAAAGTACATGGCAGGTTTGGCTAGAATAAAAATAAAGTGTTTTCCACGTCTACGTTAGATTGCGAGTTTGCTATGAATGAGCACTTCTTTGAGATCTGTTATATCAACTCTTGAGTAGCTTTGCTTACATCTGGCACACAGTTTATGGAACGTTAATCTGAAATATCTTTGTCTCATTAGTTCAGTCCCCTCAGCAACCATTTCTGTTTTTACAAGAGGGCAGAAATAACAGCAGAGAAAACCCAATTAAAAAGAAAATCTGAATGTGAGTTTCCCCGAAGTTTCTCCGAAGACTTTAGTCATGTTTGGTGTGATATTAACTTTTCAAAGATGCTGCAGATGTGACAGATAACAGAGCAGAAGATCAAACAAATGAATTCGTTGAACATAAACCACAAACAGGTCAATCTTCATTTGTCAGTCATTTACTTAGAAATGTGTAAAAGATACAAATCACTGTTGAGTCACATCAGCTTGATATTTCAAATGATGATTGAGTAACAAATGCTGTCATTGGTATAGTGTCATATCTTGGCAACACACCCGTGGCTGTACTTTAATAATGTTATATATATATATATATTCATATATATACTGTATATATTCATATTTTAAAAAGGCAAAAAGTAAAAAGAACTTCATAGGAGTCATGTAGAGTAAAATGAATCAAACTGACACGAAATGTACAGTTTTAAGAAATATGAAAACACACTGTTGTAAAGTGTATTTACAAAACATGCAGGAAAATACAAATAGCAGGACAAATTCTGCAACCAGCTCACTGTTGATGGACCGATTTGACATCTTAAAAAAGCAAATAGCAATAATGCATATCAGTTAAAATTGTATGCTGAGATAAGCTGAATGAACTCTATTGCCAATTTAAGTTTATTTAGCAGAAAATGCTTTATAAATATAATTTACGCTGCAGTTTAGTTAAGTTATTAAATAAGAAAAGCACTGAAGAAATTTCACAAGAGAAAGTAAAAAGTAATGCACTGTTATTCATATAGGTTTTATAATGTGTCGTCTCTCTGGAAAGTGTTTAAGATGTAGACCGGAGCACAGCTGCTCACTACAACAACATTATACATTCAGAAATACAATTCATCTATAAATATGGCATTTCAGCATCATTTAAAATTAGAGTTTGTTTTTCTCATCTCAAGGCTTCCATTCTGAATCTGGAAAAAAAGGCCTTGATTAAATTGATTCAAACTTTGACAAAAATAACTCTCTGTAAATTTTGCTTTTGCACGATAAACATTTTGAGTGTCAGACATTACTTATCAAGTTTATCAATTTAATGTCGGATCATGAAAGTGCCTTTTTAAGAGAACTCGTCAGAAACATGATGATGCTGAGTTGTTCTTATATGGATAAATACAGCTCATTATTACACTCTGTAGGATTTCTATGGCATGAAGTGACAGGGGAGCATTACACTGTCATCATCAAACCGCTTCCCTGTTTTCAGCAGTCTGTCCAGAGGTCCAGCTCATCTGAGGGCTCATGATTGGACTTGGCTGGTCATCCTGTGAAAACACCAGCTGTCCGGATCCATAAGGTACTTGCAGGAATGGCTCTGTATCCCATCGGAGATCTACAGGAGCTTGAGGATGCCGTTGTACATCTGCGTGAGGACGGTGAAATGAATGGGAAGGCAGGAGCGCCGGTCTTGAGCAGCAGGACTGCAGGTGAGCCAGGAAAGAGCGTTATACTGCTCCAAAACAAACCTGAAAGAAAACAATACAAACCTCACTCTCTGAAGACCAGAGCAAACCTTCATGATGGTCCAGGCTGGTTTATGGTCAGGTTAGTGTGAAACTGATGGCGTCCAATCGGGACATGGGTGAACTAATAATTTCTAATGGGTGATTACTAATCATTTTGTACATAGCATGTGGCTGTCTAAAGACTAAAGAACAAACGACTCGGACCAAGGTGAACTAAGTGATTAATACAGAGTTTACAGAGTATACAGGAAACAGAAATTATTTCATTCATTAACATCATCGATCACGATCACACAAAAACTTTTCACTCTGAACACATCTCGGTACTCCTGAGTCATATAAAGGATTCATTTAACATAAATAAATAGGTTACTACTACTGACCTGAGCACATCTGAGGTGGTTTTGGAGTCCAGCGGGTGAACCCTTGAAGACGTCTTACCAGACACCAGATCATCTGTCTGAGCGATGGATATGTGATGATGCAGAGATGCCTGCAGACACAAACACATCTTAAATGATCACAGGATGAGACGTGCCACAAATTTACTTGCATTAGTCATCTGCGTTCCTATAGATTCCTGTAGATCACAACACCAGCAGATTCCCAGGAAATGCATGAACTGATAAAAGTTCTCTGGATAAAAGTGTCTTCCAGTTGCATAAATGAGCCTGTCCTCCAATAAAAAATGACCATATAGGTCGTTTGTGCAAGCATTTATTACGACCTATATTTACGTTTTAAAGTTAAGCGCCCTCTAGGGGGCGTACAAATAATGACAGTATCGCGTTGCATCTGTCTTCATGAATTGATGTATAATGTCATTACCAATCAAAACGCACGTTTATTTAAATGCAATGTGTGGGCGTTTTACACTGATCTCACAGTATTTCCTACATATTTTACTAGGTGGCTTATTCGTTCGAATGACCACATTTAACCCCACCCCTAAACCTAACCCTCACAGAAATAATGCTAAATTATGATTTATTGAGCATATACATTTTCGTGCATGTCTGTTCCCTGGGATAGAACCCATGATAGCATGATTACATATCAAGGTATAACGCAATAATCTACTAACTGAGCTACACGAAACGCAAACCAGAGGGCAAATAAAATAGTACAAAACATTAATATGAAAATGACCTTTTGCCGATAGGGGCGCAATTGTAGTATACGCTCTGATGGGTTTTATTTCAGGGATTTGGACAAACAACCTATACAAGCATATTGGTTGGAGGACAGGTTGACATAAATGTAGATAGAAAAAGCAACAGATGCACATCAGAATCAATGCTCGTCCTGAAGCTCTTTCCCTATTTCATCTGCTATCAGACTCTGGTGAGATATAGAGTTTCTTCTAATTGTAGACAATTTTTTGTGGCAATGAGGATGTCAGCAACAAACTGTAAAGAAATCGATCTTATCTCTCAGTGTAAGCAGGTCCAACCAGCTGGAAACTGCAAGAGATATATGTCTGACTGATGCAAAATACACATACATCTCTGTCAGTCAGTGAGTTAATGATTGACTGCAGCGTCTCGTACCTTGAGGAAGAGCGGACACTGATGCTGTGCTTGTGGGCAGGACGCCCAGAACCAGTGCGGTAGGCTATCAGCCGGAGCTGTGGACACGTAGTATCCCAGAGCCAGCGGCTGCTGCTTCAGCTCTTCTGGAGCGTCCCGGGACAGAAGGCGCTCACCCTGACTCTGCAAACACACCCAAACGGATTGTTTCGCACAGGCACGTCGACAGCATGACATACAGGAACTGAGCATGCGTTGGACTCACCCGTGTGTGCTGGAAGTGTGATCCAGAGCCCAGGCAAGATGGTGATCCAGGAGACGGGACAGGGGACGTGTTGGGTGACGGATGCAGTGTCCCTGTCAGCAGCATCATGTCATCATGGCCGATGTCACTCTCCAGCTCATCGGGGAAAGGCAAGCCAAACATGTCATCTACAGAGCGGACAGAAAGACAGATATCATCTTCGGCAGATCACATGAACTCCACAGTGCTTACATTCATTTATCATCTGGACTCTTTATTTAAAATCTATTCACTCATGAGAAGCCAGATATATACTATATAGCAAATATCATCTGCTTGATTGTTTATTTTGTTGCAAAACGCAACTCATTATGGTAGCACTTTATTTTACAGTCCTGTTCCTCATGTACATACTAGGTACTTATTATAGTAATTACAATAACTATGTAATAACTAGGTACTAACCCTGAACCTACCCCTACCCCTAAACCTAACCCTACCCCATGTAGTTACCTTGTATTACCAGAACTTTCTTAGATAAGTACACTGTAAGTACACTATAAGTACATGTAAGTACACGTACTGTAAAATAAAGTGCAACCATTATTGTCCAGCTCTAATCTGCTAAATGTGAAGAATATTAAGATGATATAAATATTAAAATTATTTTTTGTGACTTTTTTTTCTTTTCTTTTTTTGAGGGGGGGGGGGGTGATATTAGTCAATATCTTTTGATATTAGTCAAAAAATGATATTAGTTTTGCACTTTAATGTTCGTCTTATTTTTTTATGCGTATGATATGTTATTACTCCTACACAATATAACAGCTTTTATTTTAAAAGGGAATCCTCTGATTTTCTAAGTAAAGCGGGTAGCGGTTTATTTTACAGTCCTACTGTATTCCACATGTACATAATTTGTACTTATTATAGTAATTACAATAACTGAGTAATAACTAGGCACCAACCCTTATACCTCATATTAATGAATACTTCTTTAAGGAAGTTCACTGTAAGTGTACTGTACGTACTGCAAAATAAAGTGCAAGCCTAATGTGGTATGAATGATTTCAGGACTTCAGTTCATGGATTGAATGCTCAAGGTCTTTTTGTTTACTGTGATGTGAGAGTGATTTATTCTACGGCTCTTGACCATTAGAGAACACACTTGCAGTCACGTGTGCTGTGTTGCAGCAGGTGTATGGATGTACGTGTGTGTGTGTGATGTGCTGTGGTACCGGGGTTGTCTTCGGCAGGGTAAGTGCTGGGTGCCACCTGTGTGGTGGAGGAGGTGGGAAACACCAGGATGTGCGTGCAGGACGCATCCTGAGGAGTGTTGAGCTGAGACGTCTGCAGGTTGAGCGCGGTGCTGCGGCCGAACACTGAGCCCATCGTAACCGCATCTGCACACACACACACACACACACAGACACACGACTGTTGGCACACAACAGGTTGCACTTTCTGACACTTTTTATGATTAGCTTATCATAATCATCATCTCCATCGAGTCAGTGCAGTGCAGCCCTATCACTGTTAAGTCTTTATGCTGGTGTCACAGAAGCAGCTCGGCACAGAAGTACATTTCACCTGGCATCACCACAAAAGATCCCTGCGGCTCCATGGAAACCAGGCAGGCACTGAGAATGGAGGGCGAATCAGCAGTGGACAAACCACACACAAGACACGCCTCCCGCAGCTGACGGCTAATAGAATGCAGTGAATGCTCGCCCAGCAGCACACTCCAGTCTGGGAGAGAAAGAGAGAGAGAGAGAATAAATATTCATGAGGGTCTTTGTTGAAAATATATCGGACCCACTGACCAACCTTTCAGTTCCCCGTGGCCCAGTCTTCCCAAACGGCCAATCACGATCCTCCATTGTAATGATGTCATCTGAATAATGCCCACGCACCATTCCCATAACTTCTGGAGGCCAATTTTACGAGGAGAAAACTTGGGCCGCCGGGCTCTGCGAGTAAAGAGAGGAGGTTCTGTTTCTTTATACTGGAACTGAAAATATGGCAGGTAGATGAACTCAAATGAGCAGGTGTCACCTGTTGGGCACGTCAATGTTGATGACGCAGGTCTCCAGGAGCTCCCCCTGCTGATCTGTGCAGGACACCAGGATCCAGCGCTGGTCATGTGACAGACAGTATCCCACGAACAGCACATTACAGCGCGAGGAAGCGTCTGAACACACGTCACCCGCCTCAGACTGTTTACTGCGGGTCAGACCCAGGATGAAGGGCGGAGAATACAGACGCGTGACACTGGGGCTCTGTATCACAGGAAATATCATTACCTCAAGAGAAAACAAACACAAGACAGTAGCAAGTATACAAATGAAATGAATGTAATATACAGTTTGCAAAATATGCAAATACACTACAGTTCAGAAGTTTGGGGTGGTTAATACTTTTTATGTTTTTGAAAGTAGTCTCTTCTGATCACCAACGCTGCTTTTATTTGATCAAAAATACAGATTATTATTATTACAGTTTAAAGTAACTGTTTTCTATGTGAATATATTATAAATATTTTGAATTTTCAGCATCATTACTCCAGTCTCCCGTGATCCTTCAGAAATCATCCTAATATGCTGATTTGCTGTTCAAGAAACATTTCTGAAAATTATAAATGGTGAAAACAGTTGTCCTGTTTCATATTTTTGTGGAAACTGTGATACATTATATGTTTTTAGGATTCTTTGATGAGTTGAATGTTCAAAAGAAATGCATGTATTGGAAAAAATAATAATTTGTAACATTATAAATGTCTTTACTGTCACTTTTGATATATTTATTGCATCCTTGATGAATAAAAGCATTAATGTATTTTTATTAATCTATTCTATTTTATTCAATTACTGCTAGTGTATCAGAATTTCCACTGAAGACTGATGGCTGCTAAGAATTCAGCTTAGCATCACAGGAATAAAGTACATTTCAAAATACTTTAAAATACAAAAGCAGTTGTTTTAAGTTGTAAAAATATTTAGCAATATTACAGTGTTACTGTATTTTGAAACAAATAAATGAAGCCTTGGTGAGCAGAAGAGACTTCATATCAAAAACATTTGTAAAAATCTGTTTGATGATTTAAACAGCAAACACATAAGTTGGATTTAATGTAACAGAAAAGTTGTTTCAATAAAAGTACTTATAATCATGTATTTTATTAGCATTGTTCAGCAAGATTAATTAAATGAACTAATTGTATTTGTTTGTCTATGTGAATATGCACTACACAAGTGTTTCTCAACCGTTCCTGAAGCCCCTTGAAAGTATTCAGTGTCGGTGGCTGCAGGGACAGGATTGAGAAACGTTGTGCTAGACAGACGCGTTTAACAAATCTTCAGCAGTGTCTCAATTTTGTTTCATCCCCTGCCCTGTGTCTCATGATTTTGTGAATAAAAGCATCAATTTAATGATTAAATGTCAATGTCAGCACCCTTTATTATGACAAGAGTGATTTTTGCATCACAACACATTACTCTAATCCAGTGCAGACACAGTATAATGAAGTGTGACCTCTGGGCTCTTGAGCGCTGACTGTACGACGGACGCTGGGCCGAATCCAGTGAGGGACCTGATGTGCGTCTGTCTGGGTAACAGACGGCGACTCTGTGAGTATGTGGAAAAAGCCAGCGATCGCAGGTGCTGCAGGTACTCAGGACTCTCTCCGCTGGCCGGCTGCAACAGATGCTGACACGGCAACACCTGCAAATCAAAGTTAACCATTGAAACGCCACTAATGATTTGTGAAAGGCACGAGTCATTAGGACCTGAATCTGTCCTGACCTGTAGCACTAGTGCAGGCT
This sequence comes from Carassius gibelio, assembly GCF_023724105.1. Lineage (NCBI taxonomy): Eukaryota > Metazoa > Chordata > Actinopteri > Cypriniformes > Cyprinidae > Carassius > Carassius gibelio. Next base: position 10,615,801 of record NC_068375.1, read on the forward strand.
GAATGCTCTCTGGCAGCGTACTCAGCATATCTGTGTAACAGCGCAGCAGTGCTAAAAGCCACACGCTGCTCACATCCACGTCCTCCCCGCCATCTTCACTTTCTGACCCCGCCCCTGAGCACAGGAAGGGATCCACCACATAAAGCACGATGGCTGGTGGGTGGGCGTGGCTGTCTGCTGACTCCGCCCCTGTAGGAATGCCAATCCGGTCCCTCTCTGCTGAGCTACAACAACAATGACATTAATATCTAAATGCAACACTGAGTAACTAACAATAGAAGTGAATAAGTATGATAATGATTTAATAATTTGGGACATTATATACACATCTGTAAACTGTGCATCACACTTTAATCTGTTCACTTGAAAAGGATTCTGCTGAACATTTAGAAAAATATACAAATGTGGGTTTTTCAACAAATTTACTGCTACTGGCCTTAAAGTGCTGCATTATTCTAACCCTGGCACATTTTATCTAACCGAGATAATTGAGTAAATTCTGGTAGTATCACTCAGTAACCAGTCCCTCCAGAAAAACGCAGACGTTTTCTTAAAAAATGCGATGAAATATGCGGGATATTTTTGCAATTTTATGCCATGAAATTGCGTGAACTTGCAAAAACTGCGGTTTGATGAAAAAGAGAAAAAAATGCGATTCCCCCAAAACCTTTCTCTCACTAGGCTACTATATTAATGTAAAGAGTAATTTCTTATTACTTCCTATGATAAGCAGGCATACTAAATCACAGAATATTTAAGTTGCAATCTCTTACTGCATCGTAAATTATTTTACATACTACTAAAATAATTACAACTGTAAGTTTTTGGTACTGTTCTGTAACAAAAAAAGTGCAATATTTGAACTGTAAAGTTGCATCAACTTCTGAATGAAACTACAACAGTGTTAGTAGCCTAGTGATAAGGGGGTGTTGGGGGAATCACCTTTTTTTCTCTATTTCATCAAACCGCAGTTTTCACAAGTTATCGCAATATAATATGGCCCCATGTCATGTAACAAATCGGGAAACTGCTTTGCGCTTATTTTTGTTGGCAAATAAGAATGATTTGTGCGTTTCAAGTTTCACCCTGGTTTCACCGCGGGGTTTGCAGATGATGTTCACGTCACGTAATTACGTCACTTTATAAGGTTCCCATGGCAATAGGGGAAAATTGCGCTTTACTTGTGTGACGTAAACGCAAAATTTTTCAACTTTCTGCTAATATATATGTTTTATATATTAGTTTAAAAGTTTTTTCAACGAAAATACAGGGATTATGAAATCATGCTAGCCCCGCATATTTTGCTTTCTGAAATCGGTAATTTATGCGGTAAAAGAGCGGCGTATTTGAAAAAATGTGACCCCGCATAAATATGCGGCCTTTGGCTGATTATGCATTAAATCAAGCGATCGCATTTTTCTGGAGGGACTGAGTAACACTACAGGAAATATCACACCACATAGAGGTTAGGGGGGATCCAAAAAATATAATAGTAAAAGCTATGAAATAATGTGAGTATGCAGTATGCTGGTAAATATATCAGTAGTCAGTCATGGAACACACATGAATTACACCAGTTCTCACATCATGACGTTCTCAACTACTGTTACAGACTGAAGTTGTCGGTGCTCTGTGCTGTGGAGTGACGTCTCACCTCTCGGCACTCTCTGCTGATGGAGTGGTGTTTGAGTCGCCCGTAACTACCTGTCCCGGTTCTGCGCCGCTGGACTGGCATATGGCACCGCAGGCGGGGTTAGGGGTGTTTCCTGAGTTGCTGTCTCCATCAGCGGATATAGGCTGTTGGGTGGATGCTGGCGGGGTGAGAGGATCAGAAGCAGGTGGAGGCTTTGGTGGGAGGAGGAGGCCACTGTCCAGAATCAGGGTGGAGAGCTGCGGCCCTGAAAAAGTGCAGTGTAACTTTAAACTACACCCTGTAGACCAACTGTTCATGTTGTTGCTTAGGTGTGTTTTGAAGAATGACAGCTGGTTTGAGCTGGCTTAAATTGGTCGCTTAGTTGGTCATGAGCTGGTTATAACCTGGTTATAAGCTGGTAATGTGCTGGTCCTAAGGAACTAGCTCTTGCTCAGGACCAGCTCATAACCAGCTTATAACCAGCTCAGGGACCAACTAAGGACCAGCTTAAACCAGCTGCCATGCTTAAAAACATACTTAACCAGCAAAAGTTTTTTTTTGTTGTTGTTGTTGTTGTTTTTTAACAGGGGTGTACAGACCTGCCCCTAGAGGTCCAATTTCCATCAGATTTTAGCTCCAACCTGCCCCGAAACACCTGCCTGGAAGTTTCCAGTAATCCTGAAGGTGATGACTATTTGGTTTAGGTGTATTTAATTAGGGATAAAACTGAACTCTGTGGGACAATGGCTCCCCAGGAGCAGGATTGGATTGTAGACCTTGTAATTTTGCAAAGTTACCATGAAATTGCAGGTGAGCATACTGCATCAGACCCTAGTAGTATCATTGAGATCAGTGCTGGAATCCCGACGTTTGAACGAGTCTGATTGTAGCATGTGACATAGTGAGGACTTGGGCGGTCGTAAGAGTTAAGTTTGTTTGAGAAAAATGTTGCTCCAGGACTAACAGAAGAAGTTAATCCAAGAACACATCCTACTTGGCCAAATAATGGTCACATTTATGGCACAGAGCACTGGCACAATGATTGGTGTTTCACTCCAATGAAACAGGAACAGAATAACACGAGGGGTTCCTACCGAGTGTGTGTCTGCAGATTTGTTTGTAGAGTTTGAGTTTGTTGAGGTTTTCCTCCTGTTGTCCAGCCCAGAGCCCTGAGAGCCACTGATCATCTGTCTCCTCCTTACACTCCACTGATCCCACTGGGACAATCCCATCTCTGGACACCCGTGCTAGTGGACGGTGTTTCCCCAGTCGACACGTCTGTGTGAAAGAGGAGCAAAAGAGAGTATCTGTGTGAGAGAGTTGACAGACCTCATTAAATCTGTTGATGGACACAGTTTGCTTCTACTGCATGGAGGTATTTGATTGGACAACAATTTGTAATTTGAGTGCAAGGTAAGACCTCAGCATTTTTTGTTTTCCCAAAGGAAAGGGTTTGTCAACTTTTAGGAGTACACTCACATTAAGAGGACATATATGATAAAACCAAAAGTAGCATACATTTTTGCAACATACATGTTTTGTGTACCTAAAGATTTATGCATTTGAGAATTTTGTTCAGTCGCAGCAACTTTTCTTTTAAACTCAGGACATATCTGAATTATTCTTCACCTGCTTTATGAGATAACTGCATAACAGAACATAGATAAGGGAACACTAATCCAGCTCCTGGAGAGCCACTGTCCCGCAAAGTTTAGCACCAACCCTAATTAAACACACCTGAACCAACTAATCAAGGTCTTCAGGATTATTAAATACATCCAGGCAGATATGCTGGTTAAGTCAAACTCTGCATGGGAGTGGACACCCCTGACATGGATGGAACAAAAAGTGCCTCTAATTGAAGAATCACTCATTTACATAAGGAAGATACGTGCCTAGCAGGATAGAACATGCCAGTGATAATGATATACCTCATAGACAGCACTGAGCTCATGGAAGAACGCTTTGGCACTGCTGAGCAGGGCGTCATAATTAGGACACAGTACCAGGAAGGCCACATCCCTCTGACCTCCATATGGCTCCAGCAGAAACTTCTCCCAGAAGGGAAGTGCAAGCGGAGACAGAGACAGAAAATCTCGATCATATCCCAGTAGCACGCTGGGGATAGGCAAAGGCTCTGGGGATTCCTCCGAACCTGACCATTGGAAACAGATGCTTAGTTGCAACACGATTTCAAGATCAGAGTGAAAAAATATATTTTTTTAATAACAATTACGAATACAAGTACCGTATTTTCCGGACTATAAGTCACACTTTTTTTCATAGTTTGGCTGGTCCTGCGACTTATAGTCAGGTGCGACTTATTTATCAAATTAATTTGACATGAACCAAGATAAATGAACCAAGAGAAAACATTACCGTCTACAGCCACGAGAGGGCGCTCTCTCATGGCTGGAGACGGTAATGTTTTCTCTTGGTTCTTGGTTCTAAATAAATGCGACTTATAGTCCAGTGCGACTTATATATATTTTTTTTCCTCATCGTGGCGTATTTTTGGACTGATGCGACTTATACTCAGGTGCGACTTATAGTCCGAAAAATACGGTAATGAAGATCTTTTGTGTAATGATGAGTTTAGTCTCACCATAAGAACCTCGTCCAGCCATCTTGTGGAACTGCTGCCATGTGAGAGGACCCTGAACATGCTGGATATTCTCCCAACTCCTGCCTGACCTCTTCTTCTGGATCGCATCCTGCAGGAATGGCTGGAGGGACAGCAGCATCCGTACCACATCCTGAGAGGACAGCTTGCTGATGTCCAACACTGAGGAAATGCAATAATATGCATAAGATGCATCAATAAGAACACACTTCGATAAACTCGACGCAATAATGATGGAGTGTTCCGAGCGGTTACCAGGTCATTTCTTGCAGGGTTCGAAATGAGGGGGTTCTGGGTCCCTAATGACTCCTTAAGTCTAGTGACGTTTTGTATTTATAACAGTAATTAATTTATTTCCAAGCGCGAGGCAGCAATCAGGGCAGCTATTAGCTAAATGGGAGTTCAGCATCACAGATTGTTGTTGTGGTGCTCCCGCAGACACGTACTAGATGAACACGGCAAAACGAGACATTACAAAGAGTAAAATCCTAAATGAAAATCCTGTAAGTGCTTCGATTGTGTTTATATCTCCATAATTGCTTATAGTAAAATATTATGAGTTCGAGTTCATATATCAAAAGTTGCATTAACTAGATACCCAGTGTAAGGATTAGAAGAGTACGTTTGTCAACGTTTCTTGCTAGCTGTAACTTTGTGTATGAAGCCAAATGATCTGCCAGCTAACAGCAGAATGAGCAGCTAGACTAGTTATTCAAAGCTAGCTTAACAACCTACTTGTCAAGTCAGTGATTACGAAAGATAACCAGGACTTAATTCAAGTCTGTGAGTTGATTAAAATGAATGTGATTTGAGCATGACTGTACATGAGAGCTTGGTAAAGAAGCTAATATTATTTTTCTCAATTTGGAATCCTGAACATGTAGAGAAAAAGAGGAAAAACAAAGATCACCGACTTTTTTCAAGGGTAAATTGTGCTTATGTGATAACATGGCTGTTGTTGGGGGAAACTGTAGATATCAGGGATGCAAAAACAGCGCGCTTTAAGAAGAGACGGACTATGCTCATAAACCTTGCGAGTGGTACACAAACGAACATGGAACAATACATTTATTGATCTGTGTTAATGTTAGTTAATAAAAAGACAATCATTCCGTGTTTGTTCATGTTTTTGTTTCTGTTACGTGACGTAGCGGTGTGATGACATCTAGTGGGCTGATGACATCATCGTTTCACAAAATGTACGGATTCGCCGTCCAGACGAAAATGCATAGACAGCGTTCTCAAATGTATCCACTCTGGGACCCTGTTTCAAAAATCATTTTCTTTGATGTTCTTGAATATGCCATGTGTTTAACACAGTCAGGTTCGAATGTGAGTGCAAAAATCCATTAAAACTCTAGCAGACGTTTTCAGAGCCAACACTTGTGCTTGTGCTATTGCCTTGTGGACAAGTGAGAAATGTTAAATAAAGCAACATGGTAAATAGACGAAAATGACTTGATTTTACTTTCAATTCCTTTTACATTCTCCAAGTTATTAACATTTTTCATAACTCCATGTAGGATATTTCTGTACATAAATGCAAGCACTGTAGCAGTAGTAATTCAATATTTAGAAAATGTTCTGTTGTACTTTTGATACTCAAGTACTTTTAAAAACAAGTACTTCAGTACTTTTACTTAAGTAGACATCTGTTTGTAGTACTTTTACTTGTCCTTGAGTCAAATTTTGCAAGGGGTATCTGTACTTTTACTCAAGTAATGAAGCTGTGTACTCTGTCCACCTCTGGTACTTTGTTTATTATTTTCTATGCAGAGGCACTAGGCCTACTCTACAAAATTACCCCAATCATCCTAGAACTTTACAAAAAGAGCTAAATCATCAGGTGAAATTGTTTTCAGGAAGAAGAGGAAGGAGTAGTAAAGCAAGAAGTGTGTAATAGTTTGTCAGAATTTCATTTTACTCTATGTGCCTACAGGGGTGGCAGGGGTTGGTGGCGATGTTAGTGTCTAGATATTTGCAGCTGGGCAAGGGAAAACATCCCAAGACCATTATCCCACCTTCAACATTGGTCCATATAATTTTGCCTACAGTATATAGTGTAGCAAGGTAGTCTTCAGAACCTTTAAATTTTAGGGGACCCCCCCAAGAGTCCTAAGTCATTTGAATCCCGGAAGGTGACTGGCTTGCAGAGTTCAGCTCCAGTCCTACAGGAACACACCTCTGCTTACAATTTTCAAGCAATCCTGGAGAGTTTGGCTGAATAGGACTGGAGTTACCCATCCCTGTGCTAGAGAACTTTGAGTGGTTGCCAGAGCATTGAAATACAGGTGATAAGTTTTAAAGTGGTAGTTAAGATGTTGCTGTTATATGTTTTTTAGTTGCACTACTATGCAACTGATTTGGTTTTCAAAGGTATTCTGAATAATGGTTTTAAGTCAAGCATAATGTTCTGGTCTCTAGATATGGATTGAGTCCTGCCTTTTAATGAGTCTTACCATTAGTCTGTGGCCAGGTGTGCAGTGCACTGCTCCTCACTGTAGCCTGTTCCACCTTTCCTCCAGCTGAGTTGTCCACATACTGCAGTCCCTGCATCAATGCATTATAACACTCCACACACGCATCACTGCTGTCCACCCACAGCCTGTCTGCTGCCCAGCTCTGCAATAGTGCCCCCTGGCGGCCGTGACAGGAACAGCTGGGTGATTTGTGCAGGGAGGTCAAGGATGTGATTGGCTGAGAGCACTGCTCTTGTAACAGAGCCATCACTGAGGCAGGCGTCTGTTGCTCCTCAGCTCTTCGGCCGGTAGGGTCTCGTCTACACAGTGCCAGTCTCCTCTCTGCTGCCTGGCCCGCCTCAGAGCCACGGCCAAATATGTCCAGCTCATCCTCCAGGAAGAGGCCTGCCCCGTGCGCCAGCCTTCGGTTTACAATCGCGCTGAAGCCGCACATGCAACGGTATTGGTCCTCACAGGTGGAGTCTGGGATATAGACACCAACATCTGCCCCTTTAACATTCATGTTACAGGCACAGATGCAGCAGCTGTCAAAGTTGCGGTCTTTGAAAATATCCAGGACTGAATCGGACAGCAGCAGTGTAACATAGAGACTGTGCGCCTCAGGCAGCGGTGGTCCCGATACAGATGGCTCGACTGAGCTGAGTGGCACGCTGGTGGAGGGGGTTGATGCTGGTGAGCTGAGTTCAGTGCCGTCCTGCCTGACGGAGCCCTGGCCACTGGCTGCACCCATGCCACGTGGGGTTCGAGGGGTCGGCACAGAGAAGCGAGAGGCGGACGGGGAGGGTAGGACGCCTGTGGCAGTTCCAGTGAAGGCAGCACTCATGGTCATGGAGGCGTAGTCCTGCTCCAGAAGAGCACTGCTGCTGAAGAACATTCATGTGAGAAACTTTCACTGCAATGGCCAAATGTATTTTGCAAAAATCCCCACCAACAAAGTTCATAATAACCTTGAAGTACATAAACATCTTTAAAATTAAATACCAAGATAATTTCGCCTTTTATTTCATATTTCACACATTGTATTGTGGGGTCAAATAGTACACAGACATTTCTTCAAGCAATTTTTGAAAAGTTTGACCATTTGACTTACACGTATGTGTCTCTGCTGAAGGGATTCTGAGTAGTCGAGCAGTACTGCTCCATCTTGTTCATATCTGTCCAGGATGGTCTGTAGTAGCAGTGCTCAGGGATTTTAAGAGCAGTCAAACACTGGCTGGGTAAGGAACGCAGTGGGGCATACATGGAGCAACCAATCAGCGGCTGGACAGGGGATAAATGGGACACAAATGAATAAACATAGAAACAAAATAAATGGGTAGAACTGTGCTTAGGATGAATCAGTGTTTAACTGGTCAAGCTGCCCGCAATACTATATGTCTGTCTGTAAATCCTTTATTCCTTTCAAACTAGGCTTCAACATTTGAAACTTTCACACAAGGGTTTGAAAAACGCACAAGTACATCCTCTGTGATTTCTTCCTCCATGTCCATTTTGAAGTCTGTGATCTGGCTGTTGGATTGAGAGCAGCTGGGCTGATCATGAGCTGCTGCGGGACCGGCCGGCTCTTGACTGGGGGTGTCGCGATACATCATAATGGGAGAGAAGGCGGCGTGCTGCTCTAGAGACGGAGGTGTGGGGAACATGCGCTGGAGCTCTGCTACTGCTGAGAAGACACATCCATACACTGTAAGGGATGATGGGTCTCCTAGAATCTGCTGATCTGTAGTGTTGCGGAACTTACTTGAGGGATACGGCACTGGAGCTCTCCCCTCGACCCCTACTGGCCGCTCCTCTGCTGCCACAGACCCGGACTTGGCTGACTGTTGGTTCGGATATGTGCTCTGGTTTGGGTACATGGACAAACTTTCCTGAATCTTGCCAAACTTGAGACATTTTAGAATACTGATGGCCAGGTCAGTGTTTACCAAAAGCATCGTAAGTCTAAATAGATCATTGTGAGCGTTAGTTTCTAAAACTAAAACACAGAAAACACAGCACAGTGTGATAAATTGGCTGACATTGGCTGACATAATTGCTAGTGGAGTTCTAAACCAGGAGAAGGAGGTGAAGTTCTAGGAAGAGTTTGAGAAGCTATATTACTATTCCCAAACACCAGAGCGTATCAATATCTGACAACTGTATAATATCTAGTAGTTAAATCTCTTATCACTAAACCTCTAGTCTTAGAGTATAAAGTACAGGGAGACTTCAGATATAAAAATACTGAATGGTCAAATGAAATAGCTTTTACTATTAAGACAGCAGAATGTGGGAATGCTAAATATGGCAGCACTGTTATGACCAGTGTTGTGGAAAGTTATTAATTCATTACAGTATTGTGTTACTGCATTACTTAGGTACTTTTAATTGAAAATATAATGCATTGCATTACTTTTGTGTTACTTTTGGATTGGGATGGAATTGCTTATTTATGATTTTAATTGTTTTAGAACAAAAATCCAAAAGTTATATTTTTGGGACCGTAAAGGCCTTTTCAGAACAAAAGTGAAATTAATAAGCATCAGGCTGAAGGAAGTTCCTCTGGTGTGCGCTTCACTCCTTTCTTTACTTGTTAATTGAAAAAGAAATCTGATCTACATTACTCACATTACTTGTAATGTGTTATTGGTAATGATGTGACAAGCAATCCAGTTGTTTATCTATTTGTTTATCAGGTTTGTCTATTCCAGCACATTAACAATTCACAATTCACAATTCAGAGGATGCATTCACAGCCCTTTCAAGAAGTTTCAATATCTCACCGTTAGTTCATCTTCCTCCTCCCCAAAGATATTCTCCAGGTCAGAGATGAGCACAATGAGATCCTTCTCTCTGGTCAATGGAGGGTTTACTTTGGCATCTGATTCATCTGGATTTGACTCTTCTGAATAGGACAGACAGAGTTAGTGATATCAGATTTAGTCAGTTATTTGTTGAATATCTCAATGACTGAGTGTGAACTGACCTGACTTTGGGGCTGAACTAAAGATGGACATGGCGTCTTTCCCCTCAGGAACCACGCTGTTACCATTCACTTCCTCTGCCTGAACAACACAAGACAAAGATGTAACAAAGAACTGTTTTCACATGAAACAAACAAAAGAGCATCAACCCTACACACAGCTGAACTTGTTCATGTTAGACACAAAAATATGTGAGTTTCCAAAATCTGCCGGTTTTTATCTTATGGCTGACTTCACACACTTTCAGTAGGTCATAGTCACAGGTCTCAGTGTTTATACAGTAAGTCCTGTTAACAAAGAAAAAATAGCTCATCTGACAGAATCTAAGTGCAATATATTTAGGTTTGTTTGAGTCATGTTATAGCAAGCATCAAGCTCCTTAATACTTCTGCATTTAAGTTCTTTCTGAAGTGAATTCTGCTTACATTTCTGTTTTTGCCTTTAGTTGTGGGATTTCTGAAATCACTACTGCGTCTTGCACTGTTCCGCGATCATTTTAAGATTTATCAATTTTTAATGGCAACAAAATTCATTAAACGGTGGGTTGTCAATATATGTGCCTCTTCCTGTCTAAATGGACCAGAATGTTTTGCTCTCAACAATGCAATAAACAGCAGTTTAACCTTAGATTTGCGGTCTGGGTCTCGGCTCAGTCCTTTCAGCTTTTTGGTGGCAGGGAAGCTGTACTCAATGTCTCCCTCTTTGAAGTCATATGGATCATCGCCAGGATCGTCCACTTCAGCCTGTGGCAGTATGTCTCTCCTCACATGCTCTTCTGAGATCTTTAACCTCTTCTGCATCTGCTTGAACAGCCTGAGAGGAAGTGTGAGCCATTTAAGTGTGTTGATATTGTGAGTTTGTGTATGTGTATGTATATCTGAGAATTCTGAATGCAGTTCATCACACAGTGCAAGTACAGGGGTTAGACAAAATAATCCGAACACCCATTATTATAGGGTTAATATAATTTTGTGTAGCTTACAAACATTGTGTTCAGCAGTGTTTAGTACAAGTAAAAAAAAAAAAAGAAAGATGGTCAGACTTCCAAAAAGTGCAAATTATGGCCTGTTTACCAGGAGCATCTGTAACCTTAACATTTGGTCACAGGCACCAATGCAAAATGTGAAAAATATGTTGTGATGATCACAAAACCTGGACAGTTGGAGCACCAAGATAAACTTCAACATCTGACCAGACATATTATTTGAGCCGAATATGTTCACTGGAGAGTTTTGGAGTGAGATGCCGATTGCCTACTCCAACATCTCTGAAACACCTGACGGATGTTCTGATAGACTACATTAAAGGTGCCATATGCAGAAATTGAGGTAAAAATATCCATTACATGACCTACACGCATCAAAAGAATGAGAAGAAATAAAGGCGATGATGTCATTAAAAAATTTTCAAGTTATAGTGCTGCAGAGATATCAACCTTAATTAGCATTAGCATTACTAGCCCCCGCCCGGCAGGTGTTGTAATACCAGTTTCGGCCGTGGGAGGCGGTATGCGGACAACATAACCACCAGCCAACCTGCAACGAATACACGAATAACTCGCAGGGCGTACCTGGACCTGATGTCAATCGTGTGGAAAGTACAGCCCACTACTTTCAGTTCAGAGAAGAGAGCGTAAGGATAGCTGAAGCCCTTGGCAAAAGACCAACACCCGCTACAGGGAAACAACCGCGCTCGGAATCACAAATCAAATCCGATAAGAATACCAGAGTAAACATCGGCACTGCTTTTAATCGCTGGAGACAACTGATGGACCTGAAAGAAATGAGGTTTGACTCCGAACTTGCAAGTTAGATGCTGTTAGTATTTCGCTAGAAGTTTGTTTTATATGTTTGTGTATTTGTTTTCGGGAAGTTATAACATAGAAATGTATCGAAGGCTGTTCGATAAACGTGCTAATGTTAGCGATGGCTAACCGTAGCTGCGTTTGATAATTAGCTAGCTATAACTTAACGTTACCCATTTTATTATATAGGGCTGTGCATGTCTTTACTCATGGACATCTCATCAGTAAAGACGCTCCTGTAATTAGGAGTATATCTCCAGTACGTGTGTTCAGATCAGGATTGCCAGGTTTTCACAACAAATCCTGCCCAGTTGCTTCTGAAAACTAGCCCAATCTCGCTTCCAGAAGGTTCCCCGATAAAACATTGCTTCCCGGGGTTAAAATATAGTTATTTTAGCGGGGTTGCCTTGGTATAATTCGCATTTTAGGGGCTAAGTATCACGTTATTTGTATTGGGGTCGCTGTGACCAGCGGACATGAAAAACAACCACCACAGACTTGGCAACGCTGGTTGGCATTTACTACACGGAGCCGTAATTCACTGACAATCTACACAACATCGATGTTAAAATCGCAGGCGATTCTTTGTCGATTTTGCAAGCGATTTTTTATTTTAACCCCGGGAAGCAATTTTTATCGGGAAACCTCCCGGAAACGCGATTGGGCTAGTTTTGGACTAGTTTTAAGAAGCAACTGGGCAGGATTTGTTGTGAAAACCTGGCAACCCTGATCTGAATGCACATGCTGGAGATATACTTCTAATTACAGGAGCGTCTTTACTGATGAGAGGTGCATGAAAATCGCATTCGATTTTTTGCACAGCCCTATGTATCATAACTAACCTGCTCTGTCTAGTCTGTTGGTCTCCGTGTCCTCTTTGCTTCGTGGTTTTTCTGTGCATAAAAAAATTGATGTGTGGCGTGAAAGCGTGTGAAAAGAGAAAAACTGCGTGTGTCTCACGGTGAATGCTTGAGAGTTGGCACATTAGTTCTCAAGCAGAATAAAGGACAGGTTGATTATTGCTGTTTAGCGTTTGTATTAATCTATGATGTGTCCCTGTTTGCCTACAGGGACATAAAAAAATAAATTAAAAGTGATACGTGGACCAAGGTGTCTGAGATTGTTCATTTTAAGTAAAGGATCCTAATATTTCGTCCGTAATATTTAATATAACCTATTTTAGGTTATAACTCCTTGTGGTTAGTCTGCACGAGATCAACAAGCTTGTTTGCTTTGCGGCCGCTTTAAATACAAAATAAACATTCGAGCTACGTTAGAGCGTCTGAGCGCTCACAAATCTTTCTGCAGCATCGTGAGCAGAGCGGCAAGAGCGATTTTTGACGCTTAGACGCCGGCGGTGTAAACGCACAGTTAGGCTTCAGCTATGGCTGTAGTGTTGTTGTGAAAGTAGGGGCGGAGCATAGAGACTATGCCGTTTCTCGTTTGTTACTCTAGAGTAGACCAATTCACTTTATTGAGGCATACTGCCCCCATCTGTTATGGAATGTGGAGTATGACTTGATTTTTTTTGCCAAACGTTACAGATGGCACCTTTAAACTGAAGAGTCGGAGACTATTCAGAATGTGTATGCACAAAGCTGTGTTAAAGGGGTGGTTGACTGTCTTTTTTCTAGGCTTTATTGGTTATGTACCATGTATAATGCGATACCATGTATAATGCTTCTCATTGCTATGTGAAAATAAGTGTATAGATGGAACAGTTTGTTTGAGCTGATCTGATCATCTGAATGAGAGGGGGAGAGAGAGAGAGATGCAGAGCAGGGCGATGCTAGTTACAGGATTGAGAATCGCTGCTTTAGAACATTGGTTTTGAAACTTGTGAATCCATTAGAATCGTTAGAAGACAGAATCATGATTCATATATGAACAGATTTTTACGCACACCCCTATTCTTCTCTTCAGAATTTTAAAAGACAATATCTCCATTTGCATTGAACTTTCAGCGCTTCAAATTATCAGAAATTGTTTGTGCTCAAACAGCAACACTGCACACTAATGTTAAAATATGAAATCGCAATCAACCACCCCTTTAAAATATTGTCTAGTTTTGAGGTATTCACATTATTTTGTCCAAACCCTGTATGTGTTTGTATTCTCAGCACCATCACAAGGGCCGCTATAGGAGCATTAGTTTTAACAGATCAATGGTTTGAGCGAAACATGCTAATCTGGCTAGTTAAGTGAAAATTAGGGCTGGATAATTAATCAAATATAATTTTAATTACACTTGTGTTTTCCAAAGATGACAAAAACTATAATTCTAATGTGCTTCATTAAAAGCTTTTTGGTAAAAGTTCAAGAAATGCATGATGGATGAAATCCATGAGTAATCGTGTTCATCTTGATTATAATTTTTTCCACAATCACCTAGTGAGAACTATCTGGATAGCACATTCATATTAATGACAGATATTTCTTCATCATTACGTGTGTACATGCACTTGCTTCACGTCTGCATAGAGCGTATTTCTGTCCTAACATGTGTTTGTACCTTTTAAGGGCGGCTCCTTCCTTCTGTGGCCGGTTCTCCTCTGAGTCGCAGCAAAGATCCGGAGGTTTAAACTCCATATTATCTGCCATGGGAATCTTGTACCTTCTCCACCATTTGTTGGCATCGTTCTTTGTTCCTAGAGGCATCCCGTACAGCACACTTTCACTGGTCTCCACATGCATGGGTCCTGACTGCCCCTCCAGACAGTCTGGGACAGCCATAGGGGTCTCCGTCAGCTCGGGGTCCCCTGTCCGCGGATGGGGGCTCAGCGTGGGTGGCTGTGGTGATACAGGAGATTGAACAAGAGACTCAGGGGCTTTTCTAGTGACGGAGTGAGATTTGGAGTATTTGCAGTCGGACAGAGGCTGGAGAGTAGCATCCAAAGGCATCAGGCTGAGCTCCGGCCCAGAGGAGAGTTGCGGATCCACACACATGCGGTGGTGGAAGGCGGTCAAAGACATACGTCTGGGGATCTTCTCGGGTTTATCAGGCTTTTCGACTGACTTGTGTTTTTGGGTGGAGGTTGGAGGGATGGAGCCGGTGTATGAACTTATGCTGCTCATCTGCTCCGGCTTCAACCTACACCAGAAAGAGATTCAGACCTCGAAGAATGAGAATGCACATGGTAAAGAATGTTTACTGTAAAGAATCATGCTTTAATATTTAAAGAAAGATCAAACTCTGGAATATTATTTTGAGTAGCCTGTAATTTTAAGGTTAAAAAATGAAATTTTTAATTGATTGTTTTGAGGTCCATGTTCTCAGAAATTCTTCGCATAATAACTGTGATATGATGCAGTCTGAGATTAAAGCGAGTGCAGATGATCAGTCTGAGAGTAGCTTATGATTTGTAGGGTCTTTCTGTATGTTTTTATACTATTAATATACTGTTGAAATAGTTGAATACAGTGTCCATCTTTCAGCCTAGCACATTTGTGATGCTCAAAATTAAAGTACACAAGATCTCTGGACACAATCAAAAAGTCAAATCATATTCGTACAGGACCTGCATTGACCAGAAGTAGATAAGAAGCAGGATGTTTTCATTACTGGTTGTTAATAAATTAATCAATTCATTGGTTAATGGTTATAGGGGTCCTGTATTGAGAAATCATTGTTTTGACACACCGTATTTTTCTAACTATAAGTCGCACCTGAGTATAAGTCGCATCAGTCCAAAAATACGTCATGAGGAAAAAAACATATATAAGTCGCACTGGACTAAGTCGCATTTATTTAGAACCAAGAGAAAGCATTACCATCTACAGCCACGAGGGGGTACTATATGATATCAAGTGTAGACTACAGGAGCACTGAGCAGCATAGATCGCCCTCTCGTGGCTGTAGACAGTAATGTTTTCTCTTGGTTCATTTCTCTCGGTTCATGTCAAATTAATTTTGATAAATAAGTCACACCTGACTATAAGTCGCAGGACCAGCCAAACTATGAAAAAAGTGTGACTTATAGTCCGGAAAATATGGTATGTGAGTTAATGGTACTGAGTCTAAAAAGAAAACTTTGTATTCCCTTTCAAGGGAACTTCGAACTGTGTCCTCTAGGGGGCGCTATGGGGAACACCTCGTTGTGACCCGTGTGTGAAGCATACATTGAAAAAACACCAACAAGTTGGCCGGTGACAGCCTCTGACATCACTACAGGCGCGACTATAAATCAGCGCCAGGAGAACACATCATTCTTTTCTTCATCTTCATTGACTGTTATGTTTGAAGCGTGCATCTGAGAAACGACCACAGTAAGAGCGATTTTTCTCTGTTTATCATGGCATCCACTAGCAAGGCGGTTAGACATTGTGTACATCCGTGTCTGCATTATTTGACACCTTATGACACACACAGTCTTTGCGTCTCTTGTTTGGACAAAGAGCACGTGCGCGATGTCCTTGAGGGGGCGATCTGCATGCATTGCGAGCATTTTTCTATGAAAAAGCTCCGCTCTCGTCTGTCTCTCTTTTCGGGGAAAGAGGGACAGCCATCTGCTTCCCACGGTTCGGGACCCGCCGTTGCTGAGGCACGGAGGAGAATGAGCTCTTAGGGATCGCAGGTGAATCTCGCTGAGGAGTTTAGAGAGGGACTTTCCCTTTCGCGCTTTTCGGCGACAGACGAGAGTGAACTTCAGGAGGAAGATGTGTTGTCATTAACCCTTTCTGATACTAAAGTTAGTGCTCTGCTGTGTTCTGCCCAGGAAGAGCAGGAGATGTCAGAGAGTGGCGAAGATGCTGAGGCTGAGCTTTCTCAATCCTCCTGCCTTGCGTATGTGAAGTTGTTAGAGATTATGGATCACGCCATGGCAAAGTTGGGCTTGCCATGGAAGCGTGCCAGCAAAGTGATGCCACAAGGTCGCATCGCACTATTTGTCTGACCATAGCCCCCCAGCCCAGGTGAGCCTTCCATTCTTGTCTGATTTACATGCAGATGTCGAAAAAGAATGGAAGAGGCTGTTTTCTTCTCGCATCCATCGGTTTCAGCATACAAGTTATGCCAATATCGAGGCGATGTGCGAAAACGGCTATGAAAGGATGCCCCCTGTAGAAGAGACGCTGGTTAGCTATCTCTCTGTGGGGGAAACATCCTCTCTTAAATCTCCCTCTTTGCCATCTAAGCCCCTCCAGAATACATCCCACTTAAATGGCAGAGTATACGCAGCAGCAGGTCAGGCTGTGGCTTCGTTGCACATGATGGCAGTGCTTCAGGCTTATCAGGCTGATCTGCTGGATGACCTGGATAAAGGCGAGGGCCTTTCAGCTGACCAGGTAGCCGAGCTGTGCCGCACCACAGACCTCTCTCTCTTAGTGCTACCAAGCAGGACACCTCCACCATGGGTAGCTCTATGGTGGCCATGGTGGTAACGGAGAGACATCTGTGGGTGAACCTGGCAGACATCGGGAGGAAAGAAAGGGGCTTTCTTCTTGATGCTCCGGTCTCGCCTTCTAAACTTTTCGTTACATCCATCGAGATGGTGGTCGAGCAGTGTTAGTTTTGACACGAAATTTTAATTTAGTTTTAGTCTTAGTCTTTTGACTATAATTCTTTTTAGTTTTAGTCAAGTTTTAGTCATCTGATTTGTTTTAATTTTAGTCTTATTTTAGTCGACTAAAATTGCTTGGTATTTTAGTCGACTAAAATTGCTTGGTATTTTAGTCGACTAAAATAAGACTAAAATCAATAACAGATTTACTAGACAATTTTTTACAGCTGGTATAGGAAACAAACTTAACCAAAATATATGAAACACAAATTCAACTTTATTTCAACACAACTGTGTCTTTATTTCGATTCAAAAGCTTTTATGCAGCAACAAACACTGTCATGATAATGTAAACAATAACTAGCTGCCAATTGACCATCAATAAAAGAAAAATAAAGTTAGGTCCAGGACCTTAAAGCTTACAGCTGAGCTGAACAATAAGTGCATACATTTAAAGTAAATATTTAATAAGTTGGCAGCTAGGTGGATAAAAAAAAGGAACAAGATTTTATAAGGTATTCATTTGTCTAGCAATATTGTATGTTTTAAATACTACAATATTGCTAGATTTGTATGTATAATGATAGGATGTGAACATTCATGTTTCACATGACTAATATAGAAATATTTGTGATATTGTCAACAAGTAGAACATTATAAAATATACTAAACATTAGTATTAATCAAATGTATTTATCATGATATTACGTATTAGTATTGTGCTCGCATCTAATTTGAAGAAGGGGCTATTTTACAGTACTTTTCAGTTCGTAATATTTAATGCTACAACATCTACGCACTGCACTATTCCAATTTTGCTTAGCTCAATAAACAAAAGAACATCGTTGTGAAATTACATTTGAGAAAATGTCCGGGTGGCTCGTCTGTAAATGTCTTTTCAAATTGGTTGTGTTCTTGCCACGAATGAGCGCTCTGCGTGCTTTACACTTTGTTTTGTTTTGTTCGTCGTCAAACGTGAAGTGAGCTGTGGACATTTTGTCGCTCTTTTAGACAGTAGGGACTTTAAGCAACAGCTGCGAATGGAACGGCTACAGCGACCGGAAGTTTGCCGTCACACCGCTGTAGCCAAGAACGTAAAAGTCACTAAGCAACGGTAAAACAGAACAGCGCAACGCAGCATTAATTCATTTATTGAGATCCAAAAAAATATATAATTTAAAAAAGCAAGAGAAGGATTGCTTTTGGCGTTAAATGACAATCTTTTGTCAGAAGAGGAGTTTTTAATATTGTATGATGTAAATAAGTCTAAAAACATAACATTTATTTACCTAACCTCTCACGTTGTAGCGACTCTGGCAAATCAGCTGTTCTCCCGTAGTAGACCGTTAAATTAGAACGTCATAAAGTAGCAGTTAAATTCGCGCAGGCGCAATACAACGCCAGAATGGCGTTGCCGTTCCACCAGAGGCTGTTGCTTAAAGTCCCTATCACCTCTTCGAATGCCGACTTCCCGGGAGCTCATAAAAGCTGAAAACCTTCGCTTCACGTCTCAATAAGTCAGGCTCTGATTGGTTCTCTTCTCTCATGCAGTCTGTTCTGTTTTGCCGGTTCTTTTGCTCATTCCTCGCATCTCTCCCGTCTGCTGATTTGATTTTCGTCACAGTCTATTTTCGTCTCGTCCTTTATTCGTTGACGATAATGTCAATCAATTTAGTCATAGTTTTAGTCTCCATCAGTGCCTTCTATTTTAGTTTTCGTTTCGTTTTCGTCGGCAAAAATATATTCGTGACGAAAATAATGACGAAAATATTTAGTCAACGAAATTAACACTGTGGTCGAGAAGTTCAGGGAGGCAAGGGTGTGCTCAGCTGCCTTTAAATCCTTCATTCCATGAAGGTCCAGGTCCGAACCCGAACAACATAGGGGTCCTGGCCTGTCTCGATCTGAGGATCAAAGACGGGCGCAAAAGGCTAGTGTAAGGGCAGGGGTAAGAGGAATTGTGGGTCACGTGGAGATAAGCAGGGCCTGAGGGATGTGATTCAGACAAGGCAGCGTTCTCATCCAAATCGGAGCGATACCTAGGTAGCTACTCATTCCCTTTGGGTGTTTTTAACTTCTGCTTTTATCCTGCCCTGCCTAATTCCCCTGTAACCACCAGCTCTCCACCTGATCGAGATTAGGTGCATAACAGTCTCCTATGCTGGACCTATGATCTTTTTGGCTGGTACTATGTTCGTAGTAACCACCTTACTTATGGTCAGGACTAATAGGGGGAGCCCCTTGAGTGGGGCTCCAGTGCATGAGAGTGGGTGAGTATGTAACCCTTTCTGTATATACTTATCTGTATTAAATTGCTGGTGGTTATGTGTCTACTAACAAACTCTGTGATTTCCCTTACAGTGCTCAATTATGGTGTTTACTCTGGTATTAGGTGGCTGAGATCACAGGCTTCTGTGGGAGCTTCGCTGATCATCAGAACTGGCACAGCACTGCAGGGAATTTAATGGATGTCCGGCCAGGTCACCCTGAGGGGCCTCCTGGCTGCTTAGTTGTGCTATCGCATCCAGCGGGAAGTGGAGGTGGTAATTACGGAAGTCTTCCTGTATATACTGCCTCAGGTGATGCACCCCTCGCTAGAGGTTTGTAAAATTTGAGCTTGCCTCTCCCGTGCGGTTCAGCATCTCTGCGATGCTTAGGAAGCTTACACACGCTAAGCTCTGTACTGAAATCCTGTACGGTAAGGGTTACGCGCTCAGCTTCGTTCCCTTTTTGAGATGGTTAGACCTTGGTTCCTTGGGCTACATTCAGCCAGAGTGTATTTGTTTATACACTCCAAGCATCGCTTCCCTCAACGTGAGGGGCTATCTGGGCGATTCTCATGGTAGTTTAGCAGCACTCACCTTTTCCAGGAAGGGTCGCCTATGAGTGCGCTACTCTGAATTCGGGGTTCTCCTCTCATATGAGACTGAGTTCTCTGTCTTTTCCCAAGAGCGCTCCAACATTATTTTAACAGATCGACTTGATTTCTCTCAAACATATTGTTTGAGATGCACCATTCCATCTATGAGCTGCTCGATCCGAGTGCCACAAGAGCCCCTCCCTAGAACAGTATTTCAAAATCCATTTTATGGTAAATGTGCATGTGAGGTCTTTGCGCACTTTCTGAAACCTAGTGCTCATGCTCTGCGTTCTTTCCAAAATCCTATATGATGAGGGCTTTGCACGGTTGCTTTGTGCCCTTTCATGAGTTGATAAAAGCCCCGTCATCTTTGGTGTCACTCCATTTATGTATCCTCAGATACCTATCTAAACAGGGTGTTGCTAAAAGGGATCTGTTGAGACAGCTCCTTCAGCAAGCTTATGAAAGAGCAAGCGGTAGCCCCTGTGTGACAGGCAAGACCTTGTATAAATACTGGGTTCTTAGCCATATCCCTTTAAAGGAATCCTTCCTGATTCCAAGCCTTTAGCTCTACCCCGGGCCGAGGCCTTAACAAATAAAAACTGGGTATGTAGGCCTTTTGCAGTAGGGGATAATGTCATGGACAGCTGTCTAAACATCCCAGGGGAAACTGCCATGGAAATGGTAGAGTTGGTACTTAGTGTTTGCCATTATTCGGACCTGCACTCCCCTCAGCATAGCGGTGTTGGTATACTGTTCCCCATAGCGCCCCCTAGAGGACGCAGTTCGAAATTCCCTTTAAAGGGAACGTCTCAGGTTACGAATGTAACTATGGTTCCCTGAGTAGGATATATGTCCAATAGAGTCTGGGAACATGACGTCGTCAGCAACGCAATGCATTCTGGGACTTTAGGACACGGGCACTGCTGTATGTATTGTATTGGATTGATAATAGACTGTTTTGTTTGCTCTCTACAGCTAAAAAATAAGTTACAATGGTAAAACCTTGTTGTGTCATTAACTGCCATGCTCGTACTCATGACCGGCATGGAAAAATAATTTGAATGGAGTGCGATTTTTCAGCTTTCCCGCTGGAAAACCGCACCTTGATCTCAGGTCTCCGAGTTAACAAAGCGGCGTCACATAGCTTGGTTAGCAGCAGTAAGAAGGAAAAGAAGGATTGTCCCTTTGGTCTGATATATACACACGTATGTATGTGCATTTATATATATATATATATATATATATATAAATATACAGAAATGTACGTTATATAAACAACTTTTTTTGGGATGTGATTAATCGATTTGACAGACTTACATTAAATGTTACCTATGCATGAACCACATCTCCTGC
Source organism: Carassius gibelio (assembly GCF_023724105.1). Lineage (NCBI taxonomy): Eukaryota > Metazoa > Chordata > Actinopteri > Cypriniformes > Cyprinidae > Carassius > Carassius gibelio. Next base: position 10,637,018 of record NC_068375.1, read on the forward strand.
ATTATCAGTGTTATGCATATTGCATACCACCTGTTACAGTAATAACGGCAAAAATTGATCAATTCTGTATCTCTTTATTTGTGCATCATAACACACTGAGGTTAATTTGTACAGTTTACAATAACGCATATTAAAAAGCAAAGGGACAGTGTAACTCGCTCGTTGACGCGGAAAATGTGTAGGTTCTGCACCCATCCATTTGTAAATTGAAGGTGAGACTCGAGAGATTTATCATTTTTAAACTGATCAGAGGTGTACGCTCTGACACTACAAACAAGGTTAGAAAACACATTGGGGAAGGTTACGAGCGGCAGCTCTTTAAGATCATCCAACCACTCTTTGTGTTCGTGCAGATTGAGTTAGTTGATTGTCTTGATTTTTTTTCTAAATACCGCATCTTTGCTTCCTTGTTGAGTTTTTCTTTATATGTAATCTTACACTTGATCTGTATGTCATGTCACTTTCACTTTCACTTTTACTGATAAGCGTGTCCCAAAAAATGGCCGCGACTACCCAGAATGCAATGCGCAGTGATGTAGTTTCCCAAGCTCTATAGTCCAATATATGCTTCAGACACGGGTCACAATGAGGTGTTGCCCATAGCGCCCAATAGAGGACGCAGTGTCTTCTTCCCTACTCAGGGAGCCATGGTAACATTCGTAACCTGAGACGGTTTTCAGAAATCAAAACTTCTTCATTACTCAAAAAAAGAAAGAAAAAAAAACACTTTCTAGTTTCAGTTGAGCAATTTATTGTATGATTACTGAAAGCACTGATTTAATGTGATTGGGAAGTCGGAAATCATCATAAATTGAAAGCAGCTGGAAATGTGTGTCTGTGCTGTGATGAGGATGCTCACCTGGAGCAGCCACAAGGGACTCGCTCTCTTGGGCAGGTGAATCCCCACACAGATAGACTGCTGTTAGACTTACTGCTGCTGGATTACACAAGATAAAAGACCACAATAATTAGTGTATTAAAAGATAATCTATGTAAACACAAATAAACACACATCAGCAACTCATCTCATGCAGTGCTTACTTGCACTGAAGAGGGTTGACGTGACATTCCCTCCAGGCCTCATGGAGCATCTGATTCATCAGCTTCCTCCCAGAATGCTTTGGGCTGACGTTTGGAGCATTCTCTTGACCAGACACACTGGAGATGGTCATCTGATAGCCACTGTCTCCTACAGATGACAGTTCAAACACACACGTGCATATTACACACGTTTACATTTATGTCATGAAGAAATGCTGCAGATTTTTAGAGATCAACGGATATCTGAAGAGGATGACCAGATGAACCTCTAACTACACTTCACTGTGCATCTTCTAGTCATATACACCTAGAATGCCTTGAGGGTGAGTAATTTTCAGGCCAATTTTCATTTTTGGGTGAACTAACAAATTTTTCTCGGTGTGAAAAACATTTTAATTATCTCAAAACCCTTTTTCCACTATAAAGAACTTTTTTCGTAATGGAAAGTCAAGTCACATTTATTTATATAGTACTTTATACAATATGAAAGTGGCTTTACAGAAATAAACAGGAAAATAATGATGCAAACTTAACTCAAAACTCTGCTCTGAATAAGCTCTACAGAAGACAATATTGCCCTTTTAGATCAATTAATTTCAGTGTTGATTCAGTTCAGTTTAATAAGTGTATATGGTGCAAAAATGTATTATGTAAATAAATTATTCAGGTTTAAGACATAATATAATAGTGCCATTATTAATCTGATCAGTGTCATTGCTGTCAAATTGATGACATTACTGAATATTAAGTCTATATCAAGTGTTTAAATCCCAAATGTTTCATGTATTTGAAAATGTTCTACATGGAACCACAGATGCCAATTAAGAAGATTAATTTGTGAGGGTGTACAACTCTACAAGATGTTTTGGGAGTGTTACCTGAGCAGGCCCTTCCCGGTGAGGTGGGGGGTGTGAGAGGTGTCCCACAGCTGGAAGAATCTCTGAGCAACACCTGCGCAGGTGCGTCACTCTGAGCCACCAGAACTAGGGCTTCTGGGTAAACCATCCGAACTCCTCCTAAACACAAACACACACACAGACGTGAGGTCTTTCACAACACTGACACACACATTTACACATGTTGTTATGAAGTGCTGACCTACGATGACCTCAAGTGCAACATAACTGTGAGGGTCAAAGGTCAGGTAGCCGTCCTCGCCATCCATCTCTCTGTGTTTCAGCACCATGGGGTAGAAATGACTCCAGTCCTCCATGAGTTTCCGCACTGCAGGGTCGCTCATCTTAAACGCCCGACCCGTCAGTGCCCCGCACAGGCCATACGGACTCAACACCACTACAACATACACACACATAGCACTCATCATCATGTATGATGCTGGTTCATTCAGCAGTGCAGTGAATGCAGTGAGGATGATGGGACGAACCCTGCAATGAGCGGCTCTGGGCCAGATGCACGTGATCCTCTGTCACATGATACAGTGGCTGATGCTGTGAAACTTCCACGCTGGTGCACACGCTGCTGTCGCCATGCAGGAAGAATGAGAAGCAGCACGACAGGTGCTCACTGCACACACACAGACAGAGAGAGAGAGAGCTAAACAGTCTGAAGTACAGTATATGAAACCACATGTGCGTGTGTTCATCACTGTATGAGCCTGCAGGGGGCGACAAACCCATACACTCCTCAAACTCTCCTCCCTAAGTTTTCCTCAAAAGCCCTTCAAACACTTATCTGGTGTGGCAACTTGCTGTTGTGAAAGTGTTTCCTCTGAGGAGTTTGTTGTGAGTTATTCACACTTTCATAATCAGAGATGTTTAGAGTTTCTCTTCTGCAGTGACACGTGAAGAAAGGCTTGTAGATGAAGATGCTGGATGGACACTTACCTGCTACTGAGGGGTTTCTCTTCACTCTTGTATGGCTTGACAAACCACTTCCCAATGCGAACAAAATCTTTATCCATCAAGCATCTGTAAATCAAACACATCAGCGATTCAAATCAGCGAAGCTACATAGAACTTTGTATTATGGGCAGGTTTGTGTCTATGTGCAGTATTAAAGGGCTCATATGATGCACTTTCAAGTTTTTCTTTCTCTTTGAAGTGTTAAAATGCTGTTCATAAATAGATAAGATCTGTAAAACTGCAAAGAATAAAGTCTCAAACCCAAAGAGATATTCTTTATAAACGTTAATACTCTCTCAAAACCTCCTACAAACTTCGTTTAAACATATCCCAATGTCTACATCATGATGTGGGAAGATTTGTGTAATTTTTACGCATAGAAAGATGGCGTAACTTTAATTCTCGCTGTTGCCACCGGCCAATGCCGTGGAGACGCTGTTTCGCTGTGAAAGCGAAAATACTTTTTTGGCCTTCCAAAAGAGGACACAACTAGAAATCAGTGGTCAATTTGTATTAACAACACTGTTCAAGAACAGTTCAACCCAAATATTCAGCTAACATCAGACTGTTTTCTGATCCTGGGAGAATAGACTACAATGTTGGCGCTTCTGACTCACAGTCTTATAAGTACGTTTACATATTTAAACGATTTGCCACCGATGATTCAAACACGTGTTTTAGGGCTGTCAATGAATATTCTAAATTCGAATATGTATTTGAATAGTTTTTAAAAAACTGATTTCGAAGGTGAAAATTTATATTCGAATAAAAAGAAATGTGGAAAAAAACGCCCGCAGTAATAGAGGCGTGGTTGTCTGCTTTGCGAGTGGGCGCGCGAGCGGGCCTGAGGGTTCAGGGACAGGTCACAGGAGTCGCACTGTCTGGCACAGCATCACTGCTGAAAGTTGACGCGTCTTCATGGAAGATGCCAGCAAGTGCAGAGCCCAACTCGACCACAGCAGAGAAAGTGGGGTAAAATTGTTGAACCGCAAGATAAAAGTTGTATGCAATCTATTTAAGATACAGTTAGCATACCATTCGACCACTAGCAACATGAGGTCACATCTCAAAAAGGTGCACCCAAATGAGTATGGCATAATGAATGTGTGGAACTCCAGCTGAACAGTCACGTCTTGACACTTAACATTACTTTGCATCACCCGCCACAAGTTCTTTGTCTGCAACACGACAAGAGGCCATAACGGATAAAATAATTTCGTTCATTTGTAAGGACATGAGACCGATCAGTATCACGGATGGGGCAGGCTTCGGGGAGTTCTGTCAAGCAATGGAACCGAGATTTGATTATTTATCGTTTCATGTCAAGGAATAGTTCCATGTTTACCACAGCACAGCTCGCTCGGGAATATTCAATGTCAGTTCTATATGCTGTAAAACTTCAATTAATATTAATAATATTTGTTTCAATCACTGAATGAAGCCTGCTATATTTGGGACAACAATCGCGACCTTAAATTGCTTGCACAAAACTCTTGATCAGCACTCAAAATTAGTTTGTTCATTTAAACCGTTATGCGCAGGGAACGTGAGGCTGAGAGAGAGTGAGGTCTGCAGTTTTGCCTATTAGTTGATTCCCTTGTTTTTGTGTAGGTATTACATTGTCATATATGTTTAAACGTAAATAGACTACCTATACAAGTAGTAATGTCCATTTGTATTATTTTGTCCTGTTATTGACGTAATGCGTGTCATTGACAACATTCAAACAGATGTCCGAATAGTTTGAATATTCGTGTTTTTTCAAACGTCATTTTTGAGCAATTTTGACAGCCCTAACGTGTTTTGAGCAGTGTAGAGCAGCGGTTCTCAATTCCAGTCCTCTGGTTCCCGTATGTGGAGATATTGCGCAGCACAAATCTGTGAATGAATGTTCTGAAGTGAGGTAAAGAACAGATTTCCCCTGCTCAGGGAGTAGGAAGCAATGAACACTGTGTAGGGACCATGTCAATGGGAACACAGTTCATGCACAGAGCTTACTTCTAAGGAGCTGATTATCTGAATCAGATGTGTTAACAGAGAGATATATGTTAACACATCTGACAAAATATGCAGAGCTGGGGGCACAAGGACTGGAATTGAGAACTGCTGGTGTAGGGTAGAGCTTGTTGTCGTTCATTTCTCTGATCAAAAATGCAGACATGGCTTTATGTTTATGCAGCGCAATGCAATGCAACGCAACACATAAAAACACAGTATAAGTCATTATAATCAATAATTATGTCCCCACTGGATGCTACAAATGGATCGTTTGTAACGGGTTTTATTGTTTTTGTCTTGTAGCACTGATGTTCTGAACGAGACATGCATTACAGTATGACAAGGAGTGTAACATTTCCGTCACACGCTTGAGGCATTGGGCCAGTCACAAAGCACTGGACAGCTGGCCAATCAGCGTACACATCGCTTTTCAGACCGAAGAGCTTCGTAAAAAATAATTTGTTTCAGAAAGGCAGGACATAGAGGAGAAACAATAAAGTACAGTTTGTGTAAAATAAGGTATTTTGAACCTGAAACAGCATAAACACATTTCATTACACCAAATACACAAAACAATGTTATTTTTAGCAACATCATATGACCGCTTTAATATGTTCAGTATGAATGTGTGTACAGTAAGTGTGTTTACAGTATGAGCATGTACAGTATGGAGGCTTGTTCAGTATAAATGCATGTACAAAATGAACATGTACAGTAAGAGCGAGTGTACAGTAGAAGCATGTACAGTATGAACACGTACCTCTCCAACAGATTGTGAATAGCCTTGAAAAGCAGTGTCCGGCACTCATATGACAGGCCACATTCCCACAATCCCTCCTCCACCACTGTAAGACAATAGCACAACACAGAAGTTAATCACCACTACCTGTACTGTTACAAAACTGTGCACACACACACACACACATAGAGCAGTTGATCTGAGGATTATCGTGTGTGTTGCTCATCTGTCATCTCATCTTGTGAGCGCTCAGATGTCCCCTCAGTAGCAGCACTCAATGTCTGCTCTGAAGGGCCCCCGGGGCCCCTGAACAACACAGAAACACATCAGATGCTCATATACATACAAAACAAAAGGAAACATACAGCTGCCAAACAGTCATTACAGGACCAAACACACAGAAATATGAGATACAAAACAAATTAAGAGGCATGTTTCTCCTCACTAAACCCTTTTCTGTACACATGCTGCCAATGACATGCACATCAATACATCACTGAAAAACATACAGCCATAGTGTGAAATATTAGAAAGCTTTTAATACATAGTGGTGAAGTTCTGAGAAATTAATTTGAATTTGAGGAATTATTTTTTTAACTATAACATTTTGAGAAGATAAACTGATTTAATCGAGGGGAAATTAAAGCCACTAGCTCCAACTTCACCAACATAAAAAAAAATTGTCTGTCTATGCCATTTTGAGTGAAAGTCATAAGCTAAAATATGCATAAAGCACTGAACTGAGGCTTTGAGAGAGCTGAATCTCTATCACAGACACAAACCGTGGAGCACACGCTGATGTTTGGGTGTGGTGGCACTCCGTGAGCTGCTGCTGTGTTGATGTTTCACAGCAGACTGAATGAAATCTCATACTTGCCAGAATTCCCTCATAACCATGGCAACACAGCTAGAGAACACACACACTCACAAACACACACACTGTACTGTTAATGGACACAGACACACAGATGAGCAGCACTGAGTGAAGATCTGACTGTCTGTACCTGCAGCTCTCTCTCTCACACACACACACACACACACGTGATGAGATCTTCACACTACTACGTGTCTCATGTGACAGTATGTGACACACACTCAGCCCTATCAACAGTTTTTGTCAATTCAAGTAAAAAAATCATCTCTTCTCTGTGTATTTATTCTTTAAAGACAGCCATGCACTTTTCATTGATCTGTTTGCCTTTTGAAAGCAGAAATGTGCAGCTTATGTTTTGTTTAATTCAATGATTTATGATTTGATCTGTAAAGCATGTGAATGATCATAGTGCTGCAGTGCTGAACATCTACTGACATGTTCCTGACGTGCATTTGCTGTCTGCAACACACAGACACGATGCACTGGCATTAAAGCTGCAGTAGGTGACTTTTGTAAAAATATATTTTTTACATATTTGTTAAACCTGTCATTATGTCCTGACAGTAGAATATGAGACAGATAATCTGTGAAAAAATCAAGCTCCTCTGGCTCCTCCCAGTGGTCCTATTTCCATTTGCAGAAAGTAATCCGCTCCCGGTAAGAAACAACCAATCAGAGCTGCGGTCTGTAACTTTGTTTGTGTTCAAAATGTAGAAAAATTTATATAATAAGCGAGTACACCATGAATCCATTTTCCAAACCGTGTTTTTAGCTTGTCCTGAATCACTAGGTTGAACCTATAATAAGTGTTTATATTCTGACTATTCGAGATTGCTTCGGGGGTACCGCGGCGGAGTAACCCAGTACCTTTGTGATTCTTCATAGACATAAACAGAGAGAAGTAGCTCCGGCTACGATGTTCTTCCGCAAGACGCAAGCAGTTCTGTTTATTAACCACTAGTGCGTCAAAAGTTACCTACCACAGCTTTAATGTTTTACAGAAACAATGAAACCGAAAATTGTCAAGTTTTATTTAGTTGTAAACCAATGTTTGTCTGTAATTTTCCATATTACATTTGGGGGTAACTGAATCCGCCGTGTTTTCAGGGTGTTGTATTCTCAGCTGATAAATTTTATTTGTCATAGTAAAGTTCTTTATTCTTGATATTTCAGTCGAATAGACAATATCACTGTATGGCTTTACATGGACATGATATGAAATACAGTATGTAACTTCACAGACAGCAATTGTGTTTGGTGATTTCAGAAACAGTCTAGATATGTGTCCTGTACATCCACTGAAAGCATGTTACTGTAAGCACATGAGGTCTCAGATGAGTTTATTTTTTATTTGGTGGTAAGTGGTAAGAGATTTTAGTACTGAAATACAAAGCTTGTTTTGAATCTGCTGCACTCATTCAAGCTGTTATTACTTCCACTCTTGTATGATCTCACATGCTTCAGTAACTGGCCAGTAGATCTTGAGTGAGTTCACACGTGTTTATTTCAGGCTGCTCTCTCTCTCTCTCTCTCTCTCTGCTCAACACAAATGAGCAGTGACTGAACTGGGTCGCCACTGCATGTGCTGCAGGGCCTCAGTCTGGCCACTAGTGGGAGTCTTGCTGGTGGTAAAGCTCCTCTAGAGTCATGCAGCCGATGCCAGCATGTCTTCAGTCCGTCCAGTCCTGATCCATATACTGAGAAGCAGAAGCCACACTGCACTCTGAAAGAATCTGAATGCGGGACTGAACCACCTCAGTGATCAAGGGTGTGTACAGTTCACACATCACTCATGAAATTGATGACTGACACAGTGGTAAACACAGCAACATTCTGAGAATTATGTTTTTTTTTCTTTTTTACTAATCCACCATTGATATATTTTGAAAGACTCATTTTCTAAAGACTCATCTTTTTCGCCAGCACTTGACCAACTAATATTAACACTTACCTTTTCTTATTCTTGGGAGGAGGAGAAAAATAAGCTACGTGTTCTGTGCTAGACTAACTGAGACTTGTCATGGCACTTGTATACTGTTGTTGTTCTCTTGTTGGTCTGATTGCTATTGTTGTCATTTGTAAGTCGCTTTGGATAAACTATTAAATGTAAATGTCTGCTAAATGATTAAATGTACAGCTTTTAGGTTCTTTTAAAGATGAATCAAGTATGAAAACACGAGAGAGACATCTGACAGTCTCAAACGTCCATTAACAGCAGTAAAATAAGATGTCATAATAAACAATCATGTAATGTTGACTCTCCATCCACAGCACATACAGGCTGGTCTGTGTAATTCAGGCTTCAGTGAAAGGAATGTAAGTACTTTTGGAGCTGTATGACCACAGGAACTCAGTCCGACAGCACATTCAAAAATAGAATCACATCTGTGTTTCCAGGTAAAAAGACTTTCTGATCTTTCAGAGTAAACCGACACACAAAGCTCCAGCTAACACAAAACTCCAGAAACTCATTCACATGACTCAAACTTTTGTTTGACTTTTGCACGTATGAGTCATTTTTCATAAGAGTGGACCCAACTGTAGGAATCTCCAGAAACTCTGTCACTCTCTCTCTCTCTCTGCATAACATCATGATCCATCTAGTACATCAGATCATCTCATGCTCATCCCTTAAAAACTCCACATTCACACACACTCACATGCCAATCACTGGTTTCTGTTATCATAAACACTCACTCACTCACTGACTGACTGTGCATGAAGAACAGAGCAATGTGTCAGCGAACAGAAGAGACAAATCCATCAGGAACAACATCAGGAATCAAACTGCACTGACTCTAATCAGCCAATCATCAGCAGCTCTTCATTAAAGCCACCTGCTCTGATTTATGGAAAGGGAAACAAGCGATAAGAATCTGTTCCCTTCATGATGTCTGTATTCTCTCGACTGAAGTCATAAAGCTGCAGTGTTGAGTTCTGCTTTAAATCGACGCAATGGCAGCATGCATGTGATTGTGAATGACACAACACGTCATATTATACACACAACTCATGCTGTAGATCTCACTCCAGTGGCATTTACATGACACTAATAATCCACTCTAATTTAAAATGAATATAGATTTTGCATATGCCTAGTTCTAAAAATGTAAAGTAAAACATACGTGCATAATTTTTAAATCCTTCAAATTATGAGAACACATATTTTCCTGATAATTAATCCGTTAAATTCTGTTATGGACAGTAGAGACCTTTGAAGTCAAAAAGTTTATGAATCACTGTATTATGGGGATATTAATTCAGTTATGTTAGTAGTTTAGCAATGTTGACATTCCTAAAAGTCATTGACATTCATTATGTTGTTTTTATGTTCTGTGTCAGAATGTGCTGATGTTTATTTCTGTTCTGAGTCAATAATCCATAATAATGCTTTGTCCAGGGAAAAAGTCCATCCCGTTTTCTTCAACATCAAAATCTTTGGCTTGTAAATGGTGCTTGGTCTCTGCATATTTCTCTCCTGATTTAGATCAGACAACTTTTTAGACTACCTGTATTTTAGTTAAAAATGTCTCGATGGATTTGTTTCTTACAAACATGCATTTTCTGGCTTCACAAGACATTAATTGATGGACTGCAATTGTGTGGATTATTTGTGGATTATTGTGATGTTTTTTATCAGCTGTTTGGACTCTCATTCTGATGGCACCCATTCACTGCAGAAGAGCCATTTTTGGGTGAACTATACCTTTAATATGTCATGTGTTTAGGCAAAACTGAAACACACAATGGACCAATCAGTGGCCACTGCTACAATTTATAATAAAAGTGTATGAGAGGAGAAGAAGCCAGTTAGCATTCAGGATCTTCACTGCAGTTGTCATCATCGCTCACTGTTTCTATTTTCATCAGCTGAACTTTGTGTGTTTCTGCTGTTTAAGGAAGTAGTGTGAGTCACCTGGTTTCTTGCGAAAAAAAAAAAAAAATTGTTCACTTCAGCAAACAGTGATGCTGTGCTTCCTTTTTCATGACTCAGATGATGACGCTTTTAACACTGCTCTTGACTCATTCATTCCTTCCTTCTATTCAGGTGCACTGGGGCATAAACAGGAAGTGACTGTGGTCATGCCCAAAAAAAACAGGAAGTCCTGTGAAACATTCGCAGACGTCAGATTCTCCTTGCCGGTTCAAAACATCTCAGCGAGTGACCACAGCGTTATTACAGGTGCAGTAATCCTGTGTGTGTAAATAATGATGTAGACGATTCTGCTTAATGAGTCATTATGGGTGAACACATGTCATCAACTGTCACTCTAATCACCACCACTCCAGTCATTATATCTCAGTAACAGTATACATCACAATATAATAATTCAACTTAAAACTCTGAGTTTGGGACTGACAACCTTATTTTCTGACAAGTGTGGCTCTCAGACCACCCCGTTCTCACAGCAGCTCTTGTACAGTATTCGCTCGCGGATCTTTTAATATGAGACTGTGTAATAAAAGCAAAAGATTTTCTCCATCAATCATCAGCATGAGAGAGATTTACGATTATGCTGAAAAAAATCATTTCAGAGTGGATCCCGAGGAGAACAAGGGAAAATGTGAAAATTGTAGCTGAGAGGATATTTGGGAACGGCACAGATTTGAGAGAGCAAGAAAAGGAACAGACTAAGCAGCAAAGAGGAGTTTCTTTGTCACACAGCAGTGCATTCAGTGCTCAACATGCCGTTCACAACACGACCGCTCTTACATTCTCAAACACAGTGCATAAATAACCATTAAATGATTCAAAACTGCACCTATTAAACTAAATTGTAACCCAAAACACACACATGCCACGGTCAGCTTCATCAGCACACAAGAAAACAAACTTGCTGTTTAAAACAATATCATCCCTGTATCATCAAGACAACAACTCGAGCAATGAGCGTCCAGCTCCTAATCATGCTCACAAGTACAGTTTATATATATATATATATACAAATTGTATTTTTTTTAATTGAGCTCATTCTATAATTGATGAACTTGACACAGTTATTGAATCGAACTGAATCAAAAATCAACTGACTTCAATTGAACAAAACTGACTACTGCATTGCAGCATAATGAATTCTGTTTGCATTCTTGAATCACTGTTTTCTTGTTTAACACTGTAAAGGTACTTTGGCACAATCTGACATTAGTACACTCAGCAGTACTTTAACCATATTTCAAAGACAACAAAAGTAATTATGAAATTATTTGTGGTTGCTGTTCAGCACCAGTTAGTCAGTCTTACCCTCCAGCTCACGGTGGATGATATCGGTCAAGTTCGGTTCTTCACCCCACCAGAAGATCCAGAGCTCTTTGGCATCCGGTTTGATCTTGCGCCTCCACACACACAGCAGGTTCGCACGGACGCACTGCATGAAGCTGCGCAGAACCGGGTCGTCCTGCGCTGGAGCGGAAATCCCTGGCCCATACGCCAGAGCGCCAGCACTGTAGCAGCGCCATTTAATGCCCGTCAGCTCGGCCTGCACAGGAGAACAATAAACACATCAGACAATCACAACACCTGGATCTATACATGCCATTTATAATGTCATATCACTGTAATGAAACGCTTTTGATAAGTCAATGATACACAATAAAGAGCAGCTCTATTTGTATCTGATAATGCTGCATTATCTGTGTGCAATTCTCCTGTTTATAAGGCCATTATCTCTGGAGATTAATAGTCATTGGGTCACTGCAAACATCCCTGTCTGAAACAGCATGTGTGCACAGACATTTACCTGGGAGCATCAGTGAATGCTGCATATAATCTGTTCATTCATTAACACATCACTGTCAATGTAATAAATCAATATAAAAAATAAAATGAAAAAGTTTCCCTTTCTTATACTGTCAACTGGTTTATTAAACAATTGCTGATCATTGTTTTCCTTTATGATGTGTGTAGTATGCATATTTTGTGTTATGAATAAGCTGAAAGAGTGTGATATATTCCACCTGTGGGAGCCAAAGACACATTTTTATGAGAATGGATAAACAAAGATTCAAATAAACAGGTAAATTGTTGTAGACAAATGTTAACTGTGACAGCTGTTCACTTTAACTCCAGTGATCAGTGTGTTGAGTCTGAGAGAGACAGTGTTGTGAGAAATCCTCTCAGTCAGTGTTTGACATCTTCAGCGTGAAGGATCAGATCTAAGAGAAGCGTGTGAAACTGTGTGTGATCGGACGCGCTGGAAACACATGCTTCATCACAGAGGAACTGAACTAAGAGAATTCTCTCTTAATGAAGAGAAGTGAGTGAGAAGCTTCACGAGCATCACTGATCCAGCAGATCTCACAGCTGATATCTGAAGAACATGAACATGAAATACACGTGTGTGCTTTCATTACCAGCACAGTCACCTCTTTTTACTTCGATTCAAATTATAATATCACTCTGTCATAACAGAATCTGTCCTGTCCTGCACTTTCTATACAATCTTGTTATGTTTCGGCATTTACCCTTTAAAAATAATGGTTTGATATTCACAGTATTTATGATGATGACATCTTCAATAATATTTCCTATCACATGCTGCAGTATTTCACTGGCCTCATTAAGCATGAGAACACTGACTGTAAGTAATGTGGAGGAGTTTAATGATATCTGCTAGCTGAGGTCATTTTTGGCAATGTTAAAGGATTGACTCAAAACCTCTCTGGAAAGGGACTGGCTTGTAGGTTAATATTTTTTAGATGATTATGTGTGATTTATTAATCTCAGATGCTCCATAGTTCCTTCACTCGGCATCCGATACAAACTGAACACAACACTTTCTCCATGTAAGACAATCTAATCTGTTTAGCTAGTTGTTTAGTTAGCTGTGATTTTAGCGTTGAGGAACTTCTCTCCAGATTTAACTCCACCTGTTCTAATGTTTTAAATGCTGTGGCTCCTTTAAGGGCTTTTCAGTCTAAAGCCCGTACTGAACCCTGAATTGATGATTCTATTCGTTCTCTCAGACGTTGTTGTAGAAGAGCAGAACGAAAGTGGAAAAAGGACAGGCTTCATGTTTCCTTTGAGATATTAAAGGACTCTCTTTTTAAATATGACATGTCGACATTTGTCAGATATTATTAACAAAAACTGTTCTAGACCAAAGACTCTTTTTAACATTATTAATGCTACTCTTAATCCGTCGGCCTGTCGTTTTTCTGAGGATTCTTCTCTTTCATGTGAAGAATTTTTTATTATTTTTCGATGGTAAAATTAGGGATCTCCGGCTGGGGATATCTCCCTCGGTTTGTTATCCATCTAATTGCTCCATCGCAAATACATTTTTTAGTCAGTTTAAACTAATCTCTCTTCCAGATTTGCTGCAAATAGTTGAGCACCTAAAGCCCTCGGGCACGTCTTTGGATATTATTCCTCCTTTTTTACTTAAGCAAGTTTTTATTGACATCGCTCCATATCTTTTGTTTATCGTTAATCGCAGTTTAGAATCTGGCAAAGCATGCAGTGGTTTACCCACTGCTTAAAAAACAGAATCTGGACGGATTCTGGAAAAAAAAAAATTCACAGTTACAAATTTTTTTATCTGACAATTCAATGTTTGAAACATTTCAGTCAGGTTTTCGTAAATGCCATTCTACCGAGACTGCACTCTTGAGGGTTCTTAATGATATTTTGATATCATGTGATTTGGGTGATTTTGCAGTCCTGGTGCTCTTGGATTTGACGGCTGCTTTCGATACAGTCGATCATGCTATTCTCATTGATCGTTTAGAACATTGTGTTGGTCTAAGAGGTGTTGCTCTTGATTGGTTTAAATCATATTTTGCAAATAGGAGTTTTTCAGTCAAGATGGGTGAACATTACTCGAGTAATGCTTTTTTGCCCTGTGGGATTCCTCAGGGTTCTATTTTGGCTCCTTTGCTTTTTTCCCTCTATATGCTCCCACTTGGCTCAATTTTTTAGAAAACATGGTTTGTCATTTCACTGTTATGCGGATGACACTCAGGTTTATTTGCCTGTCAAACGAAACTCTGTGGGTCTTGAGTCTCTTATGACATGTTTGGCAGATGTAAAGACTTGGCTTTCCTTATTTTTTTTTAATTTTCAATGAAAAGAAAACTGAAATTATATTTTCTGGTCCATCTGAATTTTCAAATTCCCCAAAAATTGATTTGGGAGGGATGAATCTGTGTTTAAAATCATGGGTAAAAAACCTTGGCTTCACTTTTGATGATGGCTTAAAGTTTGACCGACAAATAAATTCAGTTGTCAAATCTTGCTTTTTTCAGCTGCGTCTGCTTTCGAAAGCTAAGCCTTTTCTTTCTTTTAAAGATTTTTAAAAAGTAATTCACGTTTTTATTTCATCAAGGCTGGACTACTGTAACTCACTTTACTTTGGGATTAGCCAGACAGCTTTATCCCGCTTGCAGCTTGTTCAGAATGATGCGGCTAGACTCTTGTGTGGCGTCAAAAGGAGGGAGCATATTACTCCTATTTTATGCTCACTACATTGGCTGCCTGTTTGTTTTAGAATTGATTTTAAGATGTTGCTCCTCATCTTTAAATCTCTGAATGGTTTGGCTCCACTTTATCTCAGGGAGTTGCAGACCAAGTATAAACCCACTAGATCCCTTCGGTCTTCCAACCAGGATCTATTGTTTACCCCAAAGTTGAGGCTTAAGTGCAGGGGAGACCGTGCTTTCTGTATTGCTGCCCCCAGGCTTTGGAACACCTTGCCACTGTCCATTAGACTAGCCTCTTAATATTTTTAAGTCCAGGCTAAAGACATTTTTATTTTCAAAAGCGATTGTACAATGTTATAATTATTTTTTTTATTTTTTTTTCGTTGTGTGTTTTTCTCTGTTTTTAATGACCTAATGGAAAGCACATTGGTTATGTTTACGACAGAAGTTGTAGTTAATTGTCCTATATAAATAAATTGTCATTGTCATAGTTTTACAGTATGCAACTTCCAAAATGCAATAAAAGGTTTTTATTAGCTCACCTGGAAACAAAAGTGAATTTACAAGTTACTGGGTTAATAGAGCAAGAGCTATTAAGGAGAACTAGTGCATGAGTTTTCTAACAACTAAAGATTACCAAAAGCAGAAATGTTATGAGGTATGTGTACCAGGATTATTAAAGTTTACTAAATCAAAAAAAAAAAAACTTTTCATTTAGTTTTATTCGATGTACTAAAATAACTAAACCTAAAATAAAAACTATATAGACATTTAAAAAAATATAAAAATAACAAACACAAAATTGCTAAAACAATTAAAAATGAAAATAAAAATGAAAAATACAAAGTAAAACGAATTAAATAAATAAAAAAATAGTATCTCAATGATACTAAATAACATTGACGTACAGAGCAAAAATATAAATATTTTTAATGTATCTTCCAAATATCTAGAGATTCTTGAAACAATAAACATTTATTTTAGAAGCAACACAACACAAAAGATATTTTATATATTTTAACAGACAGATCACACAGTCAGTACATGTGTCCTGTTGTCATTATTGAAATGATTTATTTTATTTTTCATGCTGGTCTATTATTGAAGTAATAACTATTTCAAATAACAGTGCCTCTAAGCAGCAGGTAAACATCTTGTTAGTTGCTGTAGATGTTGGTCAGGTCGTCAGAATAAGCAGCGGTGCGATCATCTCCTGTTCGATCAAAGCTCTGGCTACGCAATAAAACATGGTGACTCTACCAGTGTTTACTCAATTTATACTGATCACAACAAACCTAACAGTGCAGCTGTAACCTCTTCACGTGAATGATACAAAGATTAAATGTTCCTGAGATGTTGCGGCACAAATTGCAAAATTGCAATTGTAGAATTGTTTCCTAAGAATGACCCAGAAATGCTGTTGCATCGACAGGCCTCAAGCAAAAAACTTGGCGGGTGTCAAAACAAACATTATCTGAAGCAAGGAAGAGCTCCTGATGGCCCCAGCTCTGATCTCCTGGACTTCTGAAACACACACACACACACACACACACACAATATATTTCTCTCACACTTGCAGAACTGCTGTCATCTCCAATCATATCCATGGATTGAAGTGTTCACGGGATCAGGAAATAATGCTGATGTCAGTCTATTCTCCTGCAAAAGTGTTCCTGCAAGTATTTGCTAATATACTCTATAAAGTTCTTAACTCCTTTAACAACCACAAATATGCTATAAACATACCATAATGCAGCTGGTTATTCATTGGTGAATTAGTTGGGGATGACATTAGTGTTAACAGCAAGACTTAAATCTAAATTGTAGTACAAGACATAAGTCAATGAGTAAGTCATTCACACTGGATGACAAACCTACTGCAGAAACATCAATGAGAATGGCAGAAACTGCACATAAACAATGAGTTTCACCAACACAGTCATCCAGAGCTTCTTCTGCTATCACTTCCATTAGCTCTACAAGCACTCCAACAGAGAGTCTGAATCAGAGACTGTAGACCAGGGTCTGGACCTCAAGGGTCACCGTCCTGTGACAGGTCTCCAGAAACCAAGGAAGCTACTGATGTTTTCTTAGCATTATAAGTACAGTCACCTTGTGGAATTAAGGTTTTTTGCTACTGTCGCCTTTGGCTTGATTAGTTAGAACTCAAAAGACACTTAATTTTCAGTCATATTATCAATTTGACAGCACTGACACTATAAGAACAAAACGGAACTGATCTTAATAATGATTCTGTCATATCTGTCATATGCAGGGCTCTGTATTCATTTAGTGTTTGTTCTCTGAAAATCAGAAAGAGGGTATCAATGACAAAAGGAAGCCTTTAGGGTCTGTCGACACAAAACATAGTGTCCATGAAACATTAGACATGTTCTGATCGGCACTGGAGACTCAACAGCATGAACCGAGGCGCTTTCATTGCTCCTCTTAAATTATCAGTAATAAAAGAATCTCCATGCTTTCCACAAAGGACATCAATAACAAAACTCACAGAGACAGTAGGAGAATTCTAGAGCAGATAATAAGCCAACAGTCCGACCCCTTCAATTATAACCCACTGGAATTAAATGAACCCAATCACTGTGTCATTTCTTGTTTTGGGCTCGCTCGAGTTTGAGAGGAGCACACGACGGCCTCAGGACTCTAAACAGAGGCTTTCATTCTGCTGCCACCTTTACCAGGCCACACAACAGCAGAAGGTGCCGCTGTACCCGTTCCGTCACAGACATCAGCCTCGGGAGTGCAGAGAAGAAAAGCGACCTAATTAGAGCAGGCATCGTCCCGCAGGGCAGAGTGACGGATGGACCTGCCAATCATCAGCCAGGAGCCTCGCACCACAAAACACCGTGTCAAGCGCCGACTTCTCACCTGTCAAGGGCCGTCTCAGCGGGCAAACAGCCTGACTGTAGTTATGAACAATGAACAAAGCTGACTGAAGTCGCTTTGCTGGCAAACAAAGGCCACAAGGCAGATTCAGTTCAACACGGCAGAGCAACCTAAACCGCTGTCCCTGTTTATGCTAAATTATTAACAGGCAGATAAATAAACCAAAGCCTCCTTTACCAGCTCATCTCCTGTGTGACTTAATTAACTCTGACAGGCACGGAGAGACGGGAGCGAGAAAGAGAGGGAAGTCGAAACAGTTGCTAGGCAACATACAACATCTGTAGGATTTCAGCAACTTATTCCATTTTCAGGATTCTGTCTCCAGGGTTACAGCAGAGTGATGCTGTTGCCAGCCATTCGCAAGGCTTTTCTATTGACTGCACAGGACAAAAGGGATGTAATTCGCACCAGCTCAAGGTTTCACATGCTCCATGATCATAACTTCACTGGAAAACGTGAACAGAGTCTTGATTTGTCGCCAGACAGCTGACTGCACGCTTCTGTCCGGCAGGATCGTATCGCTGGATCAACCTGGCATTCAAAAGGTTCAAAGATCACCCACTCAGATCTTCAGTACTCCTGTTTATCTACTCATAACTATCTGTCTACCCAAACAGACTCATTTGGCAGACACTCTGGTCAGTCACTGTGTAGCTTTGTAAACATTACATTTTTCAGACACTTTTATCCAAAGGGACTCACACTGCATTTAAGGGTATATACCGTACTTCATGCATTTCTTTGGATACGACCTTGCAGTTGATAAAGCCATACTCTGTTGAGTTGTTGAGCTGAAATCTTTGTTTGGGAAAGGAGATCAGTCACATGATTCGCAGATCACAGTAGTGTAATAATCCACAGCAGAATGCATAACATTACAGCACTGTTGTGAGGATCACCATTCATGAAACATCACTGCATGCAAAATGAGCAGCAGCTGAAGAAAACATTTGCAGTCAACATCAGGGCTGCTCAACACGGCCAAATGTGTGATAACAATATATTTTTTATTTTTTCCAAATCTTATGATAGCGATATTTATCACAACATGCATTTACTATGGATGGGGAAGGAAATGCTTTTCACAAGTTTGTTAGACCTTGAGAATGAATGTAGATAATTATTTGTATTTTCTTTTCACAATTAAACTCCACAGATTACCCTTTAATTTAGGGCTTCGTGGAATCTGTTTTATTTTCCCCTAAATTCTGTTTTCCATTCGATTTTTAGTGTTTTTTTAGTGTTTAATTCACAAAGTTCCTCAGTCAAAGCTCATAGCAGTGATCATCTGAGCACTGCACCCTGAACAGGTCACAGCCTACCACTGTAGATCGCCATTTATATTCTACCACTTATTTGCTTGCCAAATGGGTGTGGGATTGATTCATAAAGTACAACCTGATTTCACTGCACATCCATCATAACAATGCAGGACAACAGTTGCACTGTTGAATTTGCAGTTTCAGTTAAAGCATCAAACCTCACACAGTGGCTTCCTCTTCTTCAACGCTTATCTTTATATCAAGTCCTCATCACTAACTGCTTGAACTTTGGACACATATAAAGACTAAATGCTCTGACTATATTGCAGTCGGAATGTAACAGTCGGCTGCATTCAGCAGCACCACTGGAAACATCAATATAACCTTGAGGTGGAGCAGACGGCTAGGACCATCACCATCCTTTAAGTCCAGCATGCGTGGCAGCAGGGCCAGCACGGGCTGCCAGTCGGCCTGCATTTCTGCCAGTTCTTCTTTGCTATTCCCTGGTGTGTCTCTGCACGCAGGAACACCAGAAGCTAAGAATAGCACACAGCTGGCACTGCAGGGCTTACATATTTCACAGTCAAACCACCAGCGCTCACGAATATCAGCCTGCAGACGCAGCACTGATGAAACTCAATGAAGCTGTGTGTCTGCGGCACTTCAGCCATTAAAACATTAACAACACCATTAAATCCAGAGCTGCTTCTCAAATTAGAGGTCATTCGCTTAATTAGTGTTGTTAGATGTCAATTGTTCACTAGGACTAGCGATGACAGTGATGCGCCAAATCCTCTATCACTGAGGTGGTTGAGTACGTGTTTATGCTTCAGTCATGAATGATCCTCAGATCAGGCGTGATGTTGAGAAGAGTGTCCTGATACTTCACTGAGTGATCAGACCATTTTCACATGCTGGATCAGAAGAAGCACTGTTGTAGTGCAGACAGGGTATACCCAAGTATATGGCGCATACCCACTGCTTTATCAGTTGGCATTGTTTATGCCCTCTGATGTGCATCATTCAGTAGTGTTCTTCATTAGTCTAAATCAGTGGTTCCCACACTTCCTTGGTTTCTATCACCCCCACCGCACTACTCCAGTTAAACACCACATTTTTAACTGCAATAATACAAACCTTCCTTGTATACAGGGCATGACATTAACTTTTGTGCTCACCAGCCACTGTAGCTTGTGGTTTTCCAAAATTAGTCCAGCATTTTTGATTCATTCAAGAAAGTCCCTGTCCCAAATTGCACCCTAAACCCTTGCGGTCTTCCTCTGAGTCCATACTTTCGTGACATAATGCCCCTTCACCCCAGTGTGAACAGTAAAGTATGTACTTATTTGGTGAAGATGAAAAAGTACACACCTTGGATTGCAAGCTTAGGGACATCCTAGTATTATGTCATACAAATGCATGTTTATATTAATATTTTCTGCAAATTAGGTCTTTAAAAGTGATTATTAGTAACTTAAAACGGGCAGTTTCTTCATTAGAGCAATTGGGCGAAGCACCACTACAGTGTGAAAGGGAAGGATTTTTTGGATTTATTGCGAATCACAATTTTTTTTGTTTCAAATACAGACCACGATTCTGAACAGACAACTAAACAAAATAGCATGTAATTTACTAGAGGTTCAGAAAAATTGTAAAATGCTGCAGTCTATTTATTACTTTATTTTAGTTTTTATTATTTAAAAAACAAATTGGATTTATACAGGTTATTCTTTTTTTGGAAACAGCACCGCTGGAAACTGAAAAGGTCTGCAAAAGGTCATGCAAACTGCCCGCCACATTGTTGGAGGTGAGCTTCCCTCCTCCAGGACATCGGAGCATAAGGAAAGCCTGGAGGACATTCAGAGACTCTAGCCACCCGTCCTACAGACTGCTCTCTCTGCTGTACTAGCCGACTGAGGGATAGCTTTTTCCTAATGACTAATGAACAGTCCGAACTAATACACCATACAGCACCCTACAGCATACTCCTACAATACAGTATGCCACACACTGCAATTTAACTCCAACACAGTTCAATACTGGACTATACATACATAATGCACTAAATACAATAATGTATCTGCTACCACTGGATACCATTTTGGATAAAAGTGTCTGCTAAATGCATAAATTAATAAATAAATGAAAATGAATTATGTAAATCTATGTGTACAAAATGCAGAATGTGTACATACTGTGTATTGCTAACTGTAAGTATGTACATAGTCATACTGTGTATAACTGAGTATTGCTAACTGTACTGTATGTCTAAAAGTACACTGTGTGTACTGAGTATACAGTATGTATGGGGAATATTGCACATTGTCATCTGTATAAGTCTGTATGTCTATATGTAAATTGTTTCTGCACTGTCTGGAGCACGTTCCCATGAATTTCAATCACCAAGGCACATGTGCTGTAGTGATGTGACAATAAAAGTGATTGGATTTAATATAATGAGGCTGTTTTTTGAAATTCTTTTGTCAATGAAATAAAATCGGTAATATTCTAGTTATGGTAATTCGATGTCCATTGTTACATTTATAGCCCATAATTCAATCACTCATTGTTTTTGTAAGACACCAGTAAAAACTGGACAGACCTGTGGACAGCCAAATGTACAGTGTGTGTGTTTGTGTGCTTGTATGTATGTGGGAGAAATGGACACTACACTAAACTACACTAACACACAACTAGATACATTTTTTGTTTATGCTTCACAGGTTGTCTCTTCTTTAGCAGTGTGAAGTCCATTGATATCATCAAGGAGCATCGAGGTGTATCTCTCTAGAAAGAGAATGAATGAAATTCAAGCACCTAGCCAGGGAAATAGAGAGACAAGTTTGTCAGCCTTGAGAAAGGTGAGGAACATGCTCTAGGGCACACACTTCATGTGTGAAGATGGTAGAACAATAGAAAGAAGCGGTCATTGAGAATGTAGTGGAGGCTGAGTGAGTCCTACATGAAGGAAACTGAAGCTGTATTTCAAACAGCCTACCACTTGGCCAAAAAGAACAAACCCTTTTCTGACCATGAAAACCTCATTGAGCTGCAGGGACTGAATGGTATAAAGATGGGCTTAATACTTCATTTTTGTTACAGTTACACAAATGTGACCCTGGTCTTAATGTCAATTTTTCGAAAGAGAATGAGAATTATACATCATCTAAAAGCTGAATAAATAACCTTTCCATGATCAGGATTAGGATTTGACAATATCTGGCTTGATACAACTATTTGAACATATGGAATGCAAAACAATAAAATTACTTAGAAATCACCATTGAAATATGGTAAGAAATTTACAAAATATCTTCATGGAACATGATCTTTACTTAATATCCTATTGATTTTTGGCATAAAAAGCCCTTTAAGAAGCCCTTTAAGAATGCTTGTTCTGATGAGAGGAGGTCCAACAAAGAGAAGCAAATGTACAGAGGATTATTTGGCTGTGTTCAAAGTACTGAAATTCTTTGTGACATTGGGCTCATGTATGACACACTCCATGAACTAAGTGTCCTGTCACATCAGGCTAGTTCTTTAACTCTCCTCAGAGCAGAGCAATCGGAGTGATGCATACATTCATAGAGAGTCCAGGTGAGAAATATGGTGAGGCTTTAAAAGCAAAAGAAAGAGAGGTGTATCAATCTATAGCCTTGAAAAGAAATACAAAGCTCAATTCTATCAATCCAGGCCAGTTCTTACAAAGCCTTGTGACGAATCTTGAGCAACGCTTTTCTTTCGAAGAAGAGACTATCAAGGACCTCAACATTCTTGATCAGAGTATATGGCCATCGAACCCCAGCATCTGCCATGGTGAAAAACAAGGTGAGGGTGAAGTGACATTCAGCCAAGTATGGTGACCCATACTCAGAATCTTTGCTCTGCATTTGACCCATCCAAAATGCACACACACAGAGCAGTGAACACACACACACACTGTGAGCACACACCCGGAGCAGTGGGCAGCCATTTATGCTGCGGCGCCCGGGGAGCAGTTGGGGGTTCGATGCCTTGCTCAAGGGCACCTAAGTCGTGGTATTGAAGGTGGAGAGAGAACTGTACATGCACTCCCCCCACCCACAATTCCAACCCTCTAACCATTAGGCCACGACTTCCCCCTTCCCCACAAGTTAAGCGACTGTGCAAGTAATTTAACTCGCACACAAACCAAGCACTGAATGGGATCTGGGACCTACTGGAAGAGCCCAACAGTGAGACCAATGACCTAAAACCACTCATTAACTATTTGAAAACATTCCCTATCAGCAAAGCAGAGTGTGAGAGGAACTTCAGCCTTATGAACAATGTATGCACAGACTAAAAGTTTGTCCTTCTGATCTTCAAACATATCAAACTTGATGATTATTAACATCAATGGAACCCCTACTTCCAAGTTTAAACCTAGAAAGTATACAAAGACCTGGTTGAAGAGCCACCGTGCTGCCTCTTCTGTGCGTTCCAGACAATGCAGTGTGAAAACCCCTGCAGAGAGCAAGTCTGTCTGGAATATTCTGTAAAAACCTGCACTGACAATAAATCTTGTGTTCAAAATCAGTTATTTGTTATTTCATATTATTTCAAGTATGTCATTCCTTACCTAACCTTGAGCCAAAAATATGAACACTTATTGAGATATTTGGCAAGTTCAAGTTTCAAGTTTATTTATCATGTGTACAATGTCAGAGACAATTGCACACTTAAATACTTAGGTTCAGTCTCCTGCATTCTACATCCGTGCAATACAATATAAGAGCAATATAATAATAATAATAAAATAAAACATAAAATCAAGTCTTGTACTATGTGCAGTCTGTTTTTAGAGTGAAAATGGTCTTTGTAAAGAAAAAAAAAATAGGTTGAGAGAATATATCACTGTGGTTTTAATAATTATATTGTAAAAACGTATACATTTTACGTATACATTATATTTAACTAAATATTGTTATTTGTTTAACATATTGTTTTAAGGTAAATATATTGTTGCATTATTTTAATGATGATGATATGTTAATGTTGGTTAAAAATAAACATCTCAGACTGAAACACCATGCTTGCTTTAAAAAAAAAAAAAATTGGGGGCATAAATTAAGAGTATACCCACTTCTGAAGGCCTCCCTACACCACTGTGAAGGAACATGACACACATCTACAGACACTCCTCAAACACTGCAGCAAAGTCTCCTAGTATCCCACTGCCAGACACTGGTCTCACCAGGTGTCACTGTCAGCTCCATCTGTCTGTTCTCTATAGGGTGACCGTGCAGGACAGTCCTGAGCTTTGTTCAGTGTCCTGCCAGTCATGAGCAGTATCCCCTAATTCAATTTTGCCTGTATTCTTTTTTCCTTCCCTGAAATGATAATGCCACAATAAAATGAATAAAAAAACAACTATGATTGGGGTCTAAAAATCCATTTGTGAATCCATCTCATTTTAACTGGAGAGGGAAAAATAACCAATAATCACATTCATAGAGAGGATTTTTTCCCATATGATTACTGTATAAACTGAGCCTGATCAAATGTGAACTCTGACTGATGGTTTAATATAGCTACACCAGCGAGGACTTCATATAGACACATGCTGACCTTTTTAAACAAATTTAAATGGACAGTTCATTCAAAAATGAAAATCTGCTGTCCTGAAGAATGATTTGTTTGCAAACATTTCATCATTTTGGACATTTGCCTGAGGCTCTGGATTACAAGTAAAAATGGTGTAAATAATGTTTAGTTTCTTGCACAGACTGACAGTTTCACATTATAAGACCTTAATATATCATCAGGAGCCATGGGTATTAATTGTGTGTTGCTTTTTTGACCCTCGAAGAGCTGGTACACATTGACTTAAACTGAATCACCATGGACCTCAGTTTCAGCTAAAAATCTTCTTTACTGTTTTACTAAAGAAAGAAAGAAAACTCAGCTTCATCTTGGATGGCCATCATAGAATGAGTAAATTAACAGTAAGTAAATTAATTCATTTCTGGATGAACCAGTCCTTTAATAAATGTATAATTTAATAGCTTATATGCACTGTTAAACGTTATCATTCAGCTTCACTGCAAATATGATTCATGCAAACCAACATTTACAGTTTAACAGTAGTAATATCTCTCTCACACATCCTGCAACAGAGCAATAACTAGGTGGTTGCACAAGTTCATTGTGTATCATCACGTCATGATCAGAGCACTGTGTGTGTGTGTGTGTGTGTGTGTGTGCGACCTGAAGGGGGTGTGTCTGTTGCTCTGACTCAAACTTTCAGTGGTGACTGCAGTGAGCAAGGCAGAAACTGGGCTGTAGCTTGAACTCAGGAAATGCACACACACACACACACACACACAATACTTTCCTAAAACGAAAACAGATTCCTCTGCTCCCACACTCCTCTCTCTCTCTCTCTCTCTCTCTCTCTCTCTATGCAGCTGGACATGTTTTTGGAGCTCAAACACGTTTTTAGACATTGCTGTCTTGTTTTCCTATTGGTGGCAAGAGTTTCCATGCGTGCTGTTTTCTGTCAGTCTTCTGTGAAAGTGTGTTTGTGGGAATGTGTGCACTGGTTTCAATATTGACTTGAAGAGAGAGTTTCTTACTGAAGAACACACAAATGCACAGCTGTCACTCTGTGAATCACAGTCTCACCATCATTGCATACCCTTCATTCACAGTCATGAGCCAATGAAAAAACTTGAATTATCATCCAAAACACATCTAACTTTTTGTGACATTTAAATAACAGTTCCTGTCTTCATTTTGAAAGTTAATAATCAAACTAGCAAACTAACACAAGATGAAATGTCTGTAAGGTAAATAAGGCTGTGTTTAATTATAATTATCTTTAAACATTTACATTTTTATTTATTTAGGTATTTGAAATGAATCAATAAGAATTCAAATTATTAATTTTGATAATGTTTAATACAAAGACACAAGCAATCTGTCATTAGTTAAATTACTATATGCAAACATGAAAGGCTGCTCTATCTTTTGTGATATTATACTATATATTGTAGAAATAGAGAACTAGAATGCCCCATTCTATTTCTGATAAACTCCGCTGCTCTGATAAAAATAACCATTTCAAATATTCACAGGAGAATAGTGAAAAATATTGTTTCCTCAAAAATATGAAGCAGCACAACTGTTTTCATGATTAAAATAATGGAAATGGTAACTGGCCAGCAAATCAGCATATTAAAATGATCATGTGACACTAAAGATTGAAGTCATGCTGCTAAAAATTCAGCTTCCATCACAAGAATACAGTAGCCTATATGTTAAAACATTCCAATAGATATTTAAATGGATAATATTTCACAATATTACAGTGTTTACTAGAGTTGGGGTACTCGAACTTGGACTCGGACTCGAGTCCAACTTTGAATGAACTCGGACTTGTCACGCACTCGGGTGAATTTGTACTCGGACTTGACACGGACTTGAACATTTTGGACTCGGAAAATATTCCGAGTACAGTCGAGTCCACGTCATGTGTAACAATAAAACCAGCATAAAATTGAAATGATAAATTAATGAATGTCTCCCCTTCTGTCATTTTACTGCACCTCACCGGCAGGCAGAAGTCTCATGCTTGCAGACGAAACACACGCACCACTCACTGGATATCAATGTGGATTAGTGATGGGAAGTTCGATTCTTTTCCGCGAACCGGTTCTTTCGGACGGTTTGATTCAATAAACCGGTTGAAAAAAAAAACAGTTCACCGGATACATAATCCATTGCGATGTATTTGTTATTAAATGAACTTACGTTTCGTCAGATTGCCCTTCATTCAAGCCCTCGGTTTACCCGCACTCATTACATTAGCACAAAATCAGTTCAGAATCAATCACCAAAAGAATCAGTTCGGTTCAGACGCGCTGTGAGTCAGTCGGCTTCATGCTGAATCACGAATGCGCAGTATCATCAGCTCCTCGGTTCTCGAATCGGACGCGTCCGAAAGAAAGGGTTTTCGGTTCAGTTTACTGACGATCTGAAAACTGATACAACCGGTTCTTGACTCGAGAACGAGAATCGCTCAAAACCCGGGTAGGAAAATCTGACAGGGTAGGATAAAATGTCAGGACACCGGCACATGCTGCAGTTCAGTATCATCAGCTGCTCTACTCGTGTTCATGTTCTGTTTACTACAAACTCAGTTTGTGAATCTGTCATCATTAACTATAAATACAGTACAGATATTTCATAAATCATCCCTTATTCATATTAAACATGGAGTCTTTAGAGTCTTAATTATTGTCCAACTTCCCTGAAAACCCCTTTGGCCCATATACATAATCTACAATATACAAATTAGAAACATGTAGCCCCTATCTTAACAAAAAACGTGTATATATA
Organism: Carassius gibelio; assembly: GCF_023724105.1. Classification (NCBI taxonomy): domain Eukaryota; kingdom Metazoa; phylum Chordata; class Actinopteri; order Cypriniformes; family Cyprinidae; genus Carassius; species Carassius gibelio. Next base: position 10,664,480 of record NC_068375.1, read on the forward strand.
TATATATATATATATATATATATATATATATATATATATATATATATATATATATATATATAGTTTTATCACACTTTCCGATGTTTAACAAAATACTTGAAAAATTACACGCATGCGCAGTATCATCAGTTCATCGGTTCTCAAATCGGACGCCTCCGAAAGAAACGGTTTTCGGTTCAGTGTACTGGTGATCCGAAAACAGATGCAACCGAGTACCAAAGACAGCAGCAGCAACCAACAGATGCTGCACAGCTCAGCATTGCAGGATTTGCAAGACCAGAACTGACCAAACAGCAATGCAACTCTATGATGCAAGTTCTCCAAGACAACAAGAAATTCATAATTTCTCAAACAAAAGGTTAGGAAAAGGGGCACTGATACAGACCAATAAAATGTAGTTTCTTAATATATCCTCCTCTCAGATTCACATAGAGTGGTGAAAAAATCCTTTGACATGGTTAAAAATAATAAATAGTCTTGTTGCCCATTACGTTTCCCTCCAGTGGGTGCAGTTCTCAGTAATATGATAAGCTGCACTCTACTTTTGTGTCCTAAAAGCTTTTTTTTTTGGGAGGGGGGGGGGGGGTCGACAGCTTATAAAAACGTAGTTCTGTGTGTGTGTGTGTGTGTGTGTGTGTGTGTGCATAGTACATGTGTATGTGTGTGTATGTGTTACGCTATAATGAGCTATAACTGTCCGACTGGACAAGAGACTTTAATTCATTCAACAACACATTCAAAAACACTGATTCATTCAAAGAGAGATGTAATGAAACGTGCTGTTGAAATCATTTTAACTTTGATCGCCATGTTAGAAGGCTCAGCTGACCAATGCGTTGATGCTAAGACAGACATGTTCCTTGAACATGACAACCTATTTTCACAAATATATATGACTCGCAAGTAAATCGCACATGATCAGTTGATCTCTCGCTCATTCGATGTCTGTTTAGGCTTGTTAAAGTCCCCATAAAATCAAAATTAATTTTTTTTGGGTGTTTTCACTGCTTACAGTAAGTCATTTGTGGATTAATGCTTATTGGTGACGCAAACCATTTCAAACTATTCAGTTCGTATCGTTGAACTAGTCCCGGAAGAGAAGACAATGCTGAATGAAGTCATAGTTTTTGTTATTTTTGGACCAAAATGTATTTTCGATGCTGCAACAAATACTACTTGATGTTTTTCTTACCTTTCTGGACATGGACGGTATACCGTACATAGGTTTTTAATTGAGGGACAGAAGGCTCTCGGACTAAATCTAAAATATCTTAAACTGTGTTCCGAAGATGAACAGAGGTCTTACGTGTTTGGAAGGACATGAGTCATGACATAATTTTAATTTTTGGGTGAACTATCCCTTTAAGTGCAAATCTATGGATCCTCTGTACAAATCAGCATGGTACACAGTATGTTATCATTACTAACATATGTAATATTCAGTACACATGCACGAAGTGTAAAATGAGAAGGGCGTAACCCTATTATAGGAGTTATCCTGACAGCCCTAGTGCTACCTGAAGTTTTTCAGGTAAGTATAACAGAAATATGCACGTACATAAATACCACAGAAACTGAATAATCTATTTAACTTTAAAATAACACTGGTTAGTCTTAAATGTATAAATAAACATTAGTGACAGACAGCAGCAGCTTTATTTAGGTTACTGTCTCTTTAAGACAGTTTTGTTTCTCAACTGTTTACAATTCACTTAATAGTCTGTAACCAACAATGTTTAGTATAAATCGACTGATTACGTGAATACATAATTTTATATGTATTTGGCCGTTTACATACAATGGGCCCTATCTTGCACCCAGCGCAATTGACTTTGTACACCCACGCATGTGGCATTCCTATTTTGCACCCTCGCAAAGCGCGCTTTTCCCTCCACAGAAGCACGTCGCTAAACTAGTGAATGAACTTGCGCTCCCTGGGTGGTTCGGCGCAAAAAAGTAGGCGTGTTCCGGCGCAAACAATCCCTGGTGCTATTTTGCTGTTCCATTAAACAATTGCGCCACTGACCAGAAAAAACCTAGTCTAAAGTCTGCGGCGCGTTGAGCGTTGTTCATTATGCTATTTTAAGGGCGCATGCTTGACCATAATGTATAGCGTGCACAACGCGCATACACTTTCCTCATGTAATCTACACAGATGCAACAGTTATTTTTGCAAATCATAAATTGTTACACTAAAAAATATTAACACGTGAGATGACGGAAATCATTGTGGTGTGCCACGAAGATGTGAAAAAATAGGCATACATTTAGCTTACAAATTATTCAGGCTAATTGTAGTAATTAAGGATCAGACCTGTTGGCCAAATAGTGGCAAGACATATGTGTATATAAGGACATCTGACAAATTGTGGCTTTGACACTTGCGTTTCAGATCGTTAAAATAGGGCCCAATAAGTCACAACACCGCTTAATGTAGTTGCGTGCTCTCAGATGCAGCTTTATGTGTGTGCGCTTTGGGTGTGAGCTCACATAAAGCAGTCTCACAGTTTAAAATCGAAAGACTCAAAAGCATGTGCAAATGATACATTCCGTAATCTGTCCAACTTCCACGCTGAAATATTTATGGGTATATCCCGCATTACAAGCACGCTGAAACACCCACCAGTTTTATAATAAAGCAGCACAATATTTATCAACCTGCCCAACAAATTTTTCCCAGTCTGACATTACCAAAAGAAGGCAAATCTGTCAACACTGTCTGTGAGTTTGATGGAGGGTAAATTATGTGAGAGGAGGCAATGCCTCCATCGCGACATGATTGGATTTGACTGGTTATGTTAGGTTGTGATTGGTCCATGTGATAAATCCCGCCTTTTGTGCTTTTGCACATTCCACATTAGCGAATCAGTCTGAATGAACAATACAATGGTGATAGTGGTAAGACTCATTTACAAAATTAAGTAAACAACTCACTACGTTAAGTAAATCTCTGTGTCTGCGACCAATATTTACTGAGCTTTGATGAACGATGAACCGAATAATTAAAAAAGTTGACAGTTAACGAATATCTGAACATAAGTTTATTAACATAAATATTTTGTTTAAATTGTTACTGCCTTGAGTTAATATTTTTGAATAAATCTAAAATGCTTAAAAAACTAACTTGATATGCATATCTTGGCTTTGATAAACAGAATATTGATTACATTGTTAAAGGGATAATATGATGCGATTTTAAGTTTTCCACTCTTTACTCTTTACTGCGTTCTTGTTTTTACGCACATATCTTCCTATAATAACTTTCCATGAAGAGACAATTTTGGCAAAAAAAAAAAAAAAAAAATTAGATTAAAAAAATTAATAATACTAATAATAATAATAATAATAATAATAAAGGCTTTACATTATTATAAGTATAAAAAATGTAGGGTTTTATTTTGGAGGGGTGCTCGTCCTTGTAACCTACGAATAGTTTGCATCCCTGGGTACTGTACTTGCTGCCAGTGTGGAGCCCACAAATCAATATAAATAAATATAATTACAGTTGCTGGATATTGGCAGGAACTTGAACACACTGTCGTATTCGCTGATCCAGAGTAGTGTTGTCACGGTACCAAAATTTCAGTATTCAGTACCGATACCAGTGAAAATCCACAATTTCGGTTACAAAGCAAAACACAAAAATATGCTAATAAAAAAAACCCACATTTTTTTATCATTAAAAATAAAACCAATGCCATTCTTTATGATTATTTACAATTGTGATTAAAGTTTTTCTCCAAGTAATATAATTATGAAAAACTGTAAACAAGTTTCACCCAAATTGTATTTATTTTTTATTGATTTTATTTTTTGGTAAATAAATGGCATTTGCTATAAAAATGTAACATGTAAGAAATATTGTGTGATTTATTTCTTTAAAAAGTTTTAGCAATGTTTTCAACAGTAGTAGCAGTATCACATACATTCTACTAAATAATAGTAATATGTCTAGCACAATGCCTTTGTGTAAAAAAAAAAAAAAACTTTTATTTTGACGTGTTACCGTGAATACCTTTGAATAGACACTGGTTTTATTCAAATAAAAAAAAAAATGAAAAATGCTTGTGAAGTGACTCAAAACAGTTCTGCTGATGTTGTTTATGTTTATGTTTTTATGTCCTCATTGAGACGGCAGATGCTGAAATTACTGCAAGCATAACGGGCTTCAGTCGTAGTTTTATGTAGTAAACAAACCCGCACATCTCTGCCATTCATTCCTTCACACAGAGGCGCAGAACATGCAGGATTCATATTTCAACCAACGTTTGTGGCTTAACATTTACAGATACTGGTCCATATGGAGATTTGATTTGATTAATTTATGCTAACTTTGACAAATTCGGTGACTGTCCATATTAAAATGTAAGTTTCATTTTCATGGCTGGATTTTGAGAATCCGTCCTCGTTTTCTGCTTCGCGGAAATCATAGCACTGAATGCGTCAAGAACCCGGTTGACCGGGCAAATAAATCTGGTACCGTGACATTTTCATTTTTTTAGTACCGACTAGGTACCGAAGTACCGGGTCTTTTGACAACACTGATCCAGAGCATCCCAACATGCTCAATGGGTGACGTGTCCAGTAAGTATGCTGGCAATGCAAGAACTGGGATGTTTTCAGCTTCCAGGAATTGTGTGCAGATCCTTGCTACATGGGGCCGTGCATTATCAAGCTGCAACATGAAGTGATGGCCGTGAATGAATGGCACAACAATGGGCCTTCATCCGTGAAGAGAACACCTCTCCAAAGTGCCAGAGGCCATCGAATGTGAGCATTTGCCCACTCAAGTGGGCACGAACTGCAGTCAGGTCAAGACCCCGATGAGGACAACGAGCATGCAGATGAGCTTCCCTGAGACAATTTCTGACAGTTTGTGCAGAAATTATTTGGTTATGCAAACCGATTGTTGTAGTAGCTGTCCGGGTGACTGGTTTCAGATGATCTTGGAGGTGAAGATGCTGGATGTGAAGGTCCTGGGCTGGTGTGGTTACAATTGTTCTGCAGTTGTGAGGCCGGTTGGATGTACTGCCAAATTTTCTGAAATGCCTTTGGAGACGACTTATGTGAGTGAGTGAAGTGAGTGAAGTGACATACAGCCAAGTACTCAGAATTTGTGATCTGCATTTAACCCATCCAAAGTGCACACACACTGCAGTGAACACATACACACTGTGAACACACAGCTGGAGCAGTGGGCTGCCATTTATGCAAAGGCTTCCGCGGAGCAGTTGGGGGTTCAGTGCCTTGCTCAAGGGCACCTCAGTTGTGAGACTCGAACCCACAACCTTAGAATTAGGAGTCCAACTCTCTAACCACTAAGCCATGACTTCCCCCTTATGGTAAATAAATTAATATTCAACTCATGGGCAACAGTTCTAGTGGACATTCCTGTAGTCAGCATGTCAATTGCACGCTCCCTCAAAACTTGTGACATCTTTTTTGAGTGGCCTTCTATTGTGGCCAGCCTAAGGCACTCCTGTGCAATAATCATGCTGTCTAATCAGTATCTTGATATGCCATACCTGTGAGGTGGATGGATTACCTTGGTGAAGGAGAAGTGCTCACTAACACACAAAAATAATTATTGTTGTAGAGTGTGAGAAATATTATGCTATATTGATGTGTGCATGCCCAGTAGTTTTTGCTGTAGATTATGCCATCTAGCCTTAAAGGTTTAGTTCACCCAAAAATGAAAATTAGCCTGTGTTTTACTATCCCTCAAAGCATCAGCATCAGGTGTATGTGATAGAGTTATATTAAAAACTGTCCTGGTCCCTCCAAGTCTTTCAATGGGGGTAAGCAGGTTTTGGTTGCACTTTATTTTACAGTACGTGTACTAACATGTACTTGTAGTGTACTTACAGTGTATTTATCTAAGAAAGTTCTGGTAATACAATGTAACTACATGGGGTAGGGTTAGGTTTAGGGCTAGGTTCAGGGTTAGAACCTAGTTATTACATAGTTATTGTAATTACTATAATAAGTACATAGTATGTACATGGGGAACAGGACTGTAAAATAAAGTGCTACCCTGTGTCTCACGAGATCTGACTGATCTCGCAAGAATGTGACGATATCCTCGCCCAGACCTTTCAAATATATTTGCATTACACTTGCCCTTTCGCCACTTTATGAGCACTTTATCATTTGACTTGAGTAAAACTAGCGGAGCTGTTGCCATGGTGAATCATAATATCGGAGCTCCATAAATTATGGCTTTTCATGGTCATGGTGCACGTGCTAAACTCAGTCAGCCTACTCAGAGTTGACTGAACTTACACAATTCAGCTGTTCTGAACGCGAAAACTCAAGAGTTTCCCATCTCAGTGTTGGTTGAACCTCCTTAGTGGAACAGTGAGCATGATTTCACCAAAAGATGTTGATCCAGGAACATGTCTTACTCCGCAAAATCACAGCGACCTTAGTGAAACGGACTGAGTGGAGGCGGGACTAATTTGTATATTCATAGACCCATATATAGTAAATGATTTAAGGGTGTAGAGCAGGGTTCCTCAAATCTTGCCCTGGAGGGCCAATCTGCTGCAGAGTTTAGCTTCAACCCTTATCAATCTCACCTACCTGTGATTTTCTAATGATCCCAAAGACGTTGGTTAGCATGCTCAGGTGTGTTTTATTAGGGTTAGAGATAAACTATGCAGGAAAGTGGCTCTCTTGGACCAGATTTGAATATTCCTGGTGTAGAGTTAAATTCAAGCTATTTTAAGGCATGAGAAAATTATTTTCACAAGAAAAAAACATTTAAATATATCAATTTGATTATCAAAGATCATTTTTAAGGGATACAATATTTTACTGCATGGGGACTTTAAGGGTATTGTACTCCACCATCGAGTCAGCACTGATTGTTGATTTCTATAGAGTGAAGCATCAGCATTTATCCCTCACGCCACTAGCTCCGCCCTTGCGCCATAACTGGAAGATAAGTCGTTTTGAAGGTGAAGGGAGGTTAATGTTTTTGATTAATGATTATGAGGGCACATTCATTTGAAAAAAATAATGACGATAAATACAGGTAAATTATTTATAATAAACACTACAGTATTCCGTAAAAAAATAAGAACTTTCAATTTATAATTACAGACTTTAAAGTAAGTTTTTGACTCTACTAAACCATAAAAATACCGTAATATGTTTGCAAATATTTAAGAAACATACTTGTAAGTCTCTGTTTTGGTTTGTGAAACCCGCCCACTGCCAGTTTACCCAATTGTATTTCGCCACCCTGGGTTGCTAATTGGCTGATAACGCAGCGTATTAAATTTAATTCATTGTCAAGTGTGTTCTTGTTTGTGCCATCAATTTTGCCACCTGCATGTGCGTCAAGTCTAAGCAGGGGCCGGGGTAAAAGAACCCTCTCTAATATTTTGAATTTGGACTGCAATTCCTAGTTCAACCACTCGGTGTCAATCCTACATACAGCAACTATAACTGAAGAGTTCCATGTGAAAGAAGGTGGAGCCTAAGTGCACACCTCTTATGATGTAATCATCATGGACCAATGGCAGTACGGTGTTTTCAGCTCGAATTAACTTTTCAAGAAAGTTTGCTTTGGCAAGAAGTTTCGAACTCCCAAAACCAAAGAGTATAGAAGACCAAAAGGTGAAAATCTGTAAAACTTTCCATTGCATCAGCAGCTCCCAGCAGCATCCCTGCGCTTCCACCATTTTGACAGCAAATTGTTTGTGCAGTATTGTCTTATATTACTGTCCATTAAAGGAAGACTGAAAAACAAAAATAAATAAAGAAATTCCAAATTTGTGTTTATTTCATTATATGTGCATCATTTTCTAATCTATTGCATTATGTTCATAGTGTGTTCCAAGGGATTAAAACATACAATATATATTTCAGACCTAGTGGAGTAATAGTAAGTAATAATATAGTAATTATTGTAATCATTTAGTGTCATATCCATATAAATCATTATTATGGTTTCTACAACCTGCAGTTCCTAAAAGGATTTAAGTTTACTACTGTAATAAAAACAGTTAAAGTTAGCAGGTGCATAAGACAGCACTACGTTCCACTTCGAAACACAATATTTTTACACTTTTGTTAATAATTACCTGTCAGGGTCTTTGGGCACACGATCTACTAATTTTGTTGCCTCAATGAACAAGCTTACGATATCATTCCCTCGATTTGCTAAATCATGCGAACAATTTACAAATTCGATGGAATGAATTAGTAAATCATGCACACAATTTATAAATCAAGGGAACGAAATTAAATTGTGCGCACAATGTATAAATCGAAGTAACGAAATAGTAAATCTTGCACATGATTTAGTCGACTATTTTTTTCCTGCATGCCATGCGGGGCTCCGTAATTTTTGTGTAACTTTGCTGTTATTCATTTGGAATTTTCACCCCAAAATAGCATCTGCCATACCGAACAGCCACCTAGTGTCTGTTACACTAAAAGCATTAGCGTTTCACCTCTTGGTATTCTATACTCATTGCCAAAACAAACACAAAACGAACTTAGTTTTGCCCAGATTTTTTGAAATTATGTCATATCAGTTCGCCTTCGATTTAGCTTGAAGTAGCCTATATTGGGGCCTTAATACTTCTAAAAAATGACAGAGCATGACCTCTAAACTATGGGCAGCTGACCCATGACCTCAGGAGCAGATAAATGTAATATAGACACACATGAGACATAAATGAGATTGGGGATCTGTACCAGAGAGAAGAGGTTGGAATGACAGTCTTCTAAACTCGCCCCGTTCGCCGCCCAGTTCGCTGCTGTAGTCATAATCATCCAGAGCCGAACATCCCGATTAAAGCCGATCAGAGCCGATCATCACAATTAATCGCAGTTACCCGCAGAATCCACACCGAACATTAGAAGATCAGATGAACCAAAGCAATAAACATGTGCGCATGAGATTCTTCTGCTTTATAATTTCTCACTGGATTAAATCCGTAATCGGTCCGAACCGAGTCATCTTCAGTCTCGAGTGTTCTTTTTTTTTAATCCATGACAGATGAAGCCCCCATAAATCATATAATCCACAACAGGACAGTATGACGCTCGTGAAGTTTCAGATCATCCGGTTGACAGTGAAATGAAGAATCGGTCAGATGTCACACACACGCACATGATCACACGCAGCTTTCACTTTAATCACACACACACACACACACACACACACACACACTGAAACAGAGCATTAAAATCCTCCAGATTTCCTCCTCAGACTGAAGTGAGCAGTGAACGCATCTTCCTCTTTTCTCTGAGAGGCCATGACGAAACAACGACGCCAGTCACACATTATAAAGACCGTCCATTCGCCAATAATCATCCACACAAACACGCAGCGTTGTTAAAATGACTCCAGTTTGAGCGCGTATTGTTCACGCATGGCTCATACAGCAGCGCTGAGCGCGCTCCCGCGTGCGTGCGTGTGAGTGTGTGTGTGTATGTGTTTGTGGTCATGTGATCAGGGATTACGGCAGCGCTGGAGAATCTGCGGTGATGACGCGGTTTGGCCACTAGTAGCGCTGCTGATCAACAGGGTGTTGTCTTTTAAACTCTTTTTTACGTTTTGACACACTAAAAATTTCAGTTATACATTATTATAGGATTTGTTTTAATTTATTCTTTTTTTATGGTTGATATTATGTGATGTATGTTTATACTTTTGTATGCTCTTTTGTGTTCTGCATTAATAAAAAATAAAAAAATACATTATTATAGGATGTGATTATTTTATATTGTTTGCAAATGAGATCCTGATGTTGGAGCCTATATAGCTTAAAATTAAGGCTAATTGTATTGTTCTTTTGCCTCTGACATGGATGATATTCAAGCCACCATGATAATTGTTCCACACAATGTAAAATAATGTTCCTTTATATCAAGAGTCCATCTACATCTTTGATAATTGCCTGTAGTACAAATGAAACCTGTGATCTACAATATATGCAGCTGTTGATCACAATAATACACAAACACATGTGGACATGGCGAACAAAGAAACCTTTCAGTACCCTGCATAAGATAAAATAAGTAGGTTATATCAAACCAAAATCTTGGTTCAAGTCAAACATCTTATTAGTTGGTCAGTTCTTGAAATCCGCATCATAATTTTGTGTTTAGTTATTGTAGGTATCAGGTTGTTCTCACAGTATATATTAAACTCAGTTTCTGATAAACCACTAACAGCAGTCTTATGGATCAGGACTAATTTGGATCATGCAGTTATAAGGCTGGTTTTATATAAGGGCTGTTCAGAACAATAAACTGAAGTCCTGCGAGGCCTGACCCAAATGCTATAAACTTCAGTGGAGCAATCAGTGTTGTGATAAGAACAAAGCTCATATCCCATTTGCCAAATTATAGTTATTTCCGTAATGCATTGTAAAGCCCAGCTGTATCTGATAACTTGCTCTGCTGGTGAAAAGGATTCTGGCATCATGCCTCTTCTTATTGCTAAACGAGAGAGAGAGAGAGAGAGAAAGAGAGAGAGAGAGAGAGAGAGAGAGAGAGAGAGAGAGCAATGTGTCAGACATATTAGAGCTGAGCATAGCACATATCGATCTCACTGCTTCAAGAACATGACAGAATTCATTTGTAGTTTCTTCATCTTGTTTAATATGCCCAGCAGGTCTGGAAAGGTCTCTGCTAAGCAGCAGTCCAGTCATGTTTTGGGGAGTTTCAGAGCTAATACATTCTCTGGTAAATCAAAGGTTCTCCTTAATGCCACAGAATGAGCCCGAGTTGAGGGAGTCATAACATGCTTATTATTTTGACTAATGCGGTTTTATAACATTTGTGACTTCAATCAAGCATTTGACACTGGAAACTTCAAAAGAACAAAAGATCTCTTACACTAGTGCATAATTATCTCATTGCATTGTGATATTAGAGACGCTTGCAATCTTGCAAGTTTTATTCTAAGTTTATACAAAAATGTTGTCCTCAATATGTGTATAATCCATCAAAACAGTTTAGTGCACCAACAAATCAAAAACATCCCAAACATCCATTGCACACACACAAACTCATATACACTCATACAGACTCCAAACACCTCAATGGCATTTCCTGGAAAAAGTGGCTGTCTGGCAGAAGAATAGATGGCGCGCATTATAATGAACAGAGTCTAACACAAGCTCATCGATCATCCAGCCAGGGAAAATTATAGCATTGTGGTCGCGCGAGAACCTCTCTCAACCACTTCACAAAGACACAGCACTGCTCCAACAACATGGAGTCCATACTCACCTTCTCCTGAATAAAGCTACTGCTGATCAGATATAATTTTTTGTGTATTATTTTTTTCCTGGTCAAAAATGATCACCTTTTAAAAAATGCTTGTAAATTAAATTCTGATTAATTGTAGGTCTCATTGATCTGAGCTTATGTACTTCAGTTTTTGAGTTAAAAATATTAACTAATATTAAATTTATTTGTTGATAATTCTGGCAAAATGTACTCAAAACTGCAGGCTATAATGTCCTCAACAAGATCAGATCAGTGAGACATAACAATCAATCAGCTCCAAAAAGAAGTACAAAACCTGTGCTGAAGAAAAAAAAATCCATTAACTTTAGTCAAATAAGACAAATATAGACAAATAACAAGCATAACATTTATCAACACTGTAATGGTATAAATTACATTTCCTGTTCATTCATGATTCAACTGAACTATTAAAAAAAGGGGAATTTTTAGGTATTCTGTTTAAACAACAGATTAATTTGTTGAAAGCAAATATATCAACAGATGATACCAATAAACATGGTAGGGGAAAAAAAAAAGAATAGAAAAGAAAAGAAACATTTTTCTATGATGACATGGCTGTGAGGATGGAGGGAGGGTGGATTGGACTGAGATTGAGCAGATCTTTGTATGACGACTAGGTTCACATCATTCCTGCTCTCTGTACTGCGGCCAAAGCCCAGACACACCTCAGCATCACAGACATGGTCAAGGTCAGTTTTAAGGTCCATCTCAAATCCAACCCATGTCTGAACTACAGCTATGCATGTGTTTCAGAAACACCACCTTGTAGGCAACATGATGACCAACACTCCCTCTGCTTTTGGATTTATTGGATCCAGAACACCTGAGAAGAGATTATCCCAACCCCTCAGAGGACCTCAGATGATGCCAACCCTGAAACAACATACCGAACTACCAAATTTTGCTACAAGTTTGTTTGCTTCATTTAATAATTTCTGTTAATAGTGCTCATCCTCTGTTTGACCATGTCTGAGATGCTGACTGATACAAGATGGTGCTGCCGAGTTTGGACGCCGTCCAGGTCACTCCACTAAGACTGTGCTTTCATTTACCTTTTTACTTTCTTTTGCTTTCTCTTTTAACACACAATGTCTGCACTAATCATTTACGACAAAGGAACACTTTTAGACATAGGACACCGCTTCACTAACCTGGACACTTTATCCTCCAAGAGCTCACAGTCCTCCTCTGGAGGATGCCAATGTCCAATCTCTGGAGAATAAGATGGACGATCTTAGAGCCAGAATAAGGTTCCAACTGGACATAAGGGAATATAACAGTTGAGGCTGGTAAATCCAAAGGTATAGGAGTGAGTTTCATGATTAACAAGAAATGGTGTGGCCCCAGGAATATCTCCACTCTGTCACACTCCTGCTCGCCTCATCTGGAACATCTATCCATTATTTGCCATCCATTTTATCTACCCCGGGAATTTTCATCGATCATCATTACTGCTGTTTACATCCCGCCACAAGTAGACACTGGCTTGGCTTTGTCTGAGCTTTGTCTGAGCTTCACAATGCATTCAGCAGCAACATCAACAAACATCAACACTGCTCTTATCATCGCTGGGGACTTCAACAAAGCCAACCGCAGGCAGGTCATGCCGAACTTTTATCAACATGTATCCTGTCCAACCAGAGGACCGGATACACTGGATCATTGCTACTCTCAGTTTAAGAATGCCTACATAGCCCACTCATTACTGGCTTTTGGCAAATCAGACCATGCCGCCATTTTCCTCACACCAGAATACAAACAAAGGCTCGTTCAAGATCCCCCGGTGCAGAGAGTAGTGGTGTTCACTGTTCAATAACAGGTTAATGAAGCCAGGCAAAGAATGTACCATCTGCGACAGCTGAGGAAATTCAGGGTCTCACCAGCAATCCTGAAAAATTTCTATTCAGGGGCCATAGAACGTGTATTGACTCAATATCTCAGTGTGGTATGGGAACAGCTCCAGTCAAGACTGCAAAGCCCTGCAGACTACAAAAAGCCTTTCCTAGCTCCTGTTTATAACTGATTTTCTCACAAGTGGTCATCTAAGATGGATCATTTTCACCTGGTTGTCACGTGGGAAATGTACACTATTTGGACAAAGGTACATTGGAACCCATGGCAATTACACCAACAGGAATTTGAAGGAGATTTATTGCATTCTAAATACTGTGACGAGCACTCCCAGAGGAATCAGCGTCGCCCTGGAAACCAAACCAAAACACCTGCACGCCCTCGTCACCGGCTGATCGGTCACAGCTGCTCCCCATCAGCCAGCACCTTGAAAAGCAGCACATGTTGCACTGAGAAGAGGTTCTCAAACAGAACGCAAAGCTGGACTAATCCCTCTCTCCTATCCCCACAGAAAGCAGCGAGTGACCGACAGCACACACCCTTTGGAGCACGTCTGGACACCCACTTTCCCCTTGATTGGCACAGAGGAGCACGGAGAGCACACGGGGAGCACCAACCAGCGTAAAGCAGATCAGGACACTTCACCAGGCACCCTTCACTTTTCAATAAACCCACCCTCCGGGGCTTTTGATTTCACGTACCTCTTGTCGAGTGGTTCTTCACCCCGTGACAATACATAGACATTAATATGGAGTTGGTCCCTCTTTTGCAGCTTCCACTCTTCTAGGACAGATTTCCACAATATTTTGGAGTGTTTCTGTGGGAATTTTTGCTCATCCATTAATATAGCATTTGTGAGGTCAGGCACTGATTTTGGACAAGAAGGCCTGTCTCTCAATCACTGATTCAGTTTAGCCCAAAGTGCTGGATGGGGTTGAGGTCAGAGCTTTGTGCAGACAGTCAAGTTCTTCCACACCAAATTCATCTGACCATGCCTTTATGGACCTTGCTTTGTGCACTGGGGCTCAGTCATGCTCCTACACAAACTGCTTCCACAAAGCTGGAAGCATAGCATTGTCCAAAATATCTTGGTACGCCAAAGCTTTAAGATTTCCCTTCACTGGAAGTGAGGAACTGAGCCCAACCCCTGAAAAACAAACCCAGTCCATTATTCCTCCTCCACCAAACCTTACTGCCAGCCCAATGCAGTCTGGACGGTGAGGTAAAACTTGATCGGCCATGGAAACCCATTCCATGAAGTTCCCGGTGCAACGTTTTTTTGCTGATATTAATGCAGTGGAAGTTTTGAACTCTTCACCTCTGGAATCAGCAGAGCATTGACAACTTTTACACACCATGTGCCTCTTTCAATTTCTAATAACACCACTAATAGTTGAATGTGGAATATCAGGGAAGAAATTTTATGAACTGACTTATTGCAAAGCTGTCATCTTATCACATTACCATGCTTCAATTCACTGAACTCTTCATAATCACCCTTTTTTACACAAAAGTTTGTAACTGCAGACTGTATGACTAGCTGCTTCATTTTACACACAAATGGAAATATGTCTGATTGAAACACCTGAATTGTATAAGAAGTATTTCCTAATCTCTCCATACAGTGTACTTTATCTTCTGTGATCACTTGAATTGATCAGAATTCAGGAGGAAATATCATGGCTGCATGCTGTACAACTTTATTTGATTGCCAGGGAATGCAAAAATTGCATAATGCATTAAATCTGTACACTGAACGCAATATAATTCACAAATGAAAAAACACCAAATACTGTACATACATGAAAGATGCTGGGGACTGAACTGAGCATTATTTGTTTGTGTAACAGTCAAGCCCTTCCTGTAAGCTGTTTTATGAACATGACATTCTGAGATTCACAGCTGATTTGTGAATGAATCCATGTAACAAGAACCAAAAAAAAAAAAAAGATAATCCTGAAGAAGACCAACATTCTAGACCTGACAACACTGTACTGGAAAATGACTGTAAATGAAGTCAATTCACCTTTATTTCTATAGCACTTTATACATTACCGATTGTGTCAAAGCAGCTTCACAGAGATAAACAGGAAAATAACAATCTGATGGAAACTCAACTATGGAGAGAGTCAGGACTCTATTGTAAAGCAGCTCTAAAAGACAGTAGTGTCATTATTAAATTCAGTGTTCGTTAAATTCAGATCAATAACAGTTCATCTATAAGCAGTTTTAGGTTGTAATCCAGTATAAGCCCACAACTGACCCCAATAAATGTGAACATTTTAGTTATTAAAACAGTTAAAATAGTGCTCATTTGTGCATATAATTATATTAATGCATATTCTAATTCCATGTTTTAGTTTTTTATAAACAATGGTAAATACATTTAATTACTGCATGGTAGGCTACTGCGGTTGGCATGTGCATGATTATGCCCTTATAAATATTGATTAGTTCCGTATTTGTGACCCTGGGGCACAAAAAGTCTTAAGTCACTGGTGTATATTTGTAGCAATACATTGTATGGGTCAAACGTATCGATTTATAATTTATGCATAAAATCATTAGGATATTAAGTAAAGATCATGTTCCATGAAGATATTTTGCAAATTTCCTACCCTAAGTATATCACAAATTTAAAGATGATTTTCTCAGTATTTAGATTTTTTTGCACCCTCAGATTCCAGATTATCAAACAGTTGCATCTCAGCCAAATATTGTTCTATCCTAACAAACCATACATAAATGGAAATATTATTTATTCAGCTTTCAGCTGATGTACAAATTGAAAAAGTAACACTTATGACTGATTTTGTGGTCCAGGGTCACATTTATGTATACTATATAAACTCAATTACATTTATGATCAATCCGATCGTGTGTTTCATAAATGAGGCCGTAGAACTGAACCAGACTCCCAGTGTATTGACTCTCTGTGGTCATTAAAAATCCCAGGATGTCTTTCGAAAAGAGTAGAGGTGTGACCTCGGCATCCTGGCTAAATTCGCCCATTGGCCTCTGACCATCATGGCCTCCTAACAATCCCCATATCCGCTGATTGGCTTCATCACTCCGTCTCCTCTCCACCAGTAAGCTGGTGTGTGGTGGGCATTCTGGCGCAATATGGCTGCCGTCGCATCATCCAGGTGGATGCTGCACACTGGTGGTGGATGGAGATACCCCCTGTCTATGTAAAGCGCTTTGAGTGCCTAGAAAAGCGCTATATAAATGTAAAGAATTATTATTAATTATTGTATTACTGACAGTTAACATTAAAATCCTCAGAGATGTAAAGAACATCAAGTTACCCGTCCTAAAATACTATGCCATTTATTTAAGCCTTATACCCAGCTAAGATCATTTTTACTTGATATTTTATTGAATTTACAGTAAACCTAATTTGAGGCTTTGTCAAAGTTTATGTGCTACAAGAAACTATCAACTATGGATTTTCATCTGTTGACATGAAGGTCAACAAATGTTTTTATTCTTTGAATATTTACAGAAGATCAGTCACCATTGAGCTTTTCGAAGCATGTAGAGGTGTGGGCGACTCCTGCCTGAATCAAAGAGCCATGTAAGTGACAGATGAACAGTGTGGCCTTTCCGAACAAAGCCTCCATCACAAGCTTCTACAAATTAATTCAATTCATCAGGCCTTTGTCTCCTTGGGCCTCCTAATGTGACCTGATATTGCTGGAGGCTCCTCATAATGAGTGTTTGTGGATGTGATCAGGGGCCTGCGTTTGCTCAGGCAAATTAAAACATTACTCTCACAGTACCTCTGTGCTTCTCAAACCCGCCAATTGCTGATTTCTAATTATTGTAATGAGTGAGAGATTCAGCCCTGGGGCCACCAAGAGGAGAAACACTCATGTTTGAGAGCAACGTGAGACGCAGTGACGTCAAACCGGAATCCAGAGCTCAGACAGCAGCCAAACGCCATAGAGACTCATCTCATATTGTAGTGCCTTATGACCTGCACAGCATCATTTTACATAACCAGTCGGTTTATGAAGTCAGTTTTGTTTTGAATTTTTTTACAGGCACTTTTCAGCTTTTCATAATTTTATCTTAGCATGAATTTAAAAGTGGATAAAAAAAAATAAAAAAAAAAAGTAGATCTCCGCATACTCATCATGAGGCATCAGTATGACTCAAAATAAGACCAGCTTAAATACAAGACCAAAAATAAAGATTTAAACTCATACAGGCCTACTGTATTTCTTATTTTAACTGTTTGAAGAATCAGTGTTCACAGAGTCTTGGAAAAGCTTGATGTGAATCAAGCAACAACAAATTATGAATTTGCAAAGATTTCTTAAACCCAGTTTTTCAAGCACTCTGCTTTTCTTTTACATGTCTATCTGCTCAAACTTACGCAGATATCAGTCACTGAGAGAAAAGGATAGAGGAGATCGTTTGATAATCGGTGATCCAGCGCCCCCTGTTGGACAACAGCACTAACAAAAGAATGAGAAACTCTGCAACCAGCTATTTTAATAACATTAAATGTTATCTTTATTATTATTTATTAAAGCTAATAATCAGTATTTGGTGAGCAGATCTCTGATGGGCCTGTAGCCCAAGCGTCCTCCTCTCCAGAAACACAGGTAGTAGCTCACGGCCAAAACTCCCATGATGGTCACCAGCGCTGCGGTCACAGAAACCACCAACAGCCACAGCAGAGCTACAGTCAGACCTACACAATCCAGAACAAACACACGTCAAACTTATTCAGTCACACGGCCTTTAATAAACATCCGATTGAAGAGCACAGACCGCCTTCAGCACTAGACTGTGTGTCCAGAGATGTATCGCTCCGAGATTCACCTTCCATCACAAACGGCCCCAGAACTTTACGAGCCGACAAGCCTCGTGGAGAAAATCATGCCAATTGTTTATGGTAATGCCTCACAGATCAGACGCTCCTGGTGGCAGAACATTCAGTGGCATACCTTTTGTGCAGTTCATCCTCCAGAAGCATGAGAACTCGCAGCAGGAGCACACGTAGCTCTGGGATGGATCATCCAGGAGCTCCCATCTACCACAAACCACACGTCAAAAATATTCAACACAACAAGCTGCTCAGAGTCTGCGCGAGATCCAGAACCTCAAGTTCATTAGTTTGACCTGCGCTGCTGCTGCCTGTAGTGACACATCTTCCTGTCCATGGACTGGACATCCCACGCTTCCAGATCACAGTGCAGGAAAATCTGCCATGGAAAAACACTGACCAACTGAGAATGACAAACAAAACGCATAACATCATGATACAAGCTGAATGCGCAGCCCTCACATTCTGTCCAAGAGCAAACTTGAAGGCTTGGAGATGGAGACGCATTTCAGCAGGATGACGCCTCGGCAGAAAACTGGAGTTTCCGGATTTACTTTCCATCAAACACCTACAAACGACAAGCATCATTAAATACACATAAACATGAGCCCATGTTATGTTGGGTTATTCTGACTGATTTAGCCCACACAAAAAGTATAACATTTTTCCAAATAAATGTGATTTATGAAACTTACACCTTGTTACTCAAATGACTGGCCTAAAAAAATTGATTCCAAGTCTCCTGTATCTTATTGCTACATCTTGGATTAAAAGCTTCATAAACTAGTTTTCTTTTAATTTGTCAAAATTAAATATGGTTGTTATGCACATCCAGAACCCTTTATTAGGCTCACGAGCAGGATAAAACATGAATTAAAGCAAATATAACTAATGTCTACACACTGAACTTAAGTTTCAAAAGAATCTATTCCCATGCTTAATTATTTTTTGGAACATTTGTGAACAATATTTATTTGGTTCATTGCAGACATGGATTATTTAGCTTTTCTTTCACAGTTAGCACATTGATCCGAGAATGACAGAAGTCTTTTTTTTTTTGGTGAATAATCTTGCAAGAACTTTTTTCACTCAAAAACTGAGGTGCCTAAACTCCAGAATGAAACCCAGAACCATTGCTAATTGAAAAAACAGGTTCACAAAGATTGAATCTGATATTTTGTGATTGTATAGTTTTATAAAGGCTTGGAACACCAAATTAGGTGAAGGACGTTAGTAAATGGAGAAGAAAGCCACATGTGGTTACCCGACATTGGCGATGATGGGGTGCACCTGAGCGGCGCGGCTGATGTTGGCATCTGTTGCAGCCACACAGCTCTCCATGTAGATTTTCAGCTGCCTGTGGCTCGGTGACTCCACAGTGGCTCTGATGGGAATAATAGACCCTAGCTGGAACCTCATAGACGGAGCCGGGGCACTGAAATCACCTGCAGATCATCAGTAGAGGAGTCGTTATCTTCCGGAACATGATGAACTCAGGTGTACATGCGTGACAGTTTAGCAGCACATGCACTCTCTGCT
The DNA here is from genome assembly GCF_023724105.1 of Carassius gibelio. Lineage (NCBI taxonomy): Eukaryota > Metazoa > Chordata > Actinopteri > Cypriniformes > Cyprinidae > Carassius > Carassius gibelio. Next base: position 10,683,984 of record NC_068375.1, read on the forward strand.
TAGGTCTTAACTACTTACACTGATGTTGATTTTAGGGCTATATACACATTTAGAGCATCGCCACACGAAACTGCATCTGTACCCCATTTACTTTCATAATGAGTTAATTCCTGGTATTCTTTTGTGCCTTATCATAAAACAGGAAAGGTTGTGATATTTGGTGGATTAAAATGCTGTAAAATGTCATCAACTTCCTTATGCTTAAAGTTCAAATGGGGATATGTGCGAGACAACTTGAACATTTATGTTCCTCACCATTTTAAGCCACAGTTTTTAGAAGTTTTTAAAGGTACAGTACGAGCATGATCTTTACACTGGACACAAAAAGGCACTGAATACCAGAATGACCCAATGTGACAAGTGAAAAAGGATATTCACCGATTATAATGTGAATTAAATCCATGAGGATTGTGGTGAAGTGTCTGTAAATTAGTTTGGAGATTGTTACTTTTATTGAAAGTCTACAAAGAAAATAAATCAAGGAATGAGTGCTGAAGATGAGGAGTGATGTAAATGAGAGTTTAACACTAACTGTTCATAAGCTCCATGCTGAAGGTCACCAGTCCTTCTTTCTCATCTTCCACAGCGCTGAATGTGGTCATCTTGCTTACAGCTCTGTGGAAAACAAGCTCAAAGACTGAATGAAAGCTTAATCTCACCGCGCCATCAAGAATCCAGTGTGCTATCACAGTGGCACACCAGATTTCTATGAAGACCCTCCAAGAATGAGATGGGGCCCCTCCCACCAGTGATGTCATGTGTGAAAATTGTTGCACCTGCTGTAACATAGGCTACTATTGAGTCTCTCTCCCCAGTTTGCATATCCAACATCAGTAATGAATGTGGTGACTTTTTGCATTGATGCATTTGGAACAACATTCTAGGATAAATATACACACTTTATTCTGATAAAAATTATAAACGCAACACTTGTTTTTGCCCCTATTATTCATGAGCTGAATGCAAAGATTTCTATCCTTTGTGGCCAGCCTAAGGCACACCTGTTCAATTATCATGTTGTCTAATCAGCATATTGATATGCTACATCTGTGAGATGGATGGATGGATTATCTCGGCAAACAGAGAAGCGCTCAATAACACAGACAGATTTGTGAAGGCAAAACTACATTTAGGGGTAAGAACTAGCCACTAGGTATAAATAGCTCTTGCATAAATTGCACTTTACACTGCGGATTGGAGAGGTCTTGTGTACCACTGTCTCATCACCTACGAGTCATAGACGCACTGGACCCTTTGGAAAATGAAAGGCAGCTCCGGCTGTCGGTCATAGATCAGCATGTTGGAGTACGTCACGCTGTCTGCAGTTACCTGTCAGACCGGTGGAAGAGAATCAGCGAGATGGTTCGTCCGGGTGAATCTCTGAATCACACTCATGTACCTGCTTGAGAAAGCCACAGTCTCGTAGTAACGCGTAGAAGATCAGCATGTCATCGGACATTGTGAAGCTCGGCGGACAGTTTCCCAACAAACCTCTGGAAGGATCCAGCTTCTGAGATGAATCCAGTCTGGGTCTCCAGCGGACAGTGACTGAATTGCCGCTGCCACAGTCTACAGTCAAATCTAAATGCAAACCACTCCAGTTAGTGAATACTGAGACAGAATGAGATGAGAATTAACCAGTGGTGGACGAAGTACACAAATCAAGCAGGTTACTTGAGTAAAATGTACAGATGGTATAATAAAATATTACACCAGTAAAATTAAAAGCACTCCTTTTTCAGTTTAACTCGAGTGAGATCAAAAGAACTTATGTACTTAAAAAGAAAAAAAGCAATTTTATATAGGCTACTTAAAAAAAATAATAATAATAATAATATATATATATATATACACACACACACAGCTCAAAAGATGTTTGTTGTTGATATGGACTAAATTGACAAGAGTGATGAAATAATGTTCACTATGGAGCTTTCTTTGCGATCTCCTGGAGATAATTCGAACATCTGATTTTCACTAGTAAGAAAAAAAAAAATAGGCTACATGTGGCCTGACGTTAAGAAGAAATATATAAAAATATATTTTCATAATGATTTTGCCCCTTCTCAAACCTTGTCTGTGGTGTAAAAACACCCCTGGTCTAATGACCCCAGAGGGCATCACTTCCCACTTTGATAATTACAATGCTCTGAACAGCACATCCTTTCTTTTTTCCCCCAAGATGTCATTTATAGGTGGTATATATATATATTACACACACATTTTTACTTTATAGCTAAAATTACATCAACGTTGCACCAGCAAGGTTGTTAGCTAGACTGTTAACATCAGCTAACAATATTTACTTATTTTCAGTATGGTTGTGAATAAAAAGTCTACTCGGCTAGTTAATCCAAACAATATAAAAACAAACTAAAACGGTTAACGTTACGGCAGCGAGGAATTTGAACGTACAAATAGTTATTTTATTTAATCTTATTTTAACGTTTAGTTTTTTTACCTAAAATATAGAAACACTGTTGTTGATGTGTCTGCAATAAAGCATTTCAGTGGAGTTGAACAGATTACCCTGTACAGCAGATTTAGTTCACAAACAAATTGACAGCTTTGACCTCAGGATTCAGTTACAATAATTAATCAAAAAATTCGATATTAGTGAAGTTACTTTTAGCAGCATCACTAGCGCGTGCTCACAAGATCTCCCGGTTGGGAGTTCAGCAGTTCACTGGAGTCTCACACTAAATGGTTCATTTGAATCAGGGAGTTGTCGACTTGAGAACAGCTGCAATAGGATCATTCTTATTCTTGAAAGAATCGTTTGATGCCATTTGCGAACCGATTTAAAAGGTTCACTTAAAAGTTTGTTCTTGAATCAGACACCGCTTCTACATGTCGGAGCACATGATATAAGGAGTATCGATATGTTTTATGAATTGTAGTTAAGTAAAAGGTACGATCTTATGCATTGGAATTTAGTGAAGTAAAAGTTACTCAAAATAAAACTACTCCAGTACAGTACAAATACTTGAACAATGTATTTACAGTAATGAAGTAAAACTACTCCGTTACTGTCTACCACTATGAGAATTTTACCATTATTTGCCATTGCAGTGGCCACAAACATCAATAGCAGCCATCCTGAAATCATCTTCAGTCACTAAAAAACAGCAACATCTTTCCTGCTTAAGTGGTTCTGATGATAATCAGGTTAACCAGCACCAGCTGAGCGTTAACTCCGTAAACAGCCGCTCTGTGTCAATCAGAAGGGTTTATGGAACTCTCACCAAAGGCCCACAAAGTAAGTAAAAGGGGACATTTAATACAATTTCTATTTTTCCTTTTCTTTAGTGTGTTCTGTAACAATTTGTGCATGTTTAAGATCTGCAGCTACAACCCAGCCGGCATTTCAACGTTGATTCAACGTTGAAACAACGTCAGGTACCATGGTTGAATCAACGTTGAAAAACCTTTCGATTTTGCAAATTGGATCAACGTTGAAATCACGACGTTGATTCACCGTTGAAATCGTGACGTTGATGTACGGTTGAAATCACGACGCTGATTCACTGTTGAAATCCCGACGTTGAATCAACGTTGAATAACCTTTCGATTTTGCAAATTGGATCAACGTTGAAATCACGACGTTGATTCACCGTTGAAATCGCGACGCTGTTTCACCGTCTTACCTGCATTACGGGTGAATTAGGGTCGTGCTGCAGACCTGGGATGAAAGCTGAATGAGGTGTTGATTTTGAAAAGTTAATCAACGTTGATAACACGACGTTGTTTCCCCGTCGTACCTCGCACGGTGTGTAAATACACCTAGATCCTAGTTGGCATTTAGATCAACAAGGTACATGCAAGGCTAAAAATGTAATGACTGGCAGCAATGGCTTTTACAAACAACTTCAATAAACTACCACATGCTCAAAATTGTCAAACAGCAGTTTAATTTTGGAAACATACTGTATAAAACAGATGACAATAATCCCACAATTTATTATGCAGAGTATGCATGGAGGTAATGCTAAAAACATGTAGTAGAACAATCCAAATACAATAATATTTAAAGGTTTTTGTGAAATAATTTGGCACATAAATGCATATTTTTTTGCAGCACTTACAAGACAAACCCTTGTACCTTTATGACTGAAACCAGTGGATCTTTTATTTTGGTGGAAACCTACAGTTTCTGTCAAAAACATGTTTTAGTAATGTGTCTCATTACAAGAGTTGTGTACATTTGTGCAGTGAAAATGTGTTGAACAGTTCGAGAAGGGAACCTTCCACCAGTTGATTTCTAATGGGAACCCCCCCGGACTGTGTCTTCTTTACCAATGCAGAATGAGATTTCTACCGCAGGGCACTCTAAAATGTTAGAACCAGCAGCCTTAGTGTATACAGTGTGGTTGTGCTTCGGGTGATCCTTGAAAGTGTCCCAGCGCTAGGTCCTTTCTGACGCCGTCCCCTCCACTCTCTCCCACTTGTGCACTTTCTGTACCGTCCTGTATAAACATTTACATTTAATCTTACATTTAAGACTTACAAATGAGAAGAACAGAAGCAGTCAGGTGTACAAGCGAACAACAACAGGATACAAGTGCCATGACAAGTCTCAGTTAGTCTAGTACAGAACGCATAGCCAGTTTTTTTTTATATATATATATATATATAAAAGACAAGAAAAGAAGGAAAAGTGCTAGCATTAGTTGGTTAAGTTCTGGTGAAAAAGATGAGTCTTAAGATGTTTCTTGAAAATGAGTAAACGCTCAGTTCGGATTGAGATTGGGAGGTGATTCCACCAGCTGGACACAGTCCAGGAAAAGGTCCGAGAGAGTGATTTTGAACCTCTTTGGGATGGCACCACAAGGCGTCGTTCACTTGCAGAGCACAAACTTCTGGAGGACACATAAGATTTAACCAGTGAGTTTAGGTATGTTCACAATGTTTGACAATAACTTTGATATTGTGAAATATATTTAACTGAAAACTGAATGCAAAATAAATCACACAATATTTTCACTTTACAGTTCAGTAACAGTGAGGTTGGAAACAAAGTGGACAACACTATTCATTAAACACTTATTTAAATATATTCAGATGAAAATGTACAATATTAACAAATTATTCACAAGCAGTGTTTTCAGAGCCCCCAGTTACACTGTTTTAATCAGAACACTAACATTACAGTGTAGTAAAACAAGTCAAATCAAATTCAGTACATTTTTATTAAACTAAGCACAATCAAAACCTATCACAAAAGGTCAAAGCATCTCTAGCAGAAGTGAGAGTGCAATGTAGCAGAAGAACAATTTCTTACCAATGATTCAAGAACAAGCTGGATCCTCGATGACTCTACAAGGGGAAAGAATAAATGGTTTACTGAAAAGTTCTTAAAAAGCAGGATTTCATATTATACCATTTCTTTAAACCACTGGTTCTCAAACTTTTTATACCAAGTACCACTTCAGAAAATATTTGTTATTAAATATTAAGTTGCACCATAATGACCAACATTACATTTCAGCAGCGTAGTAGACCAAACTATTCAGCTACAGGTCTACAGTTAAAAAATGAGGCAGTTTTATTCTAATAAGAATATTAATTGTTGTCAGACACTTTTACCATGGTAAATACAGTTTGAACATTAACACTACAACTGTGCTTACATACACAGGTAAATGAAAAAAAAAAAGTTTAAATTAAAATGTAATTTTAAATGTAATTATGTAATAAAAGTTACAAAACTGTACTGTACTTTAACTGTAACATACTTAAATGTGCAAAAAAAAAAAAAAAACTTACTCAAAGATTAAGTTAAAATATATTAACATTAATTAGTTTAATTTAGTGATTCACCTGCATAACAACTAGAGGGGGCCTGACACTTTGAGAACCATGGCTTTAAACAATCCTTTTTTTTTTTTTTTTCATTAATTCATTAAAATTATATTATTTAAATACCGACATTTGCACTTATATGTTGCAGAAAACACTTTGAAACTATTATAAGAATACAAACATATATAACACACCTAATGCATGGGATTCATATCAGGAAAATATGGGAAAATCTCTAAAAGACAGACATTAACACATAACTCACCAGTAACACATTAGGTGAGCATCTAACTTGATCATCTGTGATAAAGCAATGCAAAAATAGACACACGGGTATTTATTTATCTGCAGGTTACATGTCCTTTAAACTACCCATTTGTAAACTCTGGTAATACTTTACTATTTTCAAAATATAATAAAGATAAAGTTAGCGATTTTCTTACCTCATTTTGACAGGATGTTTTCAGGACCTCGCAGAACACCTGACCCTTCTTGTGTTCACAGTTTTTGTTCTCCATTGACATGTCACGACTCAAATTCGCTCAAAATAAATAAAAAATGTACAGGCAAATATGAAATAATTCGGGACCGACCGAGCAGTCAGTCATAACGAGCAGCAGCTCACAGTTAGCCGCCTCACTCACAGAAAGACGACAATAACGGTCATATTTTTAAATGTAGAAAAGCGCGAACCGATTCATTGTACAGTTTCCTGAATGACAGCCAGATTAACCAATCATGATAGAAGTAATAAAATAAAACTACCAATGGGAGTTGTTTCAGTGTGATAAAGCAGCGAAATGTATAGTTTTATTGTTGTTAATGATGATAATATTTAACATATACCTTTAGATTTTAGAATAGATATCATGACTAAAATATTTTTAAATGCTATTAAAATAATAATTAATTTAAATAATTTAATATAAATAATTTAAAAGCTTGTTAACCTTTTTCTGCTATTTAGCATTAAACATTTTTAACGTTGTTTCATTAAAACAACTGACCTTATTTCAACCATATTTCAATGTTGAAAGTTGGTCATGTGCTGGAAGTTTTTCAACAGTTCATCTTTAAACGTTGAATCAACGTTGTTTCAACGTTGAAACCACAACTGACCTTATTTCAACCATATTTCAACATTGAAAGTTGGTCATGTGCTGGATGTTTTTCAACCATTCAGCTTTAAACGTTGAATCAACGTTGTTTCAACGTTGAAACCACAACTGACCTTATTTCAACCATATTTCAACGTTGAAGGTCGGTCATTTGCCGGCTGGGAATGGTCCAACAAAATGATTTATTCTATTTCTATCTGAAAGAGAAGGCTGATCCAGACTGGGCTAAAATGCCTCACTCTAGCACTTCCATTCGTACGCATGCGAATGCGTTAGACCGGAAACGCAAGCTCATGCGAAAAAATATTGCATTTTTGTGCATTCCAAAGTTCAGGTTTGGTGAACTCTGATATTATATCCTGCTCCCGCCTATATTCGCAGCGGCCTCTGAAAAAATTAAGTCTTAATTATGATCTCAAGAGGTTTTTAATTTGGGGACGGAAAGACCAGACTTTCAGTATGTCTGAATGTGACGATTAAACTTAAAAAGGCTAACGTTATAAATTCATTAAAAAAAACATGAGTGCTGCATGTTTGTAGTCCTGCTTTGCTACTTCGTTTTCTGCTGTTACCAGGGAAACTGTTATATTGTACCAAACGCTCCACCTGCTGGCAGAATAAATGAGCATTTTCAATAAAATTGTTGTTTTGTTCAGAGTTCAGAACAATGCGAAAATCGACCCATGTTTTTGCCCTGCAAACATGCAGAGCTTTAAATGTGAACTGGTGGATCGATAAGAAGACAATGCATTATCAAAATCTAAAAAGTATAGGGGTGTGCTATGGGATTAGAATCCCGCCAAATGTATTGCAGTCACAGATCGAAAAATAATAAGCAAACATCAAATATTTAAAAACGTGTAAAATAACGCATAAAACCGAAAAACAAATGCAGTTTTTTTTAAAATAACAAACAGCGCAGTCATGGATCGAAAAACTGGGGGGAAATCTCTTCCACTCGAATGTTGTATTTTTTTTTTTCAGCCGGAATCTGTCAGTTACAGTGAAAAAATACAGCACAGATCACAGCATGCCTACTTTAGTTAAATAAAAATGTAAAATGTAATTTTTTTTTTTGTTATTTTATTGAACTGAAAGCCATCTTAAACAATGCACATTGTGCATTTCACACACGTAATGTAAATCATCCATGCTAACACGTTTTCTATTTTATTTTATTTTTTTCATTTGAGCGTAGACATTGAACTCTAAGAGTGGCACTCTCTATAGATTTATTTTCCATACATTGAGTTTCTCGCTCAAGTTCACATGACCAAGACGACATCTGCTTTGATTTACATGAAACTCAAACTGCAACTTTTAGAAATGCAAGCGCAGAACGTGGAAACAAGAGCAAAGGGGGAAAGACCACAAGCACACACAAAAAAATAACATGAGCAGGAAACCTGATTTTGGTTGCGATTTGGAAATTTTTTAATTCATGTTTCAGTTTTGTGTAATCCATGACTGCGCTGTCTGTTATTTAAAAAAAAAATAGCATTTGTTTTTCGGTTTTGTGGGTTATTATTTTAAACGTGTTTTTAAATATTTTATTTATGCTTATTATTTTTCGATCTGTGACTGCAATACATTTGGCGGGATTCTAATCCGATAGTGTGCTATGTGGTCTGCGAATCCTGCAATAATATCGCATTTGTTGTTTTAACTATGTGCAATTTGATATTATCTGGTATATCGCTAAAAGTAAACTAAACGCTTACAGAGTGCGTGCAAGTTTTTAATGTTTTATTATTTTATTATTTTAGAATTTAGCCTAATTTTGAGGATATTTTATGCCCTTTGATCGAGGGGATCTCACCTGATTATTGTTTGGTATTTTCATCGCGTGCTATGGTGAAATGAGTCGGAGGATCTGAATGCATAGATCTATTGAAACTCGCTTGGTGAACTTGAACGTGGAGGTGTGAATCCTGATTGAAATGTGGTGTTATATCATTTGCACACTGGTGTGCTGGAGTTCTACTGTTTATTCTTCAAAGTGGGGTCTGTTTTTTGTTCCCGGTGTGGATAATTCTCCAAATATGGTGCTTAAATACTCTTTGGTGGACTTACAGAGACTGAATTCGTTCTCCCGTCTTTGCGGCGGAATTTACAACCGCTGCGCCGCATTGGGAATTACACGCCGCCACAGGTACATCCATCGTGGATCTCACCATGACTCCTTTGTGAGGACTTCGACTGTGTCTCAGGATAATTTTCCCATCCCGGTCATCTGGTCGCTCTTCCGTCAGATCAAATGGTAAGAGTCAGAGTGTCAATCTTGAAAACATTTGTTTGCTCAAACACGCGCCTCTCACATCTCGGCATTCTGTTTGCCCTGCTACTGTAAAGATGGCCTTAGTGAATGCAAGGTCAATATCGAACAAATCTTTTATTTTAAATGATTTGTTTACATCTCACTTCTTAGACTTTTTATTTGTGACTGAGACCTGGTTAAAACGCCTAACCTGATTTTACCAAGTGAGACATGTTCCTGGGACAACATCGTTGTTGACCCTGGAACAACATTGTGAATAACCAATCAGATTTGAAGAACCAGTTTATAGATTTTGTGAAGTTTATGCTTAAAATCAGTGTTTGGTGCTTGTACATCAGTGTCATTCATCTATCATTTCCTCTGATTTTAGGGATTACTCATGGTTAAGGTTAGGTTTAGGTGTAGGGATATGGTTAAGAATATATTTTTGGAGTAAAATGTTGTTCCAGGGTCAACAAAATATGTTGACCTAGGAACACATCGGACTTGGCAAAATCAGGACGTGCGGTTAAAACAGGGTGACTTGTTGTCTCTTGCCAAAATAGCTCCTCCTGACTGTGCTTTTTTCAGTTCTCCACGGGCTTCTGGACATGGTGGTGGAGTTGCAACAATTTTTAAAAACTGTTTCAAATGTAAGTCTGTGCCTACGGACACCTTTTCCAGTTTTGAAGTCCAGTTACTGAAGGTTGATTTAAATGGTCCTATGCTATGTGCTCTGATTTACAGACCCCCTAAATGCAATAAGGATTTTATTCAACAATTTTCTGATTTTCTCTCTGATCTGGTGACTCGGGCTGATAGACTATTGATTCTTGGGGATTTTAACATTCATCTCTGCTGCCCTTCTAGAACGTTGGTCAAAGAATTTGTAAATATTTTAGAGTCTTTGAACTTTGTACAATCTGTCTGTGGTCCAACTCACAATTTGGGTCACACACTAGATTTAGTAATGTCTCATGGGGTTTTTATTTCAAATCTGGAGGTTATTGATGCATGTGTGTCTGACCATTATCTAATTACGTTTGAATCTGAGTGCTTTCTCCCGTCTTCTAGTTCCCCTCACCCTTCATCTCTCTCTCGAGCTATTCACTCAAATAGTGCAAATTTGTTTTCTGAACATTTATTTTAATAATGATTTTCTGAATGAAACAGATACTGAATGCTTGACTGAGATATTTTATAAAGCATCCTCTTTAACTATGGACACTGTTGCTCCATTTAAGCGTAAAAAGATGAAGGTTGCTGGCCAGCCGTGGTTAAATGATGTCACCCGCGCTCTCAGGCAAGAGTGTCGAAAAGCAGAGGGAAAGTGGAAAAAAGATAGGTTACAGGTTTCATTTGAAATTTTAAAATCAAGTCTTTTCAACTATCAAACGGCAGTAAAAAAGGCAAAATCAAACTTCTTTTCTCAATTAATTTCTGACAAGGCTAAGCGTCCAAAAGTCCTGTTTGATACGATTGACTCTATTCTAAATCCGACCTCAAATATTTTATCTGAGGCCTCTATTGAGCTCTGTGAAGATTTTTTAAAACATTTCACTCAAAAAATTTATGATATTAGAATCTCTATTGTTCCATCCGAACCATGTCACTTGCAATTGCCTTGTCCTATGAGTTGTCTGTCTAACTTTAAACCTGTCTGTCCTACTCAACTAGCTGATATAATCTCCACTATGAAGTGTTCTGGTTCTAAGCTAGATATTATCCCAGCTCGTCTTTTTAAGGATGTTTTTTTCTACCATTAGTCACTTGGTAACTGCTATCATAAACAGTTCTTTAGCCAAAGGTGTCGTTCCAGCTAGTTTTAAGCATGCAATTGTACAACCTATGTTGAAAAAACCTCAATTTGATCCAGAAATGTGCAGTAACTATCGACCGATCTCTAAACTGCCTTTCATCTCTAAGCTTTTAGAGAAAGTAGTATTTTTCACAGCTCCAATTTTATTTGAATTCTTTTAACATTTTGGACATGTTCCAATCTGGCTTTAGATCATTACATAGCACTGAGTCAGCTCTGTTGAGGGTTACCAATGATATCTTGCTTGCTCTAGATTCAGGCTCTTGTGTTGTGCTGGTTTTGTTAGACCTGAGCGCTGCGTTTGATACCATTGACCACAACATTCTTCTGGAAAGACAAGAATATATGGTTGGTGTCAAGGGCACTGTACTAAAGTGGTTTGCTTCTTACCTAGAAAAGAGGACTTTTTCTGTAAATTTAGGAAATTGTTCCTCGTCATCTACGCCTGTTTTGTTTGGTGTGCCCCAGGGATCTATTTTGGGACCTTTATTGTTTTCCCTTTATATGCTGCCCTTGGCCCTCATTTTTCAGAAGTACAACATTTCATATCACTGTTATGCAGATGATTCTCAGCTTTACCTTCCAGGCAAATGATAACACTGCTTCATTTGATGTGTTATTGGAATGTGTAGATGATATCAAGAGGTGGATGACAAATAATTTTTTGCAGTTAAATGAGGATAAAACAGAGGTTTTAATTCTCGGTTGTCCAGCAGATTCCTCTCCTGCTCTGAAAGCACAGTTAGGTCCTCTCTCAACGAATGTATGCAAACAAATCAAAAACCTTGGAGTGATCTTTGACTCTTCACTACTCTTTGATAAACAGATTAGTGCGGTTATTAGAGGAAGCTTTTTCCATTTAAGATCTATTGCAAAGTTGAAGAATATTCTTTCAAGCAAAGACCTAGAAGTTGCAATTCATGCTTTTGTAACATCATGATTAGACTATTGCAACTCTCTCGATTGCAAATTGTTCAAAATGCTGCTGCAAGACTTTTGACTGGGTCTAGAAAGAGGGATCATATTTCTCCTGTTTTGGCATCCCTTCACTGGCTTCCCATTAAGTTTACAGTTGATTTTAAGATCCTTTTGTTTGTTTACAAGGCATTGTCTGGCTGTGCACCACGGTATATTTGTGATCTTATTGTGCCATACTGTCCTGCTAGGTCACTTAGATCTTCAAATCACTTGCTTTTAAATGTGTCATAAAGTCGTTACAAATTAAAGGGTGATCGGGCCTTTTCTGTGGCTGGGCCCAAGCTTTGGAATGCTCTTCCTTATCATGTGAGGTCTGCTCCTTCATTGGACATTTTTAAATCTACTCTGAAAACACATTTTTTATTCTTTAGCTTTTGGAAATTTGTAATTGTTTTTTTATATATATAGTGTAGTCCTGCTATGCACTATGTACAGCACTTTGGATCAATTTCTATTGTGTTAAATGTGCTTTATAAATAAAGGTTGTTGTTGTTGTTGTTGTACATACGTAAACGAGATGTTCCCTTTCATAGGTGACTTCGATGCTGTGGTAAGTGAATGGGAACACTATACCATCACGCCTGACGTACCTGATATAGCTGGGATCCGAGGAAAGCATCTGCTCAAGCGGAAAGAACGCGGGAGCCAGGAGCCATCCTCGCATCCAGGCTGTAAAACTTTTTTTTTTAAGTGCTTGTTAAGGACCATCCTGCCGCAGCACATTATCATCCATAGAAGATCCACTAAGGAAGTCACTGCCCTTATGGATTGGACTCGAATTCCTAAGGACAAAGCGAGCCTGTGTGCCTCATAGGCTAAGGAGATAGCCTCCACAAACTAATGGGACATGTTTTGTGACAGCACGGCCTTTATTTTTATTCCCAAAATCTGGTCGGACCCATACCCTTGGGCTGTACAATAAAACATAGATCTTCAGCACTAACACAGGACAAAGGCTTAGATATCCTAACCCTGCCTCTGTGGGGGAGAAAGCCTCCAAGACTACCTGCTGGAAGCGAAAAGGATTCAAAGCGACCTTAGGGATATAGTCAGGCCTTGGTCGCAGAAAAACTTGCACAAATCCTGGTGCAAAATTCATGCACAAAGGTGAAACAGAAAGAGCTTTTGAGGGAGGATAAAGTTAAAGGAAAGACTGTCTTTAAAGTCTGAATTTTTTCAGACACAGTTTACAAGGGCTCAAATGGATGTCCTGATAACCCTCGTAATACAATGGATAGATCTCCTGCAGGGCGGAGAAGCCGAAGCCTTCGCGAACCCTGCATAAAATGAGAGACCAGTGATGGCCCACTAAAATGGCATCTACGTGTGCGTGGTTAGCTGATATGGCTGCCACATATACTTTAAGAGTGGCTGTCGTAACTCCCCTTGAAAAATGGTTTTGAAGAATCTCCTGTACTGAGACGACAGGGCAGTAAGTTGGATCCATATTATGGAGTCTACACCAGGTAGTAAACAGTTTCCAAGGCATATAAATGTCTCGTAGAAACTGTCCTAGAATTAATTATAGTCTTGGTGGCCTCTACTCAAAGACCGGGACATTAAAACTCACTCTGCTAAAAGGCAATGCCCACAGCTTCCATAGATCTGGCCTTTGGTGCCAGATCATTCCCCATGCTTGCGACAGCAAGTTCTGTCTTAGGGAAATCTCCCATGGAGAACCTCTTAACAGACTGATCAGTTCTGCAAACCATTGCTGAGTGGGCTACCACGGAGCAACCAACAACAACTGTTCCACTCTGTCCAACCGTATTCTGGATAGCACCACTGGAATTAGCAGAATCGGAGGAAAAGCATACAATCTTGTTCTGGGTCATTCATGTGCTAGAGCGTCCAGTCCCAGGGGCGATGCGAAGGATAGGGAGAACCATAGTGGGCAATGCATATTCGTGTTCGACGCGAATAAGTCCACTTCCGCCTCTCGTTTGGGGGTGCAACCTTCATTACACTTCGCAAGTGCAAAAGTGTCCGGGGACATGAACAGCTCGGATTGACAGAAATCTGTTCTGAGACCATAGAAGGATGTTCTTCGCCAGCCTGCATAGGGTGCGAGAGCATAATCCTCCTTGGTGATTCAAATGCCACACAACTGCTATGTTGTCCATCCTGATTAACACATGACAGCCATACAGCAGTCTTGAAAAATCCAGAGCCAAAAAGACTGCCACCAGCTCCAATCTGTTTATATGCCACCCTCACTGTGCCTCCGTCCAAGTCCTGTGGTCTAGGCATCCTTGACAAACAGCCCCCCATCCTGTAAAGGACGCATCTAACATCACAGTCTCATGGCAAAAACAGACCCCTAACACTCTTTTGGAGATTCGTGCATAAGCCCAGGCCGCTTAGATGATTCAGCACAAGATCTCGATGAGAGCGTGCTTGAGTCTGTGATTGTGCTAATACCAGCCAATCATCCAGGTAATTCAGCACATGAATGCCCTGCAGCCACAACAGGGCCAGAACTGCGTCCATGCATTTCATGAAAGTCAGAGGAGCCAGGGCAGGTCAGAACTCAGAATGGATACGCTTTGCCCTCTAAAGTAAATCTGAGGAACTTCCTGTGCCTCTTGATGATCTGAATATGAAAGTATGCATCCTTCAGATCGATCGTGACAAACCAATTGTTCGGTTGAATCTGTGACAGAATATATTTTACCGTCAACATCTTGAATTTGCTCATCCTGAGTGCAAGATTCAAACAGCATCAATCCAATATTTGTCGTAAGCTGCTATCTTTTTTTGGCAAAACAAAATATTGGCTGTAAAATCCAGACTTCATCTGAGAGGGGTGTACTTCTTCTTTAGCCTTTTTTTAGTAGAGACGACATCTTTGTGCAGCACTGCAGTTTCTTTTGAACACACAATCATGGGAAGAATCCCGTGGAAAAGAGGCGGGCCTTTTCGAAACTGAATGGTGTGTCCGTGACGAATTGTGCGTAACACCCATTGCTGAATTCCGGGCAAACATTCCCACACAGCCCGAAAAGCATTAATGGTCTCAAGACCTCCGCCTGTGGCTGTAATGTCTCCACATGCGTTAGAATTTCGGAGCACGGAAGGTTTGCGGCGTCTGTAAGCACGGGAAACGTATGTGTCAAAGTCACTGCGTTTCGTTGTATATAATCCTGAAGTGTGTTCACGACAGGATTTATTCCAACAGGATGAACATTGAGCCTCACTGCTAGCGAGAAAGCAGCAACTTTGTGGGCCGTCATAAACAGGCCATCTTTGCCAGATACTTGGGTCGCCCCTAAAACTGTGTCTGAGGGGGCGCTCAAAGTGGTAGGTCAGACCAATGGTGCTCGAGGCACCTTTTGTGGTGAGATAGTCACTGTTAGAGCCTGGGTACTGCAGTGAGAGTGTTGGATGCACATTAGTGGTTCAACAGCACTCTCTAGTGGAGGGCACAGTCCCTGATGAGAGGTCTTTGCCGTGGAATTCAGGTCTAGCCTTTTTCGTTGGCATTGGCAAGCCAGTGGATAAGCCCTAGGTCCCCATTCCTTAAGAGGGGGTGTCATAGGTGATGGCTCTTCCTGTTAGGCAACCCGTTGACGGTGTGGGGATGTTGAACACGAGCAAGCCACCGCAGCTGGCGTCGCTTTGTTTCCCCGGGCCTGTGAGGAATTAGCTGCCAGTAAGCGGCTGATTGCTGCTTTGCTGCCCTAAATTTCTCCACCACCGAGGTGACCACCTCACTAAACAGCCCATAAGAAAAGACTTATCATTTTCTTTAATATCGGTGAGGTTGAGCAATCAAGCTCTTTTAAAAGCTCTGCCTGGTAGTCTTGAAGCACCACCATCGAATGGAGTGTTTTGACCTGTAGCCAAGTAAGACTTACCGATGATGTTAGATGTTACTCGACACACCTTCGAAGGAGGGAGGGGGCAAGACTTCCAGGCCGACTTTCGAGTCTCTTCCACTTCAGCAATGTTGACTAAATCCTCGGCTGCAGCGTTTGTAATGAGCGTTGAGTAAGCCTGTTTCCAGGACCCCGAAATCTCTTGGTGGAGGTCCGGGAAGAAGCGCAATGACTTACGGGGCTGTGCAGGTTTATGACTAGGTAAAAAAAATGGTCATCCAGCTTAGATGAAGATTGGGCCTGGTCCACATCCACTTCCCAATCCAGCCCCAGTTTATTCACCGCAAAGGTAACCACATCCAACAGCTCACTGTGAGAAGAGGAGGTGTGTTTCTCCTGTCCACTCAGAGGGAGAGAACCACGTGTCGGCCAGAACGTCCTCTGAATCCAAAGACGCAGTGGACAAAAGGTTGTCATCATGCAGCCCGCAGCCAAAGGAAATAGCATTGCAGGCCTACGGGGTGGGCCGTAGATCCTAGTTTGCAAAAGCAAAGAGCACCACAAAGTTTTTGCTGATTTCTTGCACTCGAGTGGGGGAGAGTGAGCAAAGTGGGGAAGCACTAGCGTAGCACTATCCTCATAGTCCATGTTGCCCCAAGCCATCGCCTCGTGAGGTGCCTCAGAAACCACAGACGTGATACGGCGGGGGTTGGACACAGGGACGACCTTGGAGAAGACTTCTAACATTAAGTGCAGAACTTTTAGCCACAGGTTATCACAGTGAGGACATGAAGAAAGGCTGCTAAGCACCGTCTGCGCATGATGCAGGACCAGGCACACGACACACCTTTCATGAGTGTCCCCCCGTGATAAACCTGTTAAATGGCTCCTTACACTTTCGTTGAGGAGTTGAACACAGCTCGTGTAGTTGTTGCTGAGAATGCGAGATGCTTTACTAGGATACAGAAATTTCATTTTCCTGAAGGAAAACGAGGGAACGAGGCGAAGCCGGTGGAGTGATTGGAGATGAGCGACACCTGCTCGACCCACTGGGCTCGAGTCCCACGGAGGAGATGGAAGGATATAAAACTGGAGCGACGACAGTGAAGGACGAGAGAGGACCAGGCCTGGGTTTTTAGTTGTGTTTGGTTTTCATTTGGGCGCGTCAGTTGTCTGTGAGGGGCTGACGCGCTGTTTTGTCTTTATTTTGTCATTATTAAATCTTATTTGATTGTCTGCCGATTCCCGCCTACTTCTTCCCGGGATCATGGAGGTTTATCGTTATAGTGGTGCCGAAACAAGGGAGAAGGAGGGATGCGCTGCTGAAGATCCCTCGCCGCTGTGGTGAATCCATGGTGCCAACAAGCTGACGAGGGAGTTTGCCACAATGGACGCTCGAGGCGGTGGGCTAGAGTGAGTTGCCGGGGACGGGTGCTGTTTTATCTTTATTTTGTCATTATCAAATCTTATTTGATTGTCCTCCGGTTCCCGCCTCCTTCTTGCCGTGATCATGGAGTTTTATCGTTACACACACCAAGAGGTGTTCCCATACCGTGACGTCACCTCAGCATCAAAGTGACCTATGAATGGAAACATTATTCATGTATTAAAAGTTAAAGTATTCCATGTCCCTGCATTAAACAGCGTGTAAATGCATCTAAATGACACTTCTAATGCCGCTTCTGTGTTTCCTCTGCATTGCAAAGATCAATTTTGTTGATATGGATTAGGGGTGCTCAGATCACGATCGGCCGATCGTTATGCGCTTCTCGTCAGTAAAGCCGGTTCTCTAATCAGTGGTAAATTCCATCAGGTACGTGATTTCACATAGAGCCGCTGTTACTACACAGAGCCATTGTTAACTGAGAAGCTCTGCAAATCCACGTTCCTTTTCAGCGTTTATATGCGCATCTTTATCGTGATAGGAGCACCCCTAATACAGATTACATTTGTTTGGTAAAAGCCCGAATGCAAGAATTGGTGCACACTTATTTGCACCATGGCTTAAAAATAAAAATGGCTATAAAACTAGTTGGAAATTATTAATTTATAATATTGCTGTGAACTTACCATAAAGAATTCAGAAGACAGCTGTTAGCACAATTAGAGTTAAGATATCAGCACAACACCACACTCTATAGGGAAATATTATCGAATTACCATTATCGATAAAATCCCAAAAAATAATCGAGATATAATTTTTTGTCGATATTGCATACCCCTAATTTATATTATTTAATTAATATAATATTTTATCAATAATAATTGTTCAAATTAATATAATATTAAATACTTTTTACTCATTTTCTTAAAAATGGTTTATAGGCTGAAATGTAAAATGTAGCTTTTTATAAAACGTCGCCAACGGTCACTGTCGCGCGTGTTCCCATAAGTCGTCAGCTCTCCATT
Source organism: Carassius gibelio (assembly GCF_023724105.1). Taxonomy (NCBI): domain Eukaryota; kingdom Metazoa; phylum Chordata; class Actinopteri; order Cypriniformes; family Cyprinidae; genus Carassius; species Carassius gibelio. The sequence goes on from NC_068375.1 coordinate 10,702,185, forward strand.
GAAATTGAATGGGATCGTGTCACTCTGCTGCTGTGTGTCGCTGGCGGTGTGAACGGGTCTTAATGCCAGCTCGGGAATGGCCTGAACCTAGAATACACAAAAAAAGGAATTGAGCAAAGGCCAGCCGACAGACTAAGAACGCCCCGAAAAATAAGCATTGAGTACTGGATGGGGTAATTTTTGAGAAGTCAGCTGGTTGGCAGGTCGGAAGAGCCTACGTACTCCACAGGGAGTGACTTATGTATTGGAAGGGTAGGCCCTACCAGCTGCTGGTACTGGACTACGTGGTTTGGGGTGCCAAGTCAGGAGGGATCGAGCCGATGCAAAATGGGAGCTCTAAGCGTTGGAATGGGTGTGGCCTACTGGCCAATGGGGAGGAGCAGCGTGATTGTATAGAGTGGCCAGGAGGGCCAGAGTTGCCTTGACTGGAATATATCACGGTATCAGCGTATGGCTGACCAAGAGGGCCCATGAAGCCTCTGACTGGAGATCAAGATTCAGGACAACGGACGTGTGGGTCCTCTCAGTTTGACAGATAAAAAGGCTTTGGGCTGACAAGGAGAACTCTTGCGACATCCGACAGGAGATCAATACTCACAGCATCAGATGGATGAGACTCACTTGCCGGGCGGCAAGTATAAAAACCCAACCTGTAGAACTCTCACCAATGTCTGATGTCACATGCATCAACGGGTAAACCTTGAGAGGGAGAGAGAAAAGGAAAACCAAACTTGGAGGGATCTCGTGGCATCCGATGGGGTATCAAACGCAGAACATTGAACGGCTAAGCCTTATAATGCAATTCACCGATGTCTGACAGGAGCACATGCATCAACGGGTAACCTCGCCGGGCAGGGAGAGAGAAAAGGAAAACCCGACTTGGAGGGCTCTCGCGGCATCTGATGGGGTATCAAACTCAGAACATTGAACGGATAAGCCTTGTCATGCAGGGAGAAAAGATGTGAGGATAGCTGAGATGGTTTAGACAGCATTTGGCAGGAGGTCGAGACTCATGGTGTCTCGATGGGAGCACATGCATCGAATGGGCAAGTCTCGCCGACCGTAGAATGGAAAGGTAAAGATTGTCTAGCCAGGAGGCTCTCGACGACGTCCAACGGGAGCACAAACATTGAACGGGTAAACTTCACTAACTGTAGAAATGGAAAAGGTAATGTTGTAGAGCTGGGAGACTCTTGCTGATGTCCGACTGGAGCTCTATACACACGGCATTGAACGGGTAAGCCTCTCCAGATGTAAGATGGAAAGGTAATGTGGTTATGTGGCCAGGAGGCTTTCACCAGCATCCAACAGGAACTCCATGCACACTGCATCGGCTGGGTAAGCCTCGCAGGCCATAGAATGGAAAAGGTAAGCTTGTGTTGCTGTGAGGCTCTCGCCGGCAGTCCAATGGGGGCTCAATACTCACAGCATCAGACAGGTAAGCCTCGACGACCATAGAAATGGAGGCTCTTGCCGGCCTCCAACGGGAGCTCGAAACTCACATAAGAGAGTACCAAGGCTGGCTGTGCAAAGGCTATTAAAAAAATTGGGTAAATTCTGACTTTGCAATGACAATTTGGCACTTATTCTGAATAAGCTACTATATGGGTTTTTTTATAGTTTATGTATTTGCTATTGACTTCTTCAAATGCAGAGTTGTGCATCGTGTTGAGTATCATGTCGTGTGTGTGTGTGTGTGTGTGTGTGTGTGTGCGTGTGCCTGAGAGAGAGAGACAGGGTCTTCATAGTGGAGTCAGCTTTCTTAATCGCGGCTTGTGTACTGCAAAACAATAAAAGGATCATCATTGTGTCTGTCGTGCGACTCTGTTCCCAATTATAGCAGACTGTGCTTGTTGGAAGGAGGGGCTTTGTAGAAAACTACATGTTTGAGAGAGGCAGGGAGTAGAGGAACTACAATAATGTACAGTTTTTGAAAAATGTCAACATATTCTGTTACACCAAACACATCACAGAAGCTTCAGCCGAGAGCTGTCAGTTCCTTTTTTTGGTGTGGACTGAGCTGTGGATTCAGGTCTACCTCTGGGTCATCTTTCTGAAGACCCGGTTTGGTCAACCTCACCAGCTTCCGTGAATTGAGCTTGATTGAACATACTTACCATGTTGCAGAGCCTTACTGACGTTAACGACACTTGAGAGGCTTACCATTACAGCCTGTTCACAAAGTCTGTTCCCGGTTACTGATCGGAGCAGATCATCCTCACCTTATCACTCCGATTAAACCAGTTTGACTTGGTCCACCTGGAGGTCCGGCAGCAGTCAGGACAAGACTGGGTTGTTCTTTACAAGGCCCAGCAACAGTGTCTACACATTGTGGCTAATCCCTCTATAACAGAGTTGTTCCGGAGTGTTGAGAGACTCTGACAAGTAGACGTGATTCCCGACAGATCAGAGAATTTTGTCACTCATTCTAAGCAGGACCAAGAAGCCTTGACTTGCTCCAGTGAAAGACTGTCAGAGTCGCTATGCCACTCCTCTCTTGTGTAAGAAGGATATACCCATTCTTCAAGCTCCCATGGAGGTAGTACTTTCAAACCTTAGGAACACAGAGAAATGCCTGGAGAAAAACCCTATCAGAGAAGCCGCCTACCAACAGGAGATGAAGAAACTAGAGACCTTGGGTTATGTCATCAAACTACCACTTGAAATAGTTCATTCACAGAACAAGTCATGGTTCATCCCTCACCATCTTGTGCAGCACAATGTTAAGAACAGAGTGGTTTGTAATTGTTCATTTCACTTTGAAGCCCATAACCTGAACAACTACAGTATTTGCTGCCAGGACCAGCCTTGAGTCCATCCCTGTTAGGTGCATTCCTATGCCTTTGTGAACACCCAGTGGCAATAAGTGGCAGTAAGTTTCTATAATTAAGATTTCCAGTAGCAAACTGTATCGTTTTACAGTAAATTGCTATAAAAAAAATCTAATTCAAACAAAACACGGTGCAGGACAAATCTTGTCAATCAAAATGTAAGAAATTAGGAAAATAAAACAACCTCAATTGAATGGCATCACAGAGGCCGTTACGGCAAATATATTAGTATACACCAATTAAAAAAAAAATACAGCAAGTTGCTGTATGTGGAGTTTGACATCACAGAAAATTCCCATGATACAAAGGGTATTAAAGTTACTTACTGTAAGGGGAATTTGCAGTATTATACTGGGTGATATACATTAAATAACTGTAGAAATTACAGAAACGTCTAACAGTGTACATGATTAGTTTTTGAAATCCTGGTGTGAATGTGAGCTAGAATTACCTATGTTGGCAAGTATCTCACTACCTCACTCTGTCACATCCTTGGGTATTGCCTGACTAGAGCTGACCTGAATAGTGCCCAATAAGCCCAACTCTTGAATAGTGAGTTCACCCTCCAAATCAATACAGTGACACTATGAGTAGATTCCACCACCATTCTAGCTTTGCTCAAGTCTGAACTGTTACGGGCGCACGGACACCACCCTTAACATCAAGGAGAGACGCACACAGATCAGCTCGTGTCAAAGGTAGGGGTATGCTTGTTTAATAGAAAAATGAAAGATATGGTAACACAACAAAAAAAACAACTACAAAAGTGGAACGTTTTCTACAACTGGGTGGACAGCAATCCCTATAAAGTTAACCAGCACGGCAGTGCATCAGCTCTGTTCTCCAGCTCTCTGTGTACGCACTCAGGTGTGGTTTCAGCAGCTCTTTATAGGGCTCCGCACAGGTGTGGATCATCTGTAATTAAGAGAAGGGACACCGCGTTCAAACACATGATTAGGATCAAACAGGGCTGGGGGACGTAACACCCCCACCCCAAAATGGTGACCTGTCACCATACTCTGGACACGACAAATACTCATTTTACTTATGAATATACGCGATGCAAATGACTTACCTTAGATCAGCAAGCCAAACAAACAAACAGTTAAAACAAATCCCCTCCCAAAAAAAGAAACATAGCAGCTACTATATATATAGTATTGTTTTATTACTAACCATAACCTAGATGTCACGCAATTTAATTTTTCAAACGTATCCTCCTTTTCCTCTAAGACGAGAAGAACAAAAAAAAAAAACACGATTAAGCATCCACCCTAGATAACGCAATTGCAATAACATTGTCTATCCCCCGGACATGCACAATTTGGAGGTTAAATGGTTGAAGCAGGAGACTCCAGCGCATTAACCTCCTGTTCGAGTTGTACATGCGATTGAGGAATTTGAGTGGATCATGGTCAGTATAGACCTTAATTGGATGTACCGTAGAACCTAAATACACTTCGAAGTGTTGAATAGCTAGAACTAAAGCCAAGGTCTCTTGCTCAATAGTGGAGTACTTTCACTGGGCAGAATTAAATTTCTTAGAAAAGAAACTCACAGGATGGATTACATCGTCTACCCCTGACTGTAAAAGTACTGCACCGGCACCTACATTGCTGGCGTCCACAGCAAGCTGAAATGGTCTGTTAAAGTCTGGCGCAGCCAGCACGGGACTAGTCAGCAAGAGAGCTTTGATGTTTTCAAATGCTTTGTTGCAAGACTCAGTCCACTCAAATTTAGTCTTTGGGCTCAATAAGTTAGTGAGGGGACAAACCACAGTTGAAAAGTTCTTGCAAAAACTGCGATAGTAGCCTACCATTCCTAAGAATCGGCGTAGCGCACGCCGATCACAGGGCACAGGGAACTCCTGAATAGTGGCCACTTTTGCCATCACTGGTAAAACACGTCCCCTGCCAACTATCCTCCCCAAGTAAGTGACAGTGGCTTTTCCGAACTCACATTTTGCAAGATTAATTGTGAGCTTTGCATTGGACAACCTACGGAAAAGCTCTCGAAGTTGTGTTATGTGCTCAGACCAGTGTGTACTATAAAGGACTATATCGTCCAAATATGCCTCACAGTTTTCCATCCCAGCTAAAACAAGATTTACTAATCGCTGGAATGTGGCAGGCGCATTACGCATTCCGAAGGCCATAACTTTATAATGCATAAATGAATCCGGGGTCACGAAAGCTGATATTTGTTTTGCCCTTGGTGTAAGGGGCACTTGCCAGTAACCTTTTAGGAGGTCGATTTTAGTGACAAAGGTGGCCGAGCCAACCCGGTCCACACAGTCATCCATCCGCGGTAATGGATAGCAGTCTGGTAGAGTGATGGCATTAACACGTCTGTAGTTGGTACAAAACCTGTAAGTGCCATCAGGTTTTCCAACTAAAAGGCACGGGGAGCTCCAAGGGCTAGAGCTAGGTTTTATTCCTTGTCATATACTCAACCTCTCGTTGCAGAATAGAACGCTTTTCTGGATTTACCCTATATGGGTGTTGTTTAATCGGGCCTTTATCACCCACATCTATGTCATGTTCCAAAACTGTTGTTACAGTCGGAACATCTCCGAATAACTCAGGAAAATCATCCATCACAGATAATATGTCAGCGATTTGAGAGGGAGTTAAATGTGGTAATCGATTTGCAATGACCGACAGCATAGCAGAGTTTTTAAGTCGACCTTCAATCACACATCTCGATGGAGGGGTCTCCACATCATCATCATCATCATCTACAAGTGAAGGCAACACAGAGGACTCAAGACCGTGTACGATAAGATTACACAAGTCAGTCTTAACATCTTTGCGCGTATAGTATGGTTTAAGCATATTTACATGACAGACGCGAGAATGTCTTTGCTTGTCGGGGGTTGAAATTACGTCATTCAAATCAGATATTTTCTTTTCAATGGTATATGGTCCACTGAATCGTGCCTGGAATGCAGAACCGGACACGGGTAAGAGAACCAACACTTGGTCTCCAGGTTTAAATGAACGGGCTCTTGCCTTTCGATCATACCAAGTTTTCATGCCAGTTTGGGTCTTTTCTAAGTTCTCTCTAGCTAGTTCACGAGCTCGGTGTAGGCGGGTGCGAACATCGCTTATAAACTTTAGTGCACTACGAGAAGTAGGCTTGCTCATCCACTTATCTTTAAGGACGCTCAAAGGTGTGCGAATGTCATGTGCAAACACTAGCTCCGCAGGGCTGAAACCAATTGACTCTTGTACTACTTCTCTAGAGGCCATCAGCATCCAAGGAATCGCCTCCTCCCAGTTCGTACCCGTCTCCAAGCAATATGCACGCAGCATCGATTTTAGTGTCTGATGGTAACGTTCGAGAGCGCCTTGACTCTCCGGATGGTACGCGCTAGAAATTCGGTGCTTAATCTGGAGCGATTTCATGATCTGGGAGAAGACACGCGAAGTAAAATTTGTTCCTTGGTCAGTTTGAATGACTTTCGGTAGTCCCACAAAAGCAAAGAACTTTGAAAGAGCCCTGGTCAGGATTTTAGCAGTGATTTTTCTCAGAGGCACCGCCTCCGGGAAACGAGTAGCCGTACACATAATTGTTAATAGATACTGATATCCACTTTTCGACCATGGAAGAGGACCGACACAGTCAATGATTACCCTCTCAAAAGGCTCACTCACGGCAGATATGGGGTATAACGGTGCAGGTGGAATTATCTGGTTTGGTTTACCACTAACCTGGCAGACATGGCACGTTTTACAATACTGCCGCACATCACGCTTCAGCCCAGGCCAAAAAAAATGACGAAGAATGCGGTTGAATGTTTTAGTCACACCTAAATGACCAGAAACACCATCATGTGCGACACTCAGAATAGCACATCTATTTTCAGCGGGCATAACGATTTGCTCAATGTCATTCCACTCATTACTTTCCTGAGGTCTCCACGTCCGCATAAGCAGACTGTCTCTGATGAAATAAGCAGGGCTCTCGCTGACATGGTCTGAAACAGATTGAACTGCCTTAAAACATGAAACAAGAGAGGGGTCTTTTTGTTGAGCATTAATAAGTTTCTCTAAGGACAGCAAAACATCTGGCTCTTTGGTTTTTCTTTCTTTCTCACCGTTCGCCACAGGTACAGGACTACCGTGGCATGGAGTGGAAGGGGGTTCGAATAACCTCTCACACTCTGCGGGGTGAGCAACAAAACTGTCACTTAGGTCTACATCCTTAGGAGGTACGGAATCCCTCAACCTTCGAGTCTGCGACCTAGTGACGACACTAGTGGGAAAAACGTCAGGGAATTTTAGTGAGCACTCATCAGGGCACCCTTGACTGAGCGGCACTGACACAACCTCTGGTGGGACATCACCCCGACTCCACACGTTCCCACCGGCTAGGTCATTGCCAAGGAGGAACGTGACACCGGGGATTGGCAAGAAGTCTTGCACACCAACAACCACATCACCAGACACCAAATCTGACTCGAGATGCACATCATGTAAGGGAACATCAAGAAAACCCATCTCAATTCCTCGAACAAGAACACTACTACCAGTTGCAGTCTTTTCGGACAATGGCAACAAACCGCGAAGGAGGAAGGACTGTGCAGCACCCGTATCTCGCAAGATGCGCACAGCAACAGCTTCCTCACCCGGCACTGATACTGTAACGGCGCTAATGGAGGACAGGAGACAAATGCAAGTACGAGTAAGTTTATTAGAAGTATGATGATGATGAAAGGTCGGAGAGTAACGCAGGAACCACGGTGGCAGCACAGACTGGTGATCAGCGACCACACCCACATGAAACAATCAACATGACGTAACCTGACTACAGCTGGAGACGGTGCATTCACGAACCGTGACAGTACCCCTCCTCCTAAGAACGCCTCCTGGCGTCCCCAGAATCTCTTACCTGTCGATTGTAATCATCGATAAGGGAATGATCCAGGATGTCCCTAGCAGGTACCCAACTTCTCTCCTCCGGACCGTAACCCTCCCAGTCCACCAAGTACTGAAATCCACGTCCCCTCCATCTAGAGTCCAGAATACGATTAACCAAATAAGTGGTCTCCCCATCTACGAGACGCGGCGGGGGAGGGACCGGGGTAGGCGGATTAATGGGAGAATAAAATACAGGCTTTATTTTGGATACATGAAAGGCGGTGTGAATTCTCCTGTACGTCGGAGGGAGTTTGAGGCGGACTGTCACCGGACTAATGATCTTGGTGACAGTAAACGGGCCGATAAATTTGGGAGCCAGTTTATTAGGAACGGAACGGAGAGGAATGTTCTTAGTAGAAAGCCACACCTTTTGACCCACGACGTATACGGGAGGCCTAGACCGGTGGCGATCGGCTTTGGCCTTGGTGCGCGCCCCCACTTGGAGTAGAGTCTCGCGGGCTCTGGTCCAAGTGCGGTGGCACCTCTGGACGAAGGCGTGAACGGAGGGGACCGCAACCTCGGATTCCATACTGGGAAAAATTGGTGGCTGGTACCCTACACTACACTCAAAAGGAGATAGGCCCGTAGCCGATACTGGTAAGGTATTGTGGGCGTACTCCACCATAGACAATTGTTGGCTCCAGGAGGAAGGATTCTTGGAGACCAAACATCGCAACACCCTTTCCAAATCTTGGTTGGCTCTCTCGGTCTGGCCATTGCTCTGGGGGTGAAACCCTGAGGACAGACTTACAGTCGCTCCTAGTAATTTACAGAATTCTCGCCAAAATTTAGACACAAATTGGGGTCCTCTGTCAGAAACCACGTCTATCGGGAGGCCATGTAAACGAAAGACGTGGTCTATGACGGTCAACGCTGTCTCCTTGGCTGAGGGCAACTTGGCCAAAGGAATAAAATGGGCGGCCTTCGAGAACCGGTCCACCACGGTTAAAACAACCGTGTTGCCCTGGGAGGGCGGGAGGGCGGTAATAAAATCTAGTGCGATATGGGACCAGGGTCTTGAAGGTACCGGCAGCGGTTGGAGTAACCCATCCGGGGACCGATTGGAAGCCTTACCAGTGGCACATACCGAGCAAGCCAAAACAAAATTGTGAATGTCGCGAGCCATAAGTGGCCACCAGAATCGTTGCTTGACTAAAAATCTAGTACGGTTAACCCCTGGATGGCAAGCCACATTAGAGCAATGTCCCCACTGGATAACGTTGGACCTTAATCCCTCCGGCACAAATAAGCGGTTCGGTGGGCACCCGGGCGGAGGCGTTACCCCTTCTAAGGCCGTTCTGACCTGCGATTCGATCTCCCATGTGAGAGTGGAGACCACTAATGTCTCAGGAAAAATACACTCGGGAGTGGACGGGCGTTCGGAATGGTCAAAAATACGAGACAAGGAATCGGGTTTGATATTTTTGGAACCCGGGCGGTACGAAATAGTAAAATCAAAACGTCCGAAAAAAAGTGCCCATCGAGCCTGCCTGGAGTTCAACCTTTTGGCGGTGCTAATGTACTCTAAGTTCTTGTGGTCAGTCCATACTATAAAAGGAACCCCCGATCCTTCTAACCAGTGTCGCCATTCCTCCAATGCCATCTTGACTGCCAACAATTCTCTGTTACCAATATCGTAATTACTCTCTGCAGGAGATAGACGATAAGAAAAATACGCGCAAGGGTGGACCTTGTCGTCTAAGGGAGAACGTTGGGATAACACCGCTCCTACCCCCACCTCTGACGCATCGACCTCCACCACGAACTGCCGTGTGGCGTCAGGGGTAATGAGAATTGGAGCTGAAATGAAACGGCTCTTCAGTTTCGCAAACGCAGCTTCCGCTGTGTTTGACCACCTGAAAGCAGTCCTGGCGGAGGTCAAGGCGGTCAGAGGCGCGGCTAGTTGACTGAAATTGCGAATGAAACGCCGGTAGAAGTTAGCGAACCCCAGAAACCTCTGTAGGGCCTTACGGGAATCTGGACTTGGCCATTCTACCACAGCCCTAACCTTCTCGGGATCCATGCGTATTCCCTCAGTCGACACGATAAACCCCAAAAATGGAATAGACTGTGCATGAAACTCGCATTTCTCCGCCTTGACAAAAAGCCCATTCTCTAGCAACCTCTGAAGCACTTGTCGGACGTGCTGCACATGTTCCTGGAGAGAAGAAGAAAAAATCAATATGTCGTCCAGGTAGACATAAATGAACTGATCAATCATATCTCGCAGCACGTCGTTGACGAGTGCCTGGAAGACCCCTGGGGAGTTGGAGAGCCCGAAGGGCATGACCAAATATTCAAAGTGCCCTCTGGGGGTGTTAAACGCGGTCTTCCATTCATCCCCCTCCCTGATCCGAACCAAATGATACGCATTGCGTAAGTCCAGTTTTGTGAAAATAGACGCTCCCTGCAACCTCTCGAAGGCTGAAGACATCAACGGCAAAGGATAAGTATTCTTTACCGTGATGTTGTTCAGCTCTCGGTAATCAATACAAGGTCGCAGTGATCCGTCCTTCTTTCCCACAAAAAAGAACCCCGCCCCCGCAGGAGAAGAGGAAGGGCGGATGAATTTGGAAGCTAGAGAATCAGAAATATATTTCTCCATAGCCTCCCTCTCTGGCACAGAAAGTGAATAAAGTTTGCCTTTAGGCGGAGACTTACCTGACAATAACTCTATGGCACAGTCGTAAGGACGATGCGGAGGAAGAGAAGCAGCTTGAGACTTACTGAACACTTCCTTCAGGTGGAGGTACTCAGCGGGCACGTTAGATAAATCCACCGCCTCCTCCTGTAACACAGACACAGACACAGACGGACAAGCAGACACTAAACAAGACTCATGACACCTTCGAGACCAAGAAAAGATGGAATTAGAGGACCAGTCTACTTTGGGGTTATGGAGAAGGAGCCAAGGGTGCCCGAGGACAATGGGTGCCAGGGGAGTGTCAAGGATGTGAAATGAGATAGTTTCGGAGTGGTTGCCAGAGGTGATGAGTGTGATCTCCTCAGTGCTGTGAGAGATAGTGGGGAGTTGCTGTCCAGTGAGGGCATGGACCGTGATGTGGTGCGGCAGGGCTTTGAGGGGAATGTGGAGCTTGTGTGCAAGGTGACGATCCATAAAGTTACCTTCTGCCCCAGAGTCCAGTAGTGCCTGACAGTGGTGTGTCTGTGCTGACCACCGCAGTCTTACCGGAAGGAGCGTAGATGATGGCGGTGATGAGGTCTTCTCGGCAGAGATCCCACCCGATAGTAGCCTCATGCGTACTACCGGGCTTGGCCTTTTACTGGACAGGTATGGGCTTGATGTCCGGCTCCCCCGCAGTACATGCAAAGACCCAGGGATCTCCGCCTCTCCTTCTCCTCCCGGGAAAGCCGAGCTCGCCCTACCTGCATGGGCTCGTGATCGTAGGTGGGGCTGACCACGTCTCCGCCACTGAATCGCCCGTCCGCCGGGCCCCTGGATGGGGTGTTGAACAGCCCCCTCCTCTCCATCCGAGTGAGGCGGGCATCCACCCGTAACGCTAGATCAATGAGTCCATTAAGAGAGGGGGGCAGATCCAGGGCGTAGATCTCCCTCTGGACGCGGTCAGCCAGCCCATGCAGGAACATGTCCCACTGCGCCTCCTCGTTCCAATGGCACTCCGCCGCCAGGGTTCTGAATTCGATAGAGAAGTCTGAGACGGACCTCTCCCTCTGGCGTAACTCCGCCAGCCTCCTGGCCGCCTCCCGTCCTGCGACGGCCCGATCGAAAACCCGCCTCATCTCCTCGGAGAGCGCCAGGAACGAGTCGCAGCATGGGGTCCTGGTTCTCCCACACCGCCGTTCCCCATAGTGCAGCCCTCCCAGAGAGTAAGGTGAGCACAAAGGCCACTTTCGCCCTTTCGTTGGCGAATGTCCTGGGTTGCAGGGCAAAATGCATATCACAGCGGGTTAGAAATGCTCTACAAAAGCTGGGCTCACCCGAGTATGCTTCCGGGATAGGAAGACGCGGTTCCGGCTGGGAGGTGGTCACTGGTGGTACCGGGAGAGCGGGCGGTGTGGGTGGCACAGTGGGCGCTCGAAGAAGATGGAACTGCTGGGTGAGCTCGGACACCTGCGTTACCAAGGCTTGGACCGCGCGACCAGTGTCGTTAAGAGTCCTCTCCTGGGAGTCCATCCTCCGAACACTGGCGCTGAGAAATTCCTCCAGAGATGAAGCTTGAGTACTCGCTGCCTCCATGATGGTCTGATCGTTCTGTAACGGCGCTAATGGAGGACAGGAGACAAATGCAAGTACGAGTAAGTTTATTAGAAGTATGATGATGATGAAAGGTCGGAGAGTAACGCAGGAACCATGGTGGCAGCACAGACTGGTGAGTTGAGACGTGGGGTGCGTTGAACGACGATGACAGCGGTGATAATCCAATAGTGGTGAGTGTATTCCAAGCGTGACTACAGGATCCGAACAGAACGGCGACAAGGCAAGGCAGGAACAACACGAACACGACATCAAACACCAGGATCTACAAACAACGATCAGACAAACAGGAAACGAAAGACAGGGTGTTAAATAGTCTGTGGGAACTAGCCGCACCTGCCGCTGATCAGTGATCAGCGACCACACCCACATGAAACAATCAACATGACGTAACCTGACTACAGCTGGAGACGGTGCATTCACGAACCGTGACAGATACAGTCCCATTCGTCAGAAAGGGATCGTACATGGACTGGGCTTTCTCTGATTTTAACCCTGTACGAAGGATAGGTGATACTTTCTTCGCAGAACTAACGAGTCCCATTGGTTTCGTGGACTGTTTTTTTTTTAATATCAAGCAGTCTGCGACGATATGCCCGGGCTTTTTACAATAAAAACAGTGTCGGTCATCTTGTTTTATTGCACTCTGTTTCCGGTCTGCATCAGAGGTCATAGAGGGATTAATTCTTAAGCGAAAACGGTCTCTGCTAATGTTATGCGTTAGAACGTATTCGTCAGCAAGGATAGCAGCTTCAGAAATTGACTCGGCCTTCTGCTCAGCTAGATAGGTGGCCACTGTGGTTGGCAGACAGTTCTTAAATTCTTCTAGAAGAATTAGTTCACGCAATTTCTCCTGACTATCAACCTGTAGTGCCGAGCACCAACGATCAAAGAGAGCTGCTTTATCTCGATCAAATTCAACAAAAGTTTGACGCTCCATTTTTTTTAAGTTCCTAAACTTCTGTCTGTATGCTTCAGGAATCAGCTGATAGCACCTCAGAACTGACGCTTTCACTACATCATAGTCACCACTCTGCTCTACTGTTAGTGAGGAGTAAACCTCCTGCGCTTTTCCTACGAACACGCATTGCAGGAGGAATGCCCACGCCGTTTTCGGCCAGTTTAAATTGGTAGCGACACGCTCAAAGTGTGGAAAATATTTTTCCACATCTCTTTCCACAAAAGGTGGCACAAGACGGATGTGGCGCGTGACATCAAATGAATGAGGATCAGAAGGAGTGACACCTTCCCTCTGGGCCTCGATTTCTAACTTTCTCAATGCCAATCGATGTTCAAGTTCATGCTCACGGACCTGTGCTTGCATTCGCTCACGATCATACTCAATTTCCTTCTCTTTGATGCTTAACTCCCTAGACACGGGAGATTGTTTTTCTACAGGCAGAATGCCTTTATTAATCAAAGCAGCATCTCAACCTCATAAGTTGCAGCTAAGTTTAGCAACTGCTCTTTCGAAAGTCTTAAAAATAACTCTGTAGAGGGTTCCTTAACAAATGCTTCCTCTGTTGCCATTTTAAGCGCAAAAAGAAAAAAAAAAAACAATGCAACAAGATCACAAAAAATTATTATTATTATTTATTTATTTTATTTTTTTTTACAAACACAAATACATATACAAGCACTCACCTAAGCAGTTTAACTGATCAGGCTACAAAGTAGCAAATATCTAAAGTGGTCAAACGAAAAGCACAGTGTAGGCTACAAAGACCACAAATGTTTATGTCCACCCATAAAATTTAACTAATACACTAGTACCTCCAAAGTACCAGCGCTCACTAAATAGGCAATATGCCACAATATACCACAAGCTATACTACTAAACTAAAAGGTATTCTGATAAGCAAAAATGTTGTCCAACTTCTCTATCTAACTATACACACAAAAACAAAACAAAAATCCTAAATACCTACGCAATCTTCAGTGGCTTACTCAGCTCGAGGCCTCTCACGTGCCCCCTCCTGAGATATCCACCAAAATAAAAAAACAGTCGACTAAACAAAAGGACAGACAACCATAGTTGCCTACCAGAATACTCACCAAAATGTTGTAACCTTTCAAAAGTTCCGCAATTCACACTAAACACTAAAGTCCGATTTAATCAAATTATTAATCCCGGACGAGCCCCCACTAATGTTACGGGCGCACGGACACCACCCTTAACATCAAGGAGAGACGCACACAGATCAGCTCGTGTCAAAGGTAGGGGTATGCTTGTTTAATAGAAAAATGAAAGATATGGTAACACAACAAAAAAAAACAACTACAAAAGCGGAACGTTTTCTACAACTGGGTGGACAGCAATCCCTATAAAGTTAACCAGCACGGCAGTGCATCAGCTCTGTTCTCCAGCTCTCTGTGTACGCACTCAGGTGTGGTTTCAGCAGCTCTTTATAGGGCTCCGCACAGGTGTGGATCATCTGTAATTAAGAGAAGGGACACCGCATTCAAACACATGATTAGGATCAAACAGGGCTGGGGGACATAACAGAACCATACAGATTCAAGGTGTTGGTTAGCACCAGGATAGCCAAAAATCAAGAGCTGACAGATGAATGTACCTGGTGATATGTAAATTCAAGCAGTTATCCAGCAGATTACCTCAACCAAGGTAAAACTCTTTCCAAACTATCAATGTCCAACAGATGGGGCCAAGGACCATCTTTTCTACTTGAGTCTTAATCGGTATGGCCTGTCGCAGAACCTGATTTTACCAAGTGAAACATGTTCCTGGGACAACATCGTTGTTGACCCTGGAACAACATTGTGATTAACCAATCAGGTTTGAAGAACCAGTTTATAGATTTTGTGAAGTTTCGCTTAAAATCAGTGTTTGGTGCTTGTACATCAGTGTCATTCATCTATCATTTCCTCTGATTTTAGGGATTACTCATGGTTAAGGTTAGGTTTAGGTGTAGGGATATGGTTAAGAATATATTTTTGGAGTAAAATGTTGTTCCAGGGTCAACAAAATATGTTGACCTAGGAACACATCGAACTTGGCAAAATCAGGACGTGCATGGCCTGTCACGCCCCTCATCCAACCACCAGAAATCAAGACAGATGAGCGAAAAAGTAATCTTCTTTGGCCTTAGGACAGAAGTGGCTGTGCCTGATATTCCTGACCTTACCAAACACAGCACTTGGAACGAGTTAGTAGAGGCCACAGTTCAGGGGCTTAAAGATACAGAACCACCATTAGAAAAGGACTACCAAACTGCAGAATGGCATATCCTGCAGAAATCTCAAGTTGATATTTTTCCTGACAAGTACAAACTGCTGAAATCTGGTAAACTTGTACCTTCCACTCAATCGACTCCTTGCTCTTGCCCCAGAATTTTATGACTCTTGCCAGCTTATCAGAGTTGGTGGTCGTGTACGTCGAGCTGAAGGACAAAAGTTGTCAGTTATACACCCTATAGTTCTTGATCCACATCACTGGGTTACGAAGTTACTGATCCGGCTCGAAGGACCAAAATCGTTTTGAAGATTAGGTAAGGACTGTTTTTGTGCAAGCTCTCGGTCTGTGTAAAGAAAATGTTGGGGTTACTGACTAATTATAAAACCACTCATTGTTACCAATCTACCATATGAGTCTTATGTGTTCTTACCAACACACCTGTGTGGATACAATTTCACCTGTTACTTTAGTTATTTTATACCTATCTATCTATCTATCTATCTATCTATAAATTTGTATTTTTTTTTTTTTTTGCAGTGTCCAAGAACAGCTTCACATTTGTATAATTTTGTTTTTAATCAGATGATAATATGGCTATCAAATATACTATTTGTGTAATATTGATGATTAAGTAATTTTTAGAAAGAATTTTGTGGGGGAAAAATGAAAATGGGAAAAACTCTGGCATAGCAGTAAGCTATTCAAGGAAGAAACCATGTCAAAGACAAGTAGAGGCAGTACAGTGCAGTGAAGGTCAGAGCCAATCCACCATTTTAAAATTAAAATTAAATGTATGCATTTAGCAGATGCTTTTATCCAAAGCAACTTACAGTGCATTCAGGCTTTGCCTGACTAACAGTTTTTACCCAACACGTGTTCCCTGGGAATCAAACCCACAACCTAAATTGGTAAATCTGTCATGTATTGAAATATGAAAATCCTTCAGTAGAGCTGTAAACACAGTAAACTTCCTTCTGAGTCTTCTCATGAGCCATGTTCTTAAAACATCAACAACATTAACATAACTGAATAAACATAGAAACTAAAAACGCTTTCGATCTTATTGAAGGAAACACCTTTCTCAATCAGGCTGGAGTCGGAATGAGAAATAAACAAACATTTGATTAAAAATATATTTTTAATGCCACTTTTTGTGCTCCTGCAGAACATTCAGAACTGAACTTGAATGGAGTTTATAGCTTAATGAGAAACGCACTTAATTCCTTTATCATGAGATTAAACAAATGACAGATCATCAAAAACACTACAAATTGATTTGATATTACAGTATTGTAGGGGAATTTACAGTTAAAACCCAATGACCAGATATTTGACAATGAAGACCAGGAGTCAGAGATGAGTTCAATTAATAATAATAATTTTATTTGAAGAAAATAGTTTGCAATTTCATCAGCAGAAGTCAGCTTCAATACTCTCGACGGAGTTCGTAGGCCGCACCCCGTACAACTCAAAATCAACCACAGTTATACCCTGACAGAGGATACTAATTGCGTCAATACATAAGTCAACAAAATTCTGATTGGTTCCAAAACCTAGATAAAACTCTCCAAAGACTTATATCTCATACGCTGGACACTGGCAGTTGATCGTTTGTCCTGGGACTGTCTGAGCTTCTCCCTGTACAGACAGATACTAACACAAATACACAGAGAACAGTATTTAGAATCTCAGCCTTCACTAGTTTATCATCTCTACAGTTTGGAAACATACAGTACTTCAACCGTTCACCAGAAACATACTGACTTTAAAGAGCTGTAAATAAATAATGCAATAATGTGACAACCGAGATGAAGTAAAAAAAAAAATCAAGCAAACAACCAAGATGAAAACCATTATCAATTGAGACACATGCAAATGAAGGTTCATGTGGAATGCCAGTAATAACGTCAATGTCAGACACATTTCTCACAGACTGGTGCTCGTGCTGGCTGGAAAGATCAGGGGTCAGAGGTCTGTGTTGTGACTAGGCTCATTCATGTTTTTCTCCTTCACTGTAGAGTTTCCGCAGGCTGGAGCCCAACAAAAAATCCACCGACCTGATAAGAACAAACAGACTGACTTCAAAACACTGGGACATAACACACACACACAGTGATTCACACACACTCACACAGTGATTCACACACACTCACGTAAGCCTCTTATACACAGATATTCCGGAAAATACATGAACACAATACAATACAATAATGTGTCCCGGGATTTGTCCAGGGATCGTTTGTGATTCATTCACACTGACAGTGATTTTCTGGAATCTGTGTGTGCATTCACACCTTCACACACATCCGTAAAGACACATGACATTACAAAGTGACATGTAATGTGATAATCACAACTTTGCTGGTAGTGAGGAACTACCTGATCTTCTACCTGAGCGTCATTACAGTTTGCACATATTTTTTCATCACGAACGTTGATCTGCATTCAAAACACCTGGTAAAAGAGTCGCACGATAATGTGCGTCATTGCTATGAAACACTAGGAGTTGAACGACTTCTGATTTTCAAAATCAGATCAATTTTATGTGATGAAAATCAAGTTGAAGTCGACTAGTTGCTGATGACGTCATTAATGAACAAATAAGTCTGGAGCTGTGGAAAACCCCTTGTGCACAGCTATGACACTGTGCTGTCCACATGGCTATTGCTCCTATAACAGCTAATTTTTATCAGTTCTTTTGCCTTTGGGTCCGTTTTATTTCTCACAGATTTCTGCTCATTCTAAATCAGATATGGATAAAGTACCACAGAAAAGATTACATTTATATGATTCCAATTTTCTGGGACCAACGTGCAGTGTGAAAGGGGGTTTACACACTCTCTCATACACACTTTCTCACCTGTCGATGGGTGTTATGATGAATGGGATGGTGGAGAAGCCAATGGCGGTTGTGGTCCACTTGCGCACAGGAAGTGGGCAGCATGTGATTTTTCCCAGCAGGAAGAGCGACGCAGCACAAATGCGGTTGATTGTGAATCCACTGAAGCCAAAGCCTGCCAGACGAACGTGTCAACCACAGCAACGGCCACCCGCACTTCCTTTCCATTATCCTCAGTGTGAGCCTGCAGACACAAAACAGCCGAACCATCATGAAGAGCAGCAAGAAGATGACAGACTGACTGATTCAGACTGACCCCGACTCGCCATAGTTGCTTTCCTGCCTTTGTCAAATGCATCAGCAGACACGTATGCAGTGGCCACGGCGTAACTGGCCCACACCGAGCTGACTGGCACCAATGTGCAAAACGCCTTGCCCACCTCGTTAGCATAACCTGCCGATACACACGTCAGACACACACATTAATGCTGTTAAACTTCAAAACCTCTTATAATTCACACAGAGCTGACGGACACAACTCAGCAGCTTCTGTGTGGATCAAATGTGGATCGTTTATCACTGCTTTGACACAAAATACAATAAATTAATACAGCTTTAAATTACACAAACTATTTTCTCACTCAAACACAAACACCAGCCACCCACTGGACATTTTGCAAGATAACAAGCTCTTTACAAAACTGTTAATATGAATATGAATCTAAAATATGAAATTAAATACTATCAAAATCATTAGATATAAATGAACTCCTACACAGTGTTAGTCTTTCAATCTCATTATCATTTATTCAAAAGGGGCAACACAGGAATCATGTTTTGCTGTAATGAAAACGTGAAACATTTACTGCAGTCAATCTGAACTGTACATAAAGTCATTTTATATTGTTTTATAAAGAAAATTTACAGTGGAAATCATTGTGTAATTCTGCCTGTCCTTAAGAGTTTTTAGGTCGCTGTTTCATGGGTTAAACTCTTCTAGTATTATGATGAATGAGTTGATTTGAGATAAAATAAAGTGATTTAAATGCATTTTGAATGTGGAATGAACTGTTGTGTCAAACTAAAAGTTGGTTAGGAGAACAGTGGCAAGTGTTTAGAAAAAGTGAAATAACTATTAAGAAATGTGTCCTAGCAGATGTAAAAAAATAAATTAAAAAAATACCAAGAAACAAAAAAAAGCAATAGTGTGTCTTTTAAAATGTAATGTAAACACTATTGAGACTGAATTGAAAAGACCGGATTGTAGCTTAAAGGGATAGTTCACCCAAAAATCATAATTTTTTTCATTAATAACTCACCCTCATGTCGTTCCAAACCAGTAAGACCTCCATTTATCTTCGGAACACAGTTTAAGATATTTTAGATTTAGTCCGAGAGCTCTCAGTCCCTCCATTGAGACTTCCCCGAAATCTGTAGCATGCGTACGATGGACACTACACTATCCCATGAGGCCACAGGAGTGGCCTCGTCATTTCGAAAATAACAGAAAACCACGACACGGATGTTTTGAAGTGTAAGTACCTTATGGATAAATGTTGTTCATCGTGGTTAAAGTGTACTTGTTTAACATAATCCAAGTAAACGACTGACTTGTTGAAGGTTTATATATTGTAAATCCATTAGATGATTTTGTAAATTGAGTGTAAAAAGATGTTTAATCCTTGTTATCGATCAGATGCTGTACATCAGCTTGTTAACGATGTTTTCTTTAAACTTGTTAAGTAATTAAATGAGATAAAGTTACAAAACTTTAAGTAACGTTAATTAACCCGATTTAATTTCTCTTTTACTAGTGTTGATATTTTGATAAAGAAAATGGTTGGATAACATACATGGCAAACTATTGTTAATAAGGGCCTCAGTTTGATCATAAATCATCAGTAATGTGTAAATCCTGTTTTGATGTTACAGGGACTGATGAACACACACTTGTTCTCATCCACTGATGAAGACTTCTTCACTAGAAAGCATAATTTAGTAAGTATATAAATGAAAATGAATCTTAACTACACACACTCTTTGCATGTATTTATGTTAGGATCATCACTGGTTTATTCAGTTTTTGTTTTTATTAATATAATATTAATTTCCAGGTATTTCCAGTTACTATTTTGTAAGTTGCAAAGTGCTTAATAGCAAGTAACTTTTCCTTGAAGCATGTGTGCACACTGATTTTGTAGCAGTTTCCAGTTGTTTTTTTAAACAAGCAACATCTTAACATCTGAAGAATGTTGTCTTGAGAATGGTTGCCACACTTTAGAGAAATACCCATGCACCAGGTCACATTTAAAATTATTATCTCTATTTATTTATTTATTTTTCATTTCTGCATGGTAAAGAGCACAAAGCTTCAGACAAAACCACATTAACTTTTGCATAAAGTAGTATAATAGAGCTTAAAGCAACACCAAAAGGGAATTTCTTAAGACGTTTTTATAATAATGTCAGGAAAAATAACTTCAGCAGCTTCAGTTCAGTAACTATGTGTAGATGAGGACTTTAAATTTGGGTATCAAAAATTAGTGGAAAAAGTGGAAGTCTAAAATTTACCCTAGAGATAAAGTAATACATATTGTAAAATTAAACTTATATGTTGATATGATATGATATATGTTATGTGATATGTTGCTATAATTACAAATAACTGTAATATGATTTCCCGGTTATGTGTGTAATGTGTATATTTATGTGTATAATACACACAAATGTTTACATTTAAATATTTACATGTGTATTTATTCATATTTATGTGATTTATAGTATATATAATTATATATAGATTTTTTAACTAGGTAAAGGTAAAGGTAAAGGTAATATATGTATATCTCGATTTGACAGTGTTAAAATTACCTTCATAACTGACACAGGAATAAACAAAGAGAACATGAACTGATTTGCAGAGTCTTAACCTGTTCAGTTGTCTACAGGTAATCCTGCTCTTGATGAGCTTCACACTGTTCTCTGATGTGACACAACTGTGGACAGATTGTCCCGCACATGCTCTCCTGTGCTGGCTTCTGTGTTTTGGGGTTCCAGTGTATCATCGTCATGATCCTTCACAACCTCTGGATCAACAATGTCCTCATTCAGAAGACGAAGGTTGTGGAGCACTGCACAGCATGCAACAACATCTGGCACAAAGGCAGGACTCACTTCCAGGGCCTTGAAGAAGATGAAGATGGAGCACAGCTTGTCTTCATCATCCTGATGGGTCTCTCAATGTTCTGTGCGCGAGCATCATTGGTGTTGAAACAAACCAGTGCAGCATTCTGTTCAGGCTCTCTGTATGGTGTGATGAGGCAGATGTGTGCAATCAAACAAGGACACACACACCATCTCCCAGGATGTGTTTTCCTGCAGGTGGATACAGCCCTCCAGTGATTAGTAAATAGAGCTGTTCTTCAGCACCCTGCCATCATATACAGACCCGGGATACTCAACAAAGATATCAATGTACTTCCCCTGGTGGTGACCTGCAGCTGACCACAATGAAACCGCTTCCTGTTGAAATAACATTGGGCTTCACTTGCTGGAGGTTTTGTTTGTATGTGACAGCCATCTATTGTGCCAGCTACCAGAAGGAAACCTGGTCCCACTACTTCCAGGTCATCTGCGGTGGAGAGGGCAATCAGCCTCCTCAAAATCCCCATGACAGACCTGTCCTGCTCGCTTTGAATTAATTTTTTTTTTTAATTAAACTGCTTTTGAGTTAATTCAAACGACATAAAAACGCAGACGAAAAACATCACCGATGTTCGCTCAGTAGATTGGGCTCTTTAAATTTACGCGCTGTTGTGACGACGTATGTCACATGACAATGTCAACATGGCAGATGTAGTATGTCTGAATTCCATTCATACTACCCACATTCAGGACATGGACAGTATACCGTACACACAGTTTCAATGGAGGGACTGAGAGCTCTTGGACTAAATGGAGGAAATGGAGGTCAAACTGGTTTGGAAGGACATGAGGTTGAGTTATTAATAACATAATTATGATTTTTGTGTGAACTATCCCTTTAAGTTTAATCCAGAACATTAATCTGTTAATATTATATGTAAAGGACTATTTGTCTTTAAAACAGGCATGACTGTGCAATACTAATGTGCTAGAACATATTAAAAAGTTCAACAATGGAAATAAATACTAGAATTTTATACAAAATATGTTTTCCAAAATATATGGAAGGGTTTGTTGTTATGAGCTGTTTGCATGTTGATGTTTTCTGCAAGTTGGTTTGGGTACCTTAGTAGAGTGAAAAAAACTACAACAAAATTTTACAAATCCAGATTAGCAAATTTTACAAATCCAGATTATTGAAAGACTTTTGTATTGAGTATGCAAGTTAGTTCTGGTCCCTTTGACTGAGAGGCGATTCATAAGTGCTTATATCTAATATAACAACACTGGAGCAGTATCACTGTAACTGAACTATTGCATATAGGAGAAAATAAAAATGTCTGAAATGTATGTTTCTTATGTTTTATAAGAAAGTGTTTTGTGTGGATGAAGCGACACACAGAAGTCAAGTCAACTCACCTTTATTTATATAGTGCTTTAAACAAAACAGATTGTGTGAAAGCAACTGAACAACATTAATTAGGAAAACAGTGTGTCAAAAATGCAAAATGACAGTTAAAGGCAGTTCATCATTGAATTCAGTGATGTCATCATGCAGCTCAGTTCCGTCTAAATAGTATCTGTGCAATGATTTGCAATCAAGTCAACAATATTGCTGTAAATGAAGTGTCTCCAACTAAGCAAGCCAGAGGCAACAGCGGCAATGAACCAAAACTCAATTGTTGACAGAATGGAGAAAAAACCTTGGGAGAAACCAGGCTCAGTTGGAGGGCCAGTTCTCCTCTGACCAGACGAAACCAGTAGTTCAATTCCAGGCTGCAGCAAAATCAGATTGTGCAGAAGAATCATCTGTTTCCTGTGGTTTTGTCACGGTGCTCGTCTGAGACAAGGTATTTACAGGGGATCTGTATCTGGGGCTCATCTAGTTGTCCTGGTCTCCGCTGTCTTTCAGGGCTGTAGAGGTCCTCTCTAGGTGCTGATCCACCATCTGGTCTGGATACGTACTGGATCCGGGTGACTGCAGTGACCATCTGATCTGGATACAGACTGGATCTGGTGGCTACGGTGACCTCGGAATAAAAGAGAAACAGACTAATATTACCATAGATGCCATTCTTCTAACGATGTAGCAAGTACTTCGGGTGTTATGAGAAGTGTTTAGAATTTACCTAATTAATGCAGCCTAAAAATCCTTTAACGGATTTGGATATTAGAAGTGTATTAATGTGTTATTTGTAAGTCAGGTTAAAGATTTAATATAGATTTGTACTGCAAGAGTGTGTCTGCCTCCCAAACAATGTTAGGAAGGTTATGCAACGTTCCAGGCAACTCTTAACCCATGTTTGTCAAAACATCTACACATGAAAGTACACCAGAACAGCAGTCAAACCCGTGACTTCCCACCCGTGAACTCGTACTAGATCAATGTACTCCCAGTTCCAAGCTCTGACATCACATAGCCCGCGAAAACAACAATTGCAGACCCTACGGACAATATTGCCTACTGATGTGGTGTTTAAGCAAGTGGTAAATGGTGAGAAATAGACTTTAACACAATGACGTTGCAATAAAATTTATAATCTACCTACAATTCCTTGCACTCAGGCAGTGTGGCGTGACTTGCCTGGAATGCTACAAAGCTGTGAGCCATGGTTTGAAGTCATGATTTACGGGCTCAAAAACCTGCCTGGAACACAGCATTATTCAAGAGTTTAGGCGCTAAATAGGAAAAGGATCTGCCACCTGCAGTTGACTTTGATATTCTAGGTATAATCAAGTTGCCAGAGTTTTGAGAACGCAGCAGACATGGTTATAATGTAACAAGAGCTCATTCAAATACTGAGGTGCTAAACCATTATTTTATAAGTGGTAAGCAAGATTTTAAAATCTATACAATGTATGATAGGGAGCCAGTGCAGTGTTGACAGAACCGGGCTAATATGTTCATACTAACATGTTCATACATTTTGACTGGTGCCGATACAGGATGGCTGCCTCCGTGACGAGCTCTGCATATGTTTTTGTGTTTTTGTTAGTTTGTCCTGTCTTTAGTTATATTCCTGCCATCAGTTTCACCGGGGAAGAACTGCTGAACATTCGGCAGAACGCACCACAAGATGTTTTTCCGGATTTCAATTATTCAGATGTTTTAGTGAACGTTGTTATCGGAGGAGCAGCGGCGCTGATCAAGCGCTTCAGGACGCGCAGACGGGGGAAGCGAGCGGGAGCGCTCGTCAGACTCAGGAAGCGCGGATTTCGAACGCCGTTGCCTAGCATCCATCTGGCAAATCTCCGCTCTCTACCCAACAAAACGGACGAACTCCTTCTGCTTTCTCGGACAAATAAGGATTTCACACACTCTGCTGCTCTGTGTTTCACGGAAACCTGGCTGAATGACACCATACCGGACAGCGCGCTCCATCTGCCGGACTTTCAGCTGTTTAGAGCGGATCGCGAATCAGAATCAACTGGGAAATTGCGCGGCAGCGGGACATGCTTTTACATCAATGAACGGTGGTGTACAGATGTAACTGTGTTAAAGAAGACATGCTGCTCAAATCTCGAAACACTCTTCATTAACTGCAAGCCGTTCTATTCGCCGCGGGAGTTTCACTCGTTCATTCTGGTCAGTGTTTACATCCCTCCGCAAGCGCATGTGAGCTCAGCTTTAGAGAAACTCGCTGATCAGATTACAGAGACAGAACAACAACACCCGGACTCTGTTTTAATCATTCTCGGGGACTTTAATAAAGCCAATCTGTCCCGTGAACTGCCAAAATACAGACAGCATGTTACATGTCCCACCAGAGACAGTAATATATTGGATCACTGTTACACCACAATAAAGGATGCATTTCACTCTGTTCCACGAGCAGCTTTGGGACGTTCTGATCACCTTCTGGTTCATCTTATACCGTCCTACAGGCAGAAACTAAAATCAGCTAAACCTGTATCAAGGACTGTAAAAAGATGGACTAATGAAGCAGAGCAGGATTTACAATCTTGTTTTGACCTCACTGATTGGAGTGTTTTTGAAGCTGCTACCACCGATCTGGACGAACTCACAGAGACCGTAACCTCATATATCAGTTTCTGTGAGGATATGTGTATTCCTATAAAAAGACTCAACTAATTTACAATAATGACAAACCGTGGTTCACTGCAAAACTCAGACAGCTCCGTCAGGCCAAAGAAGATGCTTACGTGAAGGGGGACAATGTCTTGTATAAACAGGCTAAATACACATTGGAAAAGGAGATCAAAGTGGCAAAGAGGAATTATTCTGAAAAAATAAGGACTCAGTTCACTTCCAACGACTCCGCATCAGTGTGGAAAAGTCTAAAGAAGATCACCAATTACAAGACACCACCCCCCAGCACTGTAGAGAATCAACAACTGGCAGACGATCTGAACGAGTTTTACTGCAGGTTTGAAAGAACACCCATCACCTGCCCTGAACGCCTCCCCACACAACCATTCACACCATTCACAGCTCCTGCAACCCATCCTGAACACCTCTCCAATCAAGCACTCTCACCATTCACACCTCCTGCATCCCCTCTCTCAGGTGGGGCACCTGCAATTCAGATCAGCGAGGATGCGGTGCGCCAGGTCTTCCGGAAGCAGAAAAGGAAAAAAGCACCAGGCCCAGACTGTGTTACACCAGCCTGTCTGAAATCCTGTGCTGACCAGCTGGCCCCCATCTTCACACAGATCTTCAACAGATCGCTGGAGCTGTGCAAAGTCCCTTCATGCTTTAAACGTTCCATCATCATCCCCATCCCTAAGAAACCCAAAATTACAGGACTAAATGTCTACAGGCCTGTGGCTCTAACGTCTGTAGTCATGAAGTCATTTGAAAAACTGGTGCTGGCCCACCTGAAGGACATCACTGGGCCCTTGCTGGATCCTCTTCAGTTTGCCTACAGAGCAAACAGGTCTGTGGACGATGCAGTAAACATTGGACTGCATTATGTTCTGCAACACCTAGACAGACCGGGGACTTATGTGAGGATCCTGTTTGTGGACTTCAGCTCGGCCTTCAACACGATCATCCCAAACCTCCTCCTGCCCAAACTAAATCAGCACTCCGTGCCCACCTCTGTCTGTCAGTGGATCAACAGCTTCCTGACAGACAGGCAGCAGCTAGTGAGGCTGGGAAAATACACATCCAGCACCCGTACAATCAGCACCGGAGCTCCCCAGGGCTGCGTTCTCTCCCCACTGCTCTTCTCCCTGTACACCAACGATTGCACATCTAAGGACCCCTCTGTCAAACTCCTGAAGTTTGCAGACGACACCACACTCATCGGCCTCATTCAGGACGGTGACGAGTCTGCTTACAGACAGGAGGTAAAAGAGCTGGCTGTCTGGTGCACTCTCAACAACCTGGAGCTTAACACCCTCAAAACAGTGGAGATGATCGTGGACTTCAGGAAAAAAACCCCTGCACTCCCCCCACTCACCATCATGAACAGCACTGTGACTGCAGTGGAGTCATTCAGGTTCCTGGGAACCACCATCTCTCAGGACCTGAAGTGGGACACTCACATTGACTCCATTGTGAAAAAGGCCCAGCAAAGGTTGTACTTCCTCCGCCAGCTGAGGAAGTTTAACCTGCCACAGAAGCTGCTGAAACAGTTCTACTCCACCATCATTGAATCCATCCTCTGCACTTCAGTAACTGTCTGGTTCAGCTCAGCTTCTAAATCTGACCTCAGAAGACTACAGAGGGTAGTCCGGACTGCTGAGCGAATCATCGGTTCAACTCTCCCATCTATTCAAGAACTGTACTTATCCAGAGTGAGAAAAAGGGCTGTCAAAATCACTTTGGACCCCTCACATCCAGCACACTCCCTCTTTGAACTGTTGCCATCTGGTCGACGCTACAGAGCACTGAGCACTAGAACGATCAGACACAGGACCAGTTTCTTCCCTCAGGCAATCCATCTTATGAACAGCTGATAATAACGGCGAACACACTACACTTTATATTTATATACACACACACTTTTTTTTATCTAACACACATACTTAGTATACACTTAAATTTTGCACATAATATATATGTACATACATAACTGCATTTTGTAATATACCTGCCTACAATTGTCATTTGTATATTGTCATTCACTATCTACTTATTTGTATTTTTTATTCTTTTATTATGTGTTTTATGTTCTGTCGCTGTCATTCTGTTGTACTGCGGAGCTTCTGTCACAAAAACAAATTCCTCGTATGTGTAAACATACCTGGCAATAAAGCTCATTCTGATTCTGATTCTGATTCTTCCTGGTTAGTAAGAACTCTAGCTGCTGCATTTTGGACTAGCTGGAGTTTGTTTATTAAGCATGCAGAACAACCACCCAATAAAGCATTACAATAATCTAACCTTAAGGTCATAAATGCATGGATTAACATTTCTGCATTTGACGTTGAGAACATAGGTCGTAATTTAGATATATTTTTGAGATGAAAAAAAAAATCAGTTTTACAAATGCTAGAAATGTGGCTTTCTAAGGCTATCAAATAGCACACCTAGTTTCCTAACTGATGACAAAGAATTGACAGAGCAGCCATCAAATCTTAGACAGTGTTCTAGGTTATTACATGCAGAGTTTTTTGGTCCAATAATTAACACCTGTTAATTAAGAATTTAGCAGGAAGAAATTACTCATCATCCAGTTTTTTATATCGACTATGCATTCCACTAGTTTTTCAAATTGGTATGTTTCGCCAGGGGCGCAAAGAAATATAGAGCTGAGTATCATCAGCATAACAGTGAAAGCTAACCGTGTTTCCTGATGATATCTCCCACGGGTAACATGTAAAGCGTGAAGAGTAACGGCCCTAGTACTGAGCCTTGAGGTACTCCATACTGCACTTGTAATCGATATGATACATCTTCATTCACTGCCACGAATTGATTGTGGTCATATAAGTATGATTTAAACCATGCTAATGTACTTCCATTAAATCCAACAAAGTTCTCTAGTCTATGCAAAAAAAAATTGTGGTCAATAGTGTCGAACGCAGTGCTAAGATCCTATATCACTAATAGAAAGATACAACCATGATCAGATGATAAGAGAAGATCTCACTACTCAGTACTATGATGCGGTCTAAATCCTGACTGGAAATCCTCACAGACACCTTTTTTCTCTAAGAAGGAATATAATTGTGAGGATACTACCTTTTCTAGTATCTTGGACAGAATAGAGATTTGAAGTCGGTCTGTAATTAGCTAGTTCTTTAGGGACTAGTTGTGTTTTTTTATGAAAGGCTTAATAACAGCCAGTTTGAAGGTTTTGGGGACAAATCCTAATGACAATGATGGATAAATAATAGTCAGAAGAGGATCTATGACTTCTGGAAGCACCTCTTTTAGGAGCTTAGATGGAATAGGGTCAAACTTACATGTTGTTGTTTTAATCAATTTAGCAAGTTTATACAATTCTTCCTCTACTATAATAGAAAATAAGTGGAACTGTTCCTCGGGGGAACTATAGTGCACTGTCTGATGCAATACTGTAGCTGACGGCTGTATGGTTACAATTTTATGTCCAATAGTATCATTTTCATAAGAAAAGTAGTTTATAAAGGCATTACTGCTGTGCTGTTGGGAAATGTCAACACTTGTTGATGCTTTATTTTTCATTAATTTAGCCACTGTGTTGAATAAATACCTGGAGTTATGTTTGTTTTCTTCTAAAAGAGATTAAAAGTAATCAGATCTAGCAGTTTTTAGTGCTTTTCTGTAGGACAGGTTACTTTCCTGCCAAGCAATACAAAATACCTCTAGTTTTGTTTTCCTCCAGCTGTGCTCCATTTTCCGGGCTGCAAAATCCTCAGAAGATGTACACAGTGCACTGTACACTGTAGAGTTGGGGTACTCGAACTTGGACTCGGACTCGAGTCCGGACTCGAGTCCAATTTTGAATGAACTCGGACTTGTCACGCACTCGGAGGAATTTGTACTCGGACTTGACACGGACTTGAACATTTTGGACTCGGAAAATATTCCGAGTACAGTCGAGTCCACGTCATGTGTAACAATAAAACCAGCATAAAATTGAAATGATAAATTAATGAATGTCTCCCCTTCTGTCATTTTACTGCACCACACCGGCAGGCAGAAGTGTCATGCTTGCAGACGAAACACACGCACCACTCACTGGATATCAATGTGGATTAGTGATGGGAAGCTCGATTCTTTTCCGCGAACCGGTTCTTTTGGACGGTTTGATTCAATAAACCGGTTGAAAAAAAAAACAGTTCACCGGATACATAATCCATTGCGATGTATTTGTTATTAAATGAACTTACGTTTCGTCAGATTGCCCTTCATTCAAGCCCTCGGTTTACCCGCACTCATTACATTAGCACAAAATCAGTTCAGAATCAATCACCAAAAGAATCAGTTCGGTTCAGACGCGCTGTGAGTCATTCGGCTTCATGCTGAATCACGAATGGGCAGTATCATCAGCTCCTCGGTTCTCGAATCGGACGCGTCCGAAAGAAACGGTTTTCGGTTCAGTTTACTGATGATCTGAAAACTGATACAACCGGTTCTTGACTCGAGAACGAGAATCGCTCAAAACCGGGGTAGGAAAATTTGACAGGGTAGGATAAAATGTCAGGACACCGGCACGTGCTGCAGTTCAGTATCATCAGCTGCTCTACTCGTGTTCTGTTTACTACAAACTCACAGTTTGTGAATCTGTCATCATTAACTATAAATACAGTACAGATATTTCATAAATCATCCCTTATTCTCATATTAAACATGGAGTCTTTAGAGTCTTAATTATTGTCCAACTTCCCTGAAAACCCCTTTGGCCCATACATAATCTACAATATACAGATTAGAAACATGTAGCCCCTATCTTAAAAAAAACGTATATATATATATATATATATATATATATATATATATATATATATATATATAGTTTTATCACACTTTCCGATGTTTAACAAAATACTTGAAAAATTACACGCATGCACAGTATCATCAGTTCATCGGTTCTCAAATCGGACGCCTCCGAAAGAAACGGTTTTCGGTTCAGTGTACTGGTGATCCGAAAACCAATGCAACCGAGTACCAAAGACAAGCAGCAGCAACCAACAGATGCTGCACAGCTCAGCATTGCAGGATTTGCAAGACCAGAACTGACCAAACAAGCAATGCAACTTTATGATGCAAGTTCTCCAAGACAACAAGAAATTCATAATGTCATCATTAAGGATCTCCTCATTGGCTGCACTTTACCTCTGTCAAATGTGGGGGAGAGGCATTAAATAACTGAAATGTCATCTTTAACTGGAGGACAATATAGTGTGATACAATAATAAAATAGGTTCATTTGTATTTTCATGCACTTGTAATACAATAAAACCTTTGAAACCTTTTTTGATAGGAAACTAGTTCTGTTGACATAAAATAAAAATGTTCAATGACAATGACTACATGTAACAGTGGTATTTTTTTATTACATTTTCATATTGCCATTGGTTTAATGGGTTGAAAGGTTAAAATATTAATAGAATGTAAAAAATTACAATACCAATTTATAATCTTTTTTAATTTAATTACTTTCTGGACTCAGGCGGACTCGACTCGGACTCGGCCTTTAAGAACTCGGACTTGAGTCCAACTCGGCCCCTTTTGGACTCGGACTCGGACTTGGACTCGATGTTTGTGGACTTGGTCTTGACTCGTACTCGACAAAGGTGGACTCGGACCCAACTCTAGTACACTGTAATAATTAGTCAAGTCAAGTCAAGTCAAGTCTGCTTTATTGTCAATTCTTCATTACAGAGATACATACAGAGAATCGAAATTGCATTACTCTCAGATCCTTGGTGCATACAGATAACATTAACATTAAAGCCTAAAAATCTAGATCAAATATAAAATGTAGATACAATTATACAATAAGGGAATGTAAAAAATATAATAAAATTTAAAATCAGGTTAAATAAAGCAGCACAAGGCACATGGCAGATAGAGTGCAAATCAGTGAAGTGGACAAACAGTGCAGATAAAAGATTTTTAGTGCAAAAAGAAGCTTATTCAGTCTGATTAAATTGACAAAGGGCTCAAGAGCAATTATTTTATTCAACTGACTGATGAGGTGGTAGAATGACGCCAGTTCAATGGTGAATGAGGTATTGAGCAGAGCAATGCTGCACAAAGTGGCGGGGGGGGGGGGTGGGGGGGGGGTTTACATAGTTCAGTGGTGCCTGGGGCAGAAGAGGGACAGGGGGGGCAAGTTCGGGAGCAAGTTAAACTTCCTGACAGCCTTGTGGATGAAGCTGTCATTCAGTCTGCTGGTCCTGGCCTGGAGACTCCGCAGTCTCTTCCCTGATGGCAGCAGACTGAAGAAGCTGTGTGATGGGTGTGTGGGATCACCTGTGATGCAGAGGGCTTTGCGGGTGAGACGGGTTCCATAAATATCCTGCAGGGAGGGGAGAGAGACACCAATGATCTATACTCACTGTAACAGTATGACATTCCTCAGTATGGTGTGTGAGTGTGCTTGAATGTGTGTATGTGTGTGTGTGTGTGTGAGAGAGAGAGAGAGAGAGAGAGCGAAAGCATTTCAGATTTCTTTTGTTTGAATCTCACCCTGATGAAGGACACATAAAGCCTAAACAACATCAACACTTAAGTTTAATTCCTTTATTGTGACCATGAATAAGCTAATAAGGATAGTACACAATACTGAAACAAATAGCAACAGCAGTGGATCAGTGTGACAGTGACATTCATGACTCTCAACTGCTCACTCTGAAACACTGAAGAGCTTAAATCAAAAATATGAAAGACCAGATCACACACACACACATACACACACACACACACACACACACAAACACACATCTGGTTGACTATCCTTGTGGGAACTCTCCATAGGTATAATGGTGTTTATACTGTACAAACTGTATTTTCTATCGCCCTACACTAAAACTTACCCCTCACAGAAAAGTTTCTGCTTTTTTATAAATCTTAAGAAAAAAACTAATTCTGTATGATTTATAAGCTTCTGTACCCATGAGTAGGGCCATACTCACGTACATACTTGCAATGCGTTACCCCAACACTGTATATATATTTCACCTAAGGCGTCAAATTGGCTAGACGCGGCCCTGAAAGAGTGTGTAAATACATCTAAATGCAACCGGGGAAGTCGTGGCCTAATGGTTAGAGGGTTGGACTCCCAATCGAAGGGTTGTGAGTTCTAGTCTCGGGCCGGACCGAATTGTGGGTGGGGGTAGTGCATGAACAGCTCTCTCTCCACCTTCAATACCACGACTTAGGTGTCCTTGAGCAAGGCATTGAACCCCCAACTGCTCCCCGGGCGCCGCAGCATAAATGGCTGCCCACTGCTCCGGGTGTGTGTGTGTGTGTTCACTGCTCTGTGTGTGTGCATTTCGGATGGGTTAAATGCAGAGCACAAATTCTGAGTATGGGTCACCATACTTGGCTGAATGTCACTTCACTTCAAATGCAGCTTTGATGTTAATTTGATTTTCTTGGTAACAGCCCAAATGTCTTATTATTCTAATTCACTGATTAAATATTTTATTTAGAAAAAAAAAAGGCTTTATATAGGTAAAAATGCCCAAAAATGTAAAAATCAGTTTAAACTTATTGTCACAGTGTCTGGTTTGTGTTCCCTGGGTAACCACTAGATGTCCTCCTTCCCCACGGTGTCTGTCTCCTCATTGCACTCAGCTGTCCCTGGTCATTAATCATTGCACTCAGCCAATTCCCCATTAGCATTGTCATTTCCCTGTGTATTTATACCCCGTCTGTTTTAGTATGTGTCACGGAGTCCTTGTATTGATCACGCCACTTCCGAGTCCTGTTCATGCCTGTGTGTTTTGTTCTGTTGAGTTTTGATTGCCACCTTGGATTTGACCCCTGCCTGGACTGGTTTGATGTAACGGTTTTCCCTTATTAAAGAATAGGGGTGCTCCGATCACGATCGGCCGATCGTTATGCGCATCTCGTCAGTAAAGCTGGTTCTCTAATCAGCGGTTAATTCCATCAGGTGCGTGATTTCACATCAGCAGCTGTTACTACGCAGAGCCGTTGTTAATAGAGAAGGTGCGCAAATCCACTTCATTTTCAGCGTGTTTTGGCGCATCTTCTCAGTTAACAACGGCTCTGTGTAGTAACAGCTGCTTTACTGACGAGATGCGCATTAACGATCGGCCGATCGTGATCGAAGCACCCCTATTAAAAAAACATTTACTGCTATTGGATCTACCTGTCCTCTGTTCTTGTGTGGATATCGTGACAGAAGGACTCCGTCACACAAGATCCAGCAGTATGTTTTTTGATGTTTCTTCCCCAGCCACCGAGCGGGAGAGAATGAGTTGTTTTGAGGGGACCCGCCTGGTCGTTTTCAGTGGGACCAGGGGAGGTCGTAGAGGAGTTAGTGGTCGAGAGGAGGTCCGGCAGCGCTCTCCACCATGGCCTCCCTTCGATCCTGGGCTCGTGTGGGATGGATCAGAGCCGCTGTCTCACCATAGCAGACGGAGAGGGGAGAGGAAGCACATGTCTGCCAAGCCAGCGCCACTGCACAAAATGGCCGCCAGCCCAGTGCCGCTGCCCAGGATTGCCACCAGCCCAGCACCACTGCCCATGATGGTCGCAAGTCCAGCGCCACGGCACAAGATGGACGCCAGCCCAGCGCCATGAGGCAAGATGGACACCAGCCCAGCGCCACTGCCCAAGATGGCCACCGGTCCAGAGTCATGACACAAGATGGCTGCTTGCCCAGTGCCTCTGCACAGGAGGACAGCCACAGCTGACCCTCCAGAGTCGAGTCAGGTTCCAGTTGACCCTCCAGAGTCGAGTCAGGTTCCAGTTGACCCTCCAGAGTCAGGGCTAGTCACCGTTGACCCTCCAGAGTCAGGGCTAGTCACCGTTGACCCTCCAGAGTCAGGGCTAGTCACCGTTGACCCTCCAGAGTCAGGGCTAGTCACCGTTGACCCTCCAGAGTCAGGGCTAGTCACCGTTGACCCTCCAGAGTCAGGGCTAGTCACCGTTGACCCTCCAGAGTCAGGGCTAGTCACCGTTGACCCTCCAGAGTCAGGGCTAGTCACCGTTGACCCTCCAGAGTCAGGGCTAGTCACCGTTGACCCTCCAGAGTCAGGGCTAGTCACTGGTGAAATTCATGGACAAATGCAAGTCACCAAATATCTTCATGGGCAAAGGCAAGTCCCCAATGATCTTAATGAACAAAGGCAAGTCACCAATGATCTTAATGAACAAAGGCAAGTCACCAATGATCTTCATGAGCAGAGTCAAGTCAGCATTGATCTTCTTGAATCCAGTCTATACACCATGGGTTTACCAGAGTCTCTCCACGTCTCTGTGGAACTACCAGAGCCTCCCCATGCCTCTGCTGAACTTCCAGAGCCTCGTCACGTCTCAGCCGAACTCTCTGAGCGCTCGACTGATCCTGTCGTGGCCACGGAAGCTACCCTTAACTTGTTCATGTTCTCTGTTTCAGACTTGCCTAACCAGACTTGCTCTCCTGTTAATTCGATCCCACTGTGGTGGTCTTCTGCGCCGCCCTGGTGGGCTTCTGTCTCAACCACACGGATGTGGTGGTCCTCTGCGCCGCCCGAGTTGGCCTCTGTCTCAACCGTATGGCTGTGGTGGGCCCCAGTTCCACTTGCTCCACCCTGGAATCCTGCACTGTCCTGGGTCCATGAATGCTCTGACCCACCCTGGTCTCCTCGTTGTGTTGTTGGGTTTTCTTTTTTCCTGTCTCTGTTCCCCTCTATGAACCTGGCCCTCCGTCCCTCCCCCTGATCCTCCACCAGTCCACCTCCCTCCTGGTCTCTTGTTTTGTCGGTCACGTCTTGGAGCGTCTGGTAGTCTCTCCGTGGGTGGGGGGGGGGGAGGGGGGGTATTGTCTCAGTGTCTGGTTTGTGCTCCCTGGGTAACCACTAGATGTCCTCCTTCCCCACGGTGTCTGTCCCTTCCTGAACCACGATCTCTGTCTCCTCATTGCACTCCGCTGTCCCTGGTCATTAATCATTGCACTCAGCCAATTCCCCATTAGCATTGTCATTTCCCTGTGTATTTATACCCCGTCTGTTTTAGTATGCGTCACTGAATCCTTGTATTGATCACGCCACTTCCGAGTCCTGTTTATGCCTGTGTGTTTTGTTCTGTTGAGTTGATTTCCACCTTGGTTTTGACCCCTGCCTGGATTGAATTGATGTAACGGTTTTCCCTTATTAAAGAAACCTTTACTGCTATTGGATCTACCTGTCCTCTGTTCTTGTGTGGATATTGTGACACTTATTGGAAAAGATTAATTTATATTAGTGTGAATTCAATAATAATCATGTTTAATCATTTTAGACAAGATTTTACTAAAGGGTACAATGATAATTAGAACTGTTTATTAAATTCATATACATAAAGTGTATCTTTATTTCCAGTTTGTAGAGTCCATTCATTGCAACGTTTAATCTGATTCTCATGTTTAAGTTATCTTGAAAAAGAAATTAAGCTATAGGCTACTGCCCAATTACTTGGTTTTAAAACTATATTATTATCCAATTTATGGGCCTTAAAACATCTAAAAATGCACACATGTAGGTGTGGAAAAGAAACACCTAGAAATCTCACACGTGTCTCGATAAGTATACACTTTGCTGTGTTTCTCGGGCGTGTTCTCCATCCTATGTGTGGTTGATATCTGATTCAGATCTGAGATCAGATCAGAAGCTGTATGTTGAGTTCTTGTGTTCACACACAGTCAGACACGCTATACTGTAGCTGAGATAAGGGGTCGTCTACAAATCACACTCTCTTACACACGTCATAGGATTCTGATTTTACCTCATCTGATGTTTGTGCTTCATTTAAAACCTCAAAAGTGATTGGTTAATGGAGGTTTAAATCCAGATTGATGAGTGAGAGTGTAAAATCTCCACATTCAATAAAAATTCATCAAAAAACAATTGAATATGTCCTTTCATTTAATTGACATGAAGTTGTGTATATTAAAGTGTGAATTGATAAAGCAACCATTTTCCTGCACTGTTTTTTTAAGGGATAATTCACTTCCTAACCCGTAAGACCTTTATCCACCTTCGGAACACAAATTAAGATTTTTTGATGAAATCCGACAGCTTTATGGCCATTATTAATGAAATAATTTTCATTTTTGGGTGAACTATCCCTTTAAGATAACTGATAATATGACCTGATGTTTGGCGCTGGCGCTGGTGATATTTTGTGATAGTCCCTAACTCAGTTCTTACGCAATATACACCGGAAGGAAGGCGACTCTAATAATGAAAATAATAATAATACATTAGCAGTGAATTACTATATTGTGTATTTGGTTTGCACATTCTCTCTCATTTTCTAAAGTATGAAGCGTGCACATAAAATAAAACAATTATATAAAATTAATTTAAAAAGGGCAAATTCGGTGGTCTATAAAATGTTATAAATGTGTAGCGTAACTACTTACTTCACACGTTTCGTTGCTGTTTTAGCAAATCGCAAATCTTTTATGATCATTTATCTTCGTTCCCGTTTGCTGATGTGTGGGAGGGCTAATGTTTGATTGACAGATGAGAGAGCCAGTAGATGCGCGCCGTGTGAACAGCAGCAGCCAATCAGGTGGTACCATTGACCGATAGTGGGACTCGATGGCCGCGAGTGTGATTCCAGTGGACGCGTTTAAAAAGCTTTGAATTAAATCATGATTTCTGGATCATCGTTGATTTTATTTGCAGTGATCAGTGTAAGTTTATGTGATGACGGTCATGAAATGGAAGAGTTTTTAAAGCGAGAGTATTCACTGTCCAAGCCTTACCAGGGTAAGAGACACAAATGCATTATAAATTCGTTGTTCTCTCGTTTGCCTATTATCATCATGATAATTATTATACGTAACGTTATGTGATATACGTTATCATTCTGACACAGGAATGAAAACTGTTTTATGCCATGTCTTTGGCTGCTGCATTAGATTGTGTGTTTGCATGGCTAGGTATTAGTGTGTGTTTGTTTGAGATAGAGAGCGCGCGCGCAAAGGGTGTGGTACTTTTCCCCAGTTTTCTCAAAAACTATTGGTCCTAAAGACATCAATCAAAGTGTAGACTGTATAATAGGTATTGCCCCGGAGAATGAGCACACAAGCATTGTGGGTAATGAGAGAGTGGACAAGTTAGCTAAACAAGCTGTTAAAAAAAGAGAATATTGAAGTAAATATTAAGTTGTCAAAGTCTGAAGGAAAGAGTGTAGTATGGAAAGAAGCCATTAGAGAATGGCAAAATCAGTGGGACAGGGAAACTAAAGGGAGACATTTGTATGCTATTCAAAATAAAGTAGGGGTTGTGAAGAATAGGGGAGGGAATAGAAAAGAATAAATAGTTATGACAAGATTAAGGATAGGTCATAGTAATCTGAATAGCACATTACACATTATAAAAAAGCACCCAACTGGTTTTTGTGGTTGTTGTCAGGTTGCAGAAACTATAGAGCATGTGTTGTTGAGTTGCAAACAATATGAAGAACAGAGGAAAAATATGATGGAAGAGTTAGGAAAAGTTGGAATAATAGAGACAGGAATGAGGGAAATACTGCAAAGTGAGGAGAAAGAACAAAGCAGAGGAAATATTTTGGTTTTTTTTTTTTAATCAAGAACAGGTCTGATAAGAATAGGATGTAAATGGATATTAAAGGAAAATAAATCCGGAAGATGGCGGTAGTGCAACAATAATGGATGCAAGCTGTCGATAAACCCTAAAGAAGAAGAAGATGCGCACACAAGCATGCTTATGTCTTTCTACAACGGAGGAGTGGTCACTGGCGTGCGGTGAATAGCGAAAAGTGTACGGAACATGGTTAGTCTACGTTACCCACAAAGATAGTAATAGCAGTAATTTTATTTTTACCTTGAGGGGGAACTATTATATATATTTTTTTGGTCCCCATGAGGAAAACAGGTTATAAACCATACAGAATGAAGTTTATTTTAATTGTAAAAATGCAGAATTTCCTGTGATGGGTAGGTTTAGGGCTAGGGTTAGAGTAAGGGGATAGAAAATACAGTTTGTACAGTATTAAAACCATTACATCTATGGAATTAACCTAGAAAACACGAAATCCTAACATGTATGTGTTGTGTATTGTATGATGTGTGTGTGTTTCAGGTATCGGTGTGTCGGGTTCATCTCACTGGGAGCAGATGGGAGACGCTCTGGTCACCACCGATCACGTGCGTCTCACTCCAGACCAGCAAAGCAAACAGGGAGCTATTTGGAGCCGAATAGTAAGTCAGCATCACTTACTAGTGTGCTTACTACGATTTTCTTATTAAACAAATATAATCATAACTCTAACCAACCCTGCCCTAACCATTAACTAGTCCTAAAAGCAGAGGAAATGGTTCATTGGTTCATGACTAGACACTGTGTGTGTATTTTTATGGTTGTGTGTGTGTGTAGCCGTGTCATCTGAGGGACTGGGAACTACAGGTGCACTTTAAGATTCACGGTCAGGGGAAGAAGAATCTGAATGGAGACGGTCTGGCCATCTGGTACACCAAGGAGCGCATGCAGAAAGGTCAAAGCTGCAGATGCTCGTTTCATTGAGTCGAGACTGATCTCTGGTCAGGGTTTGTTTGCTAATAACTGTAGATTATCCCTCACCTGTCTGCAGGTCCGGTGTTTGGAAACAGGGATTTCTTCACAGGACTTGGCGTGTTTGTGGACACCTACCCCAACGAGGAGAAACTCATGGAGGTACAGAAATCAAACACTGCCAGCACGATCAATGACATTACAGTATGTATCTGTGTGTAGGACTTAGAAAAAGCCTTTTGCAAATTTGCAAATCTGTTGTTAGACAGTGATTTATGTTGTTTGCTGTTGTGTTTCAGAAGGAAATATCAGTTTATTTATTTAAAGATTCATGCGGTGGTATTTGTGTATTTAGGACTCTGATACGGTCCACACAAAGATCTTGCCTTCATTCAGTCCATTTCTTACATGAAGAGATCGTTTATAGCAGCACAGTATCTTTAGATGAGTTTGACGAAGAGATCTGAAGAATCACACAGAGCGTGTTCGTATTTTTAGTTTGTATTTCAAACCTGATTCAAGAGAACATGTTGACGTTTCCATCTCCACTCATGTTTCACTCATTCCTGTACACTCTGTTCTGATCAACAGAGGTTTATGTGTCTGATTCTGGTGAACACTTCCCTAGTCAATCCAACCAGGACAGTTTAACCACAGTGTAAATCAGTCATTTCTGATCATGTGTGCCTGTTCCGTTTGTATGTGTCTGTTTTTAGGCCCAGAGGAAGAGATACACGCCCCGCACACAGGTAATAAACCGCTCACTAGTTCACTGACTATCATAAGTGATTTTCTGTTGACTAGTAGTTTGATCACATGCTAAGTTCATTCTGCTGTCGTCTCTTCTGCTTGTCATCAGAGGATATTCCCGTACGTGTTGGCCATGGTGGGCAATGGCACCATAAGCTACGATCACGAGCGGGATGGGCGGCCCACAGAACTAGGCGGCTGTAACGCCATGGTGCGCAACCTGAAGCACGACACCTTCCTGTTCATCAGATATGTCCGGCGCAGACTCACGGTGAGGGACGCCTGCCATAGACCCAGACTGTCCTTCCTGATGTCACACTGACGTGTGTGTTTGGTGCAGATCATGCTTGACATCGACGGGCAGCACGAATGGAGAGACTGTCTGGACGTTCCTGGCGTGCGTCTGCCGCAGGGCTTCTACTTTGGCATTTCAGCTATCACTGGAGATCTGTCAGGTGATAAACGCTACTGAAACCGTTAGTCAACATTATCAGCAAATAGTTTTGTTCTTGAATAGTAATATTGTGTAATGTAAGGATCTGCAATAACATGATTTGACCAGCGGGGCACTGTAATGCCTCAGTCAACATAAAATGAGTTAACATAAAAATTAATCAAATTAATCAGAATTTTCAGTGGATTAATCATGATTAATCACTATTTGCAATTACACCTGAATACTAACCATTTTTTTTTTTTCTGAAATGCATACCAAAAGATAAATAACAGGACACAGATACATAATTTTCATGTATTGATTCATCAATATGTGGTTCTTTTTTTCTGAATTTCAGAAGTTTAACATTTACTTAGATCAAATTTACCTGAGCACTATATCAAACCATGCCATTTAACTACAGATAGTGTAAGAGTTTTAGGTGAACCAGTGGTTAAATATAGCCACATATCTATGAAATTATGCATAGAGAAACTCGAAAGAATGAACTCAGAAACACAAACATGCGCCACCATCACATAAGCAGCACTCTGGGCACTCTTGTTTTTGGGAGGTGTTCATTTGCTCTGCCACAATACTTTAGGATCGATATTTTCACGTTCTGAAGGCTTCAAGTGCCCGTAAAACCAAGTAAAAATGCATATGCTTTTCCAAACAGCTGTAATTTTCGCTGCATTGCATGTGGTCGTTCTGCGCCTGCGCAGTGTGAAACACAGGATGCTATTACAGGAAGAAGCTCCAGCGTATCAACTACCAAAGTCGTCTCTATTTATCGAGCTTGGCATGAATGTATTTGAGAGTAACTGGGGTAAAACCTTAAGCTTCTTCGGTGTTTTCGTCGCGGTGCTCGCCGCTGTTTTTTACTATCTTGAGAATTCAGAGATCGACGAAACTTTCCTGACCTGAATAATTTGTCACACTGCGCATGAGTGAAATGCGTTAAAATTTTTGACGTAATTAACAACAAACAACTAATTAACGTCGTTAACGCGCTATTTTTGACATCCCTAATTATAATTCTAATATTAGTTTTGTCCTATAAGCACGGGGGTGGACACATTTATGGCTTAGCCATGTGTATTTTTAATTAAGCGTGCCATTGAAGCATTCAGTGCTAAGAAGGACTGTAGCCTTGACTCATCTCGGAAGTATGATAGGGCGCATCCTACCCTTTGGCTTTCACAAGCTGTGTCCAAATTCAGGGTCTGCATCCTCCTTAGGATCCTTCCTACCCGGTTGAAGGAGGAGGAGTCCTCCGACGACCGCAAAAACCGGAAGTCGGTGTTTGTGAATTTGGACAGCCTACCCTTCTTTCAGTTCCCTCCCTTACCCGTTGCTCATATCCTGTCGCCTAGCAACCGTGACAGCGCTAAGCAAGACGCGGGTGAAGAGCTCATCGTTCTCTCCCCGGAGCTTTATAAACACTTCTGTCTGCTCTTTCGTCCTTAGAAGCGTTAAAACAGCTTCAATCACTAACAAATAAGCTTTGTGTAAGGGGATATTCACACAGGCAGTAAGGAAGAAGCTAGTTTACGAAAGTAAAGTTTTTTTTTTTTTTTTTTTACATATACACGTACAAATGTATAAAAAAATGCTTAACGCTAAAACAAAATGCCTAACTAGAAAACCACTGAAAATATATATTTTTGAAAAGCCAGTTTTTATTAAACATCGGAAATAATACTCCTCCCCCACTCCGCTACCGCTCGCTTCGTCCTGCCGAAAAGAATTATGGGATAGGTAGGACGCGAAAGGATCCACCACACCCATCCTTCCAATTCGGGGAAAAGGAGGACGCATTTGTGGGCCGCATTTGAAGGATCCTACGAATTTGGACAGCCTTCGTCGCGGCGCTGTGACGTAACATCCTTCAAATGAGTACTCCGAAGGATGTAGACCCTGAATTTGGACACAGCCTCATTTCTAAAGTTGCACCCTCCGGAGGGGGCATTAGTCAGTCACATATGTCATTAATGCCATCTCATTCAGAAAAGAAACAAATAACATTTACTGTTATTCAGTGTAAAGCAAGAATCTAGAGTTTGAGCTTGCAAAATATCTACAGACACCGCAACGAACAATCATAATATATGATTTTAAAAACATAATTCAACATGTAATACATCCAAAAAATATGTATTTTCATGTTATATCAATTTACTGCAGTGCTGCAGTCCTACAGATTTAAAGTTTGCGTTCTTTTAATTCAGCTTCGATAGGGTGACCATACCTCATTTTCCCAGGACATCTGACCAGGTTTTCTAAATTGCCAGGTTATGGCTTTGTCATGCTGTTGTTTTCATAGCTGCTGCTGTAGGTAATGACTGAAAAAGGGGTTTGACCAATAAAGACACAAGTGCAGGCATTGTTCATAATCAATCAGTAGCTTTCAGTCAAAGCAATGCAGATACACATATACATGATGTATTAGGACTGTAGAGAGCATAGGTGTGTTTGACTTGAGGCAGCGCTGGGCAGACCGATTTGTGTTTGCCATCAAAATACCGTGACCCTGATAAGAAGCTGAGAGTGCCGTTTAGATATGTGTTAATATATGCTGCACGCTTTCCTCTCAATGACAAAATAAACACAAAAACTATACAGCGTTGAGAATGCAGCAGTTAAGAAAGCACACGCTTATTTATATAAAACTTTATACTAACTATATACTATGTTGAAGCAGCTTAACAGTATGAAAACAGTGTCAGTTAGCATTATAAACTGGTTTTCTGCTATAAAGCAGCTCTCCGGTGTGGAGCTAGCTAATAAATCTTTTATTAGTGAATGCACAAACTTTTTTTAAATTGAAATGTAAAAAACAAAAAATGTAAATAAAAAAATTAAATTGAAGTGACTTTTTGGTTTAAAGCGTGACCTTGCTCCGGTCTCTTTTGTTTATCGAAACATTATAAGGTATTTTAATAGAGATAAATGTGAATAAAAATGAATAGTTTATCTGAAAATAAAACCTGTATAATGGTAATAAATTGGTTTGACATTTTCAAAAGCTGGTGTTTACCATGTTTTATTTATTAGTAAGAATGTGTAACACAGTATTTAAATAATTACAAGAGCTTAATAATTTATCAAACCCTAGTGGTTAACTAGTGAAATAATCGATTAATCAACCTAATGATCATTAGATTACATGATCATCAGAATAATTTTCCCTGAAAGGCACACACACGACTGCTTCACATGATCCATCTCATGATCCACTGCTCAGCTCCTGTGTGTGTGTGTGTGTTTGTGTGTGTCAGATAACCATGACCTGATCTCAATGAAGCTCTACCAGCTGACCATCCTGCGCAGCAAACAGGAGGATGTGGAGGAGCAGGAGGTGCTGATACCCAGCGTGGACAACATGGAGCTACTGAGACGTGAGTATGAGCTGTTGAAGAGTAGTGCATGCTGACACACGCAGACGTGTGATGCGTGTGTGTATCTCAGCGTACACAGATGCAGAGGGCATGAGCAGCATCGCCATCTTCTTCAGCGTGCTCTTCTCCATGCTGGGTGTGTTTCTCCTGGTGGTTGTGGGACTCGTGCTGTACGGACACTGGAGCGAAAGCAGACGGAAACGCTTCTACTGACCCGTTCTCATCTCAGCACTTCCTGTCTGAATGTTTCTGTACTCTGTGAATGATGTGGTCCACTGAAGTTCTGACCGTTTGGACCTCTGAACACTCAACCCGTTGTCAGGTTCCAGCTTCAGATGACATGATGATGAGAGCATCACAAGATCTGAACTCTCCCTGCATCCTGCGCTTCTGCTGCCTTCATTCTCATAACAGACCCAATATTTATTCTTTATTATTTATTTATTGTACAGAGCATGCACCATCTTGTTGTTTTTTTTGGCAAAATGATTATTTGTCTCTATTCAAATGGGAAATCTAATGATCTTATGGAATTGAAATGAAAATGTTGTTGCTTTTATGCCCTTTTATCTGTATGCCACTACTGTAATGCTAAACACTGAGCATTCAACACTTGAAAATGTGTCACTCTGAGCTGAATGTAAATGCTAGTGCTGTGCTGCAGCGTTCAGCTCTAACTCTAATCAAACATGCCTTTAACAAGCTATTCAGTATTTTCAGGATTATTGAGTCAATAGGCAGGTGACATTTTTTCAGGATTGGAGTTGAACACTGTAATACAGCGACTTTCTAAGACTAAGAGTAACTTTCCTACTCCCATCTAAATGAACAAATACAATGATGTCTATCATCAAGACTCAGATCTGTAGATGTTATTGAAAATCAGATGGACATCAGTCTTCACTCTGTAATGAAAGACCATTCTCCAGGTCAAGTGAATCTGAAAGACTACTTTTAAGTAAAAAAAAAAAACTTTTGAAAAATACTGAAAATTCCTCCTGATGTTACCATAATGAATCAGCATTGAAGTTGTGTGATCATTTAGTGTGTGATATGCAGTGATAATGTGTTAAAATCTGCAACTGTACTCGAG
The DNA here is from genome assembly GCF_023724105.1 of Carassius gibelio. Taxonomy (NCBI): domain Eukaryota; kingdom Metazoa; phylum Chordata; class Actinopteri; order Cypriniformes; family Cyprinidae; genus Carassius; species Carassius gibelio. Next base: position 10,746,629 of record NC_068375.1, read on the forward strand.
TCATCTACGTTTCACTTCTTTGTAAAAGAGCTATTTTGCTGGAAAGTGTGCAGATGAGTTTGCGCTGATTATGGATGACCGGAGAGGACAGCACAAAATCACGAGGATTCAGGACTAGTACCTTCACCTTCTCCCCTTTCGGTATGGCCTGAGTAGAAATCCTTGTTGTTTGACATCTGAAATGACAGCATCAAAGAATTGAATTTCCATTAACACTTCAGTTGCTCCATTAAAGATGACAAATAAACATTAGACATTTAAAATCTTAATTGAGTCACGAATACTATTTCGTAAATTGCCTCTCATAATGTGCATGAATTTGTCTGTCTCTGCAGCATTTGAAGATAAAAATCACCCATATTGTTGAGGTTGAGCATCTGTCCGAAGTCAGTAATTTCCTGTAAATGGGTCAGACTTTCGATACATTAGCCACTACTGTTAATAAAGTAGAAGAATAAAGGAGCAGTAAACACCGTTTGACAAACACCAGTCTGTATTAAGCAGCATAATGGAAAGTTTATGTATAGTTAACATAATCCAATGTGTATTCCAGAAAGCAAGGTTTATTTACCGTAACATATACCTTGAACTCTCAGTAAATTGGCCAAAACCTTGTTTACTTGAGGTATGTTGGTTCCAAAAATGCATCCAGGAGTAAATTCTCTCAACTCGAATATCTTCTTGGTTTTAATCAAAGACTAGAGTACCCAATACGTGTCACTCGTATAGTACTGAATTGGGGAAAAATGCAATGCTCAATATGGCTGCTCTATCGAAGGAAGCTCCGCCTTTTGAATAAAAAAAGCTAATCACTAAAGTCATTGTGTCACTGCAGCTGACGTTAGAAGTCCTGTTTGCTAGCAAGCTAAGACTGAACATGCACACTGATTGGTCTAGTCTGAATAATAAGCTTTTTATTTAACGCTATTAGAGCAACGGAAACAACATTTATGAAACCGTTGTCAGATTTCATTGGTTATTTCAAATATGGAATTTAATCTTAAGTTTGGTGAACATTTTTTAATTTGATGTTTCCCCATTTAAAGAGATGGGAGCTGCACTTCCCTGCCTAAGAGACATTTCAAAGATGGCTGCCGAGTGACATGACTTGCCTTACAGTACTTTGGTTTTAACACACACGACATTCTCAACAGAGCAACAAATCGATGAGTCACCATTGGAAACCGACTGCTAAGGAAAAAGCATGATATGCTGCTGCTTTCTTCTTGGTCTTCTTCATCAATGGTCATTTACATTATAGATATGTATAGGTAGATGGCTGCCTCATTGACAACTCCAAGCATGCAGACATGTCCCTCGATCTTGCTAATGGCAACTTTACGTCATTCACCATAATATTCAATGAATATTCGAAGATGCCACAATCCTGCACAGCTGATGGTTGTAAAAACCACCAGGATTTAAATTCCCAAAGAAATGGGATAACCTTTCACAGGTGAGAATGTGTTGGTTTGTGTTTTAAAATGTATTAACTCAATATTAACATTTTTGAATGGTGTCAAGTTGACCCTTCGAATATAGTGGACCGTTTACGTATATTGGCCTATAGTAACAGTCGCTAATGAGGAATCTACATGTACTATGTTGACAATGACGATAAGTGAAAGCGATAAAAATAAGTGATAATCATCAATAAGTGTGCATTACTATGGTCATTCAAAGTAAAAATCAGTGTAACTTGTCTATAAAGAAGAAACAAAGCATGGCATCCGATTCCAGGCCTTTCCGCTCCTTGAGTTTCTCCACTGCTCGAAATCTGCTCCAATATTTAAGCGGGTCCTACCCCTTTCCTGATCAAAACCATTCTTTTGAATGTTTTGTTTCTCTGAAATTTTCATCTTTTTTTCTGCAGTCTCTCTCTATCTATATTTTGATAACAGATGTATTTTAGGCTAGGCCCACCCAATTTGCTCTGCGTCCAACACAATGTAATTTTTGGCTACCCTAGTGATAATGGAAGTGCCCTTTGCTCGGTTTTTACTATACTGAACATATTATAAATGCAAATTATTATATTATAAATGCAAATTATAAATGCAACACTTTTGTTTTTGCCCTCTTTTTCATGACATGAACCCAAAGATCTAAGACTTTTTCTATGTACAAAAAGCGCTATTTCTCAAATATTGTTCACAAATCTGCCTAAATCTGTGTTAGTGAGCACTTCTTTGCCGAGATAATCCATCCACCTCTCAGGTGTAGCATATCAAGATGCTGATTAGACAGCATGATAATTGAACAGGTAGGCTGGCCACAATAAAAGGCTACTCTAAAATGTCCAGTTTTATCACACAACACATTGCCACAGATGTCGCAAGTTTTGAGGGAGCGTGCATTTGGCATGCTGACTGCAGGAATGTCCACTAGAGCTTTTGCCATTGAATTGAATGTTCATTCCTCTACCATAAGCTGTCTCCAAAGGCATTTCAGAGAATTTGGCAGTACATTCAACCGGCCTCACAAAGGCAGCCCAGGACCTCCACATCCAGCATCTTCACCTCCAAGATCATCTGAGACCAGCCACCCACAATCGGTTTGCATAACCAAAGAATTTCTGCACAAACTGTCAGAAACTATATCAGGGAAGCTCATCTGCATGCTTGTCATCCTCATCTGAGTCTCAACCTGACTGCAGTTCATCATCCTAACTGACTTGAGTAGGCAAATGCTCACATTCAATGGTGTCTGGCACTTTGGAAAGGTGTTCTCTTCACGGATGAATCCCGGTTTTCACTGTACAGGTCAGATGGCAGACAGTGTGTATGGCTTCATGTGTGGGTGAGCGGTCTGCTGATGTCAATGTTGTGGATCGAGTGGCTCATGGTGACGGTGGGGTTTATAGTAGGGGCAGGCGTATGATATAGAAAACGAACACAGTTGCATTTTATTGATGGCATTTTGAATGCACAGAGATACTGTGACGAGATCCTGAGGTCCATTGTTTTGCCATTCATCCACAACCATCACCTCATGTTGCAGCATGATAATGCAGCCTAAGGCACACCTGTGCGATAATCATGATGTCTAATCAGTATCTTATCTCATTAAAGGAGAAGTGCTCACTAACACAGATTTAGACAGATTTGTGAACAGGGTTAGGGTGTTAGTGAATCTGCCAAAATTGATCCGCGATTAACGGTGATACCTGTAGCAATAGATGGAATGAACTATCTGACGAGCCAATGTCAAAACAGAGCTGTGCTTTAAGTGATGCAGATTAAATTCAGAGTAACAAAACTAAGGCAGCAACAAGTCTGTGTTGCCTTTAGCAGCTTTTACAGGTAAATATCACTTAAAGCTCTTCTTTGATGTGTCCTTTTTTGCAATGGTTGAACAATCTAATTTTTAAATTAAATAATTAAAAGTCAAAATATTTAAGGCATTATTTAATTATTATACTATTAATAATTAACTTCATTTGTTGTTAACTAGATAAGCGTTTAAATGATTTTGCACTGTTGGTGTCTGGGCATATTGGGCATGAAACTTTGTGACTTCCTGTACTTGCTATACTTCATATTTTATAATAAATCCAAAAGCAAGACATGAACAAAAATAGGTAGATAAAAAGGCAACTGAGCTAATGGGTGATCCTCTGCTTCCATCTACTGGATATAATGGTTATTTCATGTCATTTTCATCTTAACTCTTTGTTTTCCACCAGGAGAAAATGTATTTTTCATGAATGGCAGAGCCAAAAAAATCTATCGAAAAAGGCTTTAAAAATGTAGGGTTTTATTACATTTACTTTACCAATTTATTTAGCTCTTCTGCATTAAATTGGTTGATTTAACATAGTTGTCAACTAATAAAACTAGCAAAGCTGAAAAAAAAAAAAACATTCCTCAGGTCAAGAGAGGCTGTCAGCAGTGGCACTAATTTCAGTTTAAACTCAACAATTGAATGGAACATACAGTATTGTTCAAAATAATAGCAGTACAATGTGACTAACCAGAATAATCAAGGTTTTTCGTATATTTTTTTATTGCTACGTGGCAAACAAGTTACCAGTAGGTTCAGTAGATTCTCAGAAATCAAATGAGACCCAGCATTCATGATATGCACGCTCTTAAGGCTGTGCAATTGGGCAATTAGTTGAATTAGTTGAAAGGGGTGTGTTCAAAAAAAATAGCAGTGTGGCATTCAATCACTGAGGTCATCAATTTTGTGAAGAAACAGGTGTGAATCAGGTGGCCCCTATTTAAGGATGAAGCCAACACTTGTTGAACATGCATTTGAAAGCTGAGGAAAATGGGTCATTCAAGACATTGTTCAGAAGAACAGCGTACTTTGATTAAAAAGTTGATTAGAGAGGGGAAAACCTATAAAGAGGTGCAAAAAATGATAGGCTGTTCAGTTAAAATGATCTCCAATGCCTTAAAATGGAGAGCAAAACCAGAGAGACGTGGAAGAAAACGGAAGACAACCATCAAAATGGATAGAAGAATAACCAGAATGGCAAAGGCTCAGCCAATGATCACCTCCAGGATGATCAAAGACAGTCTGGAGTTACCTGTAAGTACTGTGACAGTTAGAAGACGTCTGTGTGAAGCTAATCTATTTTCAAGAATCCCCCGCAAAGTCCCTCTGTTAAAAAAAAGGCATGTGCAGAAGAGGTTACAATTTGCCAAAGAACACATCAACTGGCCTAAAGAGAAATGGAGGAACATTTTGTGGACTGATGAGAGTAAAATTGTTCTTTTTGGGTCCAAGGGCCACAGGCAGTTTGTGAGACGACCCCCAAACTCTGAATTCAAGCCACAGTACACAGTGAAGACAGTGAAGCATGGAGGTGCAAGCATCATGATATGGGCATGTTTCTCCTACTATGGTGTTGGGCCTATTTATCGCATACCAGGGATCATGGATCAGTTTGCATATGTTAAAATAGTTGAAGAGGTCATGTTGCCCTATGCTGAAGAGGACATGCCCTTGAAATGGTTGTTTCAACAAGACAATGACCCAAAACACACTAGTAAACGGGCAAAGTCTTGGTTCCAAACCAACAAAATTAATGTTATGGAGTGGCCAGCCCAATCTCCAGACCTTAATCCAATTGAGAACTTGTGGGATGATATCAAAAATGCTGTTTCTGAAGCAAAACCAAGAAATGTGAATGAATTGTGGAATGTTGTTAAAGAATCATGGAGTGGAATAACAGCTGAGAGGTGCCACAAGTTGGTTGACTCCATGCCACACAGATGTCAAGCAGTTTTAAAAAACTGTGGTCATACAACTAAATATTAGTTTAGTGATTCACAGGATTGCTAAATCCCAGAAAAAAAAAATGTTTGTACAAAATAGTTTTGAGTTTGTACAGTCAAAGGTAGACACTGCTATTTTTTTGAACACACCCCTTTCAACTAATTGCCCAATTGCACAGCCTTAAGAGCGTGCATATCATGAATGCTGGGTCTTGTTTGTTTTCTGACAATCTACTGAACCTACTGGTAACTTGTTTGCCACGTAGCAATAAAAAATATACTAAAAACCTTGATTATTCTGGTTAGTCACATTGTACTGCTATTATTTTGAACAATACTGTACAAAGGATATGGAGGACATAGTGACAGCAATTGCTGTAGCTAAGGCTCATAAGCACAACTTTTAATGTGACAATCTGTTACTGTAAATATGAAGATTGTACTCTATCAGCAGGAGTTCTGCAAGTGATTTTACCCCCCCAGATATTAGTACCAAGTTGGTCAAGAATTGCCTGCAGATTTATTTCCACACTACAGATTTCTATTAGTCATCGTCAGTACAGTATGTTGTCTCAGTCAAACATAATGATGTGAGCAGATGAACATCAAAAACACACAGGGACGGCTCAGTTCCAAAGCTGGTTTATTACTTTTATTACAAAAATAAAATACAAATGACTATAGAGACACAGCAGACGTCTTACTAAAGAACCGATAGTAGAAATGCCACACAGCTTTCAGTGCTGGAACCACAAACGTGTCTGGAGATCTGTGAGCATTTCCAAATCAGCTGCTATTTGGCAGAAATCATCATCATCATCATCACTAGTTACTATTAGAAAACCTCACGGACTGTCAGATGAGTCAAGTATAGGCCAATTCACACCGCACAGACAAACACCAACAAAAAAGTTGCCCGTGTGATTTAGAAGTTTATGAAAAATAACTGTCATGTTTACACTTTAGCAACAGACACTGACAAATGCTGATTGAATATGTTCACTCGGACGAAAATAAACCCCAAAAGGGGAACACACGGATCAGACAAAACCCCTCAAAAACGTGTTTGTTGCCGTTTATTTGTACGCTGTGAATTGGCCTTAAAATGCATTACACACTTAAGCTGAGCACTACTATTATAAAGGAGTATGAAGTCAACAGCTCATGCTTATAGATCCATGATGCAGATTTGCGCTGTGATTTGGCTTGGTATTAAATGTCTTTATTATAAACACACATTTGACAACAGACTTGGAGCTGCTCAATGTCAAAGGCTTTATGTTTGAGAGCACCTATGTAATGTGATTGACACAAGCGTGCTCAAAACAAAATCTGAAACCTGAAATGATCCAAAACGCCTCAGATTTCACCTGTAAATGGTGATCAATCCATAAGAAACGAGGCATTGTGAACAGAGTAAGTACACAAACTAAGGGAAACAAACTCTATGACAGGACGGACACAGTAATGAGTGTCCGGTGAAGAAATGAACATGAACTTATTTGATTTGATTATAGAGAAAAGGAGTTGTTTGAATCACGTGAACATGAACGGTATTGCTAAACAGATGCCGCCGCGCTAATGCAGCTCACAAAGAGTCCTCATTTTTTGCATAGCCTAGTTAGTTAGTTCATCTAGATCTACACCAGGAAAGGCACAGAATCTGTAAACTTTGTGAGAATTGGGATGGAGTTAAAGAATTTTGAGAGGATGACAGCGTCCTTCAGTGCAACAGGAAACAAAACAGGGTTTGCAGCCATGTTCAGAGGGTTGACAGAGACAAGCATTCATGGAAACAAACACGACTGACATCAGAATACCAAATGAAACATTCTGATCTAAATTTTAGCCCTTAATGCAGGTAAACGTCAGTCTTCCTCTACGACATGACACTCATCGCCGCCTTTTGTGGCATCTTCTGATCATATCTGTGCTTCACCAATAAACATAAATCATAGATCATAAATCATGTGACTGCAGCAGGTCACACACGGGACGCCACATCCAGATCAACACAAGCTTGTTTACAGCAGTGTATGAAACAGGTAAGGCCACGATGAGATACACACACGAGACGATCAGCTGACTGTTTTTATCTGCTCGACCGGCTCTCATGGGATTCCTCAGCACACAAACATCATAAAAAAGAACATGTGCCACCCTGTGTGTTTGAGACAGTGTGTGCGTGTCTCCTGCGGGAGGAGACATGTGTCGCTCTGTGTGTGTGTGTGTGTGTCTCGCTCTGGGCTGAAGTCTCGGTGCAGCTGTGAGAAACAAACAGTGGTGTGGATCAATCGCTCAGTCTGTTAGAGGAAAGCGAGAGGGATGCTGGGAAACGGACAAACACGACGCAGTCAAGACTGTAGAAAAAGTCTGTCACAAACTCCCTCATTCCTGATACTGACAGGCTGTCACACCTGGCGGTCGGTGGTGGCAGCGGGTTCGGGCGAGAGCTCATTGCTGGCAAGGGTTTCACACTCGGAGCAGCAGCCGCCGTCGGCTCCCTGACACAGCGATTCCTCCTCGGGCCCCGAACCCTCGTCCAGCTGGCACACACACACCTCGATGCCCGAGTCGCCCGTCACATGTCTGCGCCGCCCATTGGGCTCCTCGTCCTCGTCCACTTCCACAGCCGTCTCAGGCACAGGCGGCTCCAGGACCACGGCCGCTTCCGTCCTGCTGGCGAGCACTGGGACGTCTGGGGGTGACTCTGTGTAGGGCGGAGGGGGCGTGGGCGGATGGGCGATCACCTCCTCATAGTCGGGTAACTTACAGTCTGTCCAGAACCCTGAAAGTGAAGGACACAAACGTGTCAGAGTGTTGCTCAACTTGACCAAAATAACAGACACAGCTGCTGCGCTCGTTTCAGAGGTGACGTGACGCACATTACAGCCCCATTACCAAACAGATGACAGGAGCATATTAGTGGAAGCTGGACGAGTGTCTCCATGTGTCTGACTAGCTAGAGTGAATGCTGTTAAAGGTGCTGTAGGGAATTTTTGTAAAAAAATATTTTTTACATATTTATTAAACCTGTCATTATTTCCTGACAGTAGAATATGAGACAGATAATCTGTGAAAAAAAATCAAGCTCCTCTGGCTCCTCCCAGTGTCCTATTGCCATTTGCAGAAAGTCATGCGCTCCCGGTAAAAAACAACCAATCAGAGCTGCAGTCCGTAACTTTGTTTGTGTTCACAATGTAGAAAAATGTATATAATAAACGAGTACACCATGAATCCATTTTCCAAACCGTGTTTTTAGCTTGTCCTGAATCACTAGGGTGCACCTATAATAAGTGTTTATATTCAGACTATTTTAGATTGCTTCAGGGATACCGCGGCGGAGTAACCCAGTACCTTTGTGATTCTTCATAGACATAAACAGAAAGAAGTAGTTCCGGCTACGATGTTCTTCCGCAAGACGCAAGCAGTTCTGTTTATTAACCACTAGAGTGTCAAAAGTTACCGACTGCAGCTTTAACTGGTTGGTATTACGGAGGACTGATGAACTAGGCTGAATATGGATCCGACTCTTCTGAATGTACATTTGTTTTTAATGACAACTGATAAAAGTTCACATTTGCCTTCACTGAAATATAGCAGCTTTTGAGTCATATTGGCTAATATTACATTATATTTAGCTGAGAACATCACCTTTGTGAACATCTTTGAGAACTTTTGTGTCATGGAAGAACAAAAAGCATAGAGATGAGTAAATGAGGTTATGTTATTTTAAGGTCAAATTTTAATTATTAACTTTTGCCTCAATCTCCTAATTTGCTACTTTTTAAACAGTTAGTAAGACAGTTGTTAAATTTAGGCATGAAGTAGGATTAGGGGATCTAAAATATGGCCATGCAGAGTAAGGCATTAATATGTACTTTATAAGTACCAACAAACAGCCAATATGCTAGTAATATGCATTCTAATAAGCAACTAGTTAATAGCGAGAACTTGTCCCCAAAGTTAAGGCTCATTTTAATGTGTGCGTGAATGAGTCCCTTAATTCACAGCATGACCTTCTCAAGGTTTGCACTATAAGCTAAAGATATCTGAACACCCTGGTCAGTGCATGTCAAGCGAAACCAACATTGTACTGTATTTTCTGATGATTTCTCTAAAATTGCGTATCTCCTCCGTGAACTACAACTCTGAGTAGCAAAAGCTGCTCCATCTGAGAGCACGTGACAAATACATTTAATAAAATATTTTTACTCCAAACTCCCTTCATTACTTCAGTCAAGTGTTTGAAATAATTCCTTCTGTGAGATGATGTGGCTTCTCAAACAGAATAATTAAAATATTTGATTGAATTCTAAGCAGTGATAACGTCGATTAGCATTTCATTATAGATATACTTTATGATGATGAAAATCATAAGAAGAACTCAGATAAACCATATATTGCCGTAGTCGTGTGTTTATTAGTCATGTTGAATCAATGAAAGCAGTTAAATCTTCTGTTTATTCAGTGATTTTTCCTGGATTCATTTCCTGGATTTCTTCTTCTGGGCATATTTGGATTTTCAGCACGAGATCGCCCTCTGGCCTTCAGATGGAGATTTTACTACTGATCACAGAACTGTGCTTCACTGAGAGGTACGCATGACAATCGCACCTTCTGTGTAATCGTGATTTATTGCCTTTGCAATTTAATTTCAATTATCTGTGCAGCCCTAGCGCAAATCAGGCATCTGTGATGGTGTGAAGACAGTACTCACGTAGGTTGAGAGGAGGAGGAGTGACGAAGGAGCTGGAGGCACCCTGATATGCCATCAGACTGATCTCCCTCTGTCTCTGCTCCTGCTGCAGGCGCATCTTGACGCGCCGGTGTCTGTATGCACAGCAGCAGCTCAGCATGATGATGAGGGTCCACACCAACCAGAACCCTACAGACACACACCATCATCACCATCAGTCCTTGCATACCGTCACATTGCTCTAAATATCAGTCATGTGATCAATGCCAACAATCCGATCGCATCTCTAGATGATTGACAGGTGGCTCTTCATGTCTTTAAGAGACTCAATCAAATGTTTAATATCAGTAATTCACCTGATTCAACAAATAAATTGTTGATAATCATTTTCAGCCCAAAAGCAATTTTAGTATTTACAGAAATGATGTTTCCGTACAGATATATATGTACAGTGCATAAATGAGCACACCCCTCTGAAACTTTAATTCAGCAATTACTCTTTACCTAGAAGACATGTTAGAGCTCTTTACAGATATGATGATCCAGCAGAAAATGTTGTTGTACAAAAATGAGTACACCATTCTGAAAGTTACTAAATAAAACAAACTAACTAAATCTGGTGTAAGTTTAAGGCAATTTTTGATCAACAGGTAAATATGTTGGACCAAAACTGTTAAAGATAAGCAATTTATTGACAAATCACTTTTACATTGGGTTTGCATATAATGTGTCTTAGCACAACCACCCTACAATGTCAAAAATCCACTCACTACTTTTTTTTAATCCCCCCACAAAACATTAATCAAGCGTTTTAATTTTCTGAGTAATATGATGTTATATTGCTCAGGCACCACCCACAACCACTGATGGACTGGCCCATGTTAGCATAGCTCTGCCCCTCAGCCAGTTGTACGCTGTCTGACATTTTCTCCGTACTCAAACAGTTGTAGTCACAAGCAGTTTTGGATCAGAATCAAGGGGCGCTCACACTAGACTTTGAACGTGCAGAATTTTTTCGGATGCCTCTGCAAATATGGCTGGGAGCAGGATATAATGGTTTCTCCTCAGTTATCACAACATGGATAAGTCTCACACTTTACATTTTTTGATTATTTACAAATCACCTTTCCTCTTCCACATAAGAAAGGGGCGGGGTGAGCAGATATAATTAGCATTTAAAGAAACATGCACCGAAACTGCTCCCTGTGAACAGAGCTGTTTTTTTTTATTTTAAAGGGTGCTGTTTAACACAGATACTGAGGAATTTTAACCAAAGTATGTTGCAGACATTTTAATAAGACCCTAAAAATCGTACCAACTTGTGGAAAAAAGGCATCCGATGTCCCCTTTAAAAGTGAAATATAGCCATACTTAGGCTTAATGGTGACAACAATGGGACCAATTGAGAGAGAACTGACTGGAGATTTATTTCTTAGCACAAAAGAGGACAATGCTACAAGACCACCGAATCACAGTTTGAAAATCAAGTGTGAAAATATACAAAGGTAAAACAGCAATTCAAAAACATTGGACTATATTGTATATTTGAATAATCAGGAGTTCACTTTAAGCTCTGTGTCTCAGAGCCGACAAACGCTATGAAAAGGGTGACACTTTATCTAACCGAGTAAGATGCAGCCTGCAGAAGTGACATGTTTATCCACACCAGAACTACCTAGTGTAAAACTGAACAGTGAAATGAATTAAATTTAGTGAGCTGATTTCACTCAAATAATAAGGAAAGTTAATTGAACTTTAATTGAAAAACAAATGTTATGTGAATAGAAGATTTATTTGTAGTAAGCTTAAATTAAAATGATTGAGTTTTCTAGTTTCCAGCATACTTTGCATCAGACTATAAGGAGAATAAATGTTGAAATTAAGTGTAATTGTGTTTTTGCACTAGATTAACATGGGGATACTTAAGTTAGTATTTAATGTTGTGTTAGCATTTACAGAGGTTTCTGTTATGATGGTTTTGTAGTGTTATCGCTGTTGTGAAGACTAGAGCCTGTGGTTAGGTTGAGGATGGACAGCTAAATGTTAAGACTATATATACACTGCATGTTGTTTTGACTATTTATGTGCAAGGTAGAGTATTTAAGGTAGCTATGTTAGCATGTCCTAGTGTGGTGTTGCTACTAGCACTTACACTATCTCACAAAAGTGAGTACACCCCTCACATTTTATCAACCATTTTAGTATTTCTTCTCAAGGGACAATACTATAAAAAATTTTACTTGGATATATTTTAGAGTAGTCAGTGTGCTCCTTGTATAGCAGTATAGATTTAATACCCTCTGAAAATAACTTAACATACAGCCATTATTGTCAATATAGCTGGTTACAAAAGTGAGTACACCCTATGTGACAACAATGCTGCATGTCCTATTCATCATGTTCATGTTTTTGTCTTCTTGACAGGACCATACAAATTTGTGTATCTTGTATTATGTAAAATGTGGTGCTTTGGGGAACAATTATCTCATACATGGCACCTCATGGCAAAGAACTCTCTGAGTATCTGTAACGGAAGCCAGCGAGTAGGTGCTGTGCAGGTAAACCTCACTCCCCGATTTCAAGAGATGCACTAGCGACAAATACTAGTGGCTGCGGTCATTAAGCCTCCTTGTCAGTGCGTCTGTATCTCATGCTGAACCTGGGTTCGAGGCCCACTCGGAGTGGCGGTGAGGACCCAGGAGAGAGGGGTTACATATCTGAGAATTAGAATTGTTGCTCTCAACAAAGATGGCCTAGGCTATAGGAAGATCAGTAACACCCTGAAACTGAATTACAGTATAGTGCCCAGGGTCATACAGTTTTTTTCCTCGATCAAAGAAGTTGAGTCTTTGTGCTGTGCTACAGGTGCAGAAGCTCGCTTCATAAATCAGATGCATGAGTGCTGAGAGGTTGCAGAAGTGGAAGGTCAGCTTGTCAGTTCTCTGACCATAGGACACACATTGCAACTAGTCAGTTTGCATGGCTGTCATCCCAGAAAGAAGCCCCTGCTGAAGCTGGATCACAAGAAAGCCCGCAAAGAGTTCGTTGAAGATAACCTGTCCAAGAGCATGGATTACTGGAACTATGTCCTGTGGTCTGTTTGGCTCAGATGGTGTCCAGCATGTATGGCGACACCCTGGTGAGGAGTACCAAGAAAATTGTGACTTGCCTTCAGTCAAACATGGTGGTGGTAGCATCATGGTCTGGGGCTAAATGAGTGCGGTTGGTGCTGGGGAGCTGTGCTTCATTGAGGGAAACATGGATTCCAACATATACTGTGACATTCTGAAGCAGAACATGATCCCCTTCCTTCAGAAACTGGGAAGAAGGGCAGTTTTCCAACATGATAATGTTGGAAAACATTATCTAACATTACCTAAGATTACAACTGCCTTGCTGAGGAACCTGAAGATGAAGGTGATGGTGTGACCAAGTATGTCTCCAGATCTGAACCCTATTGAGCGAAAGGTGGAGAAGCACTAACACTCAGCAGCTCCGTGATGTCACTATGGAGGAGTGGAAGAGGATCCCAGCAACAACCTGTGCAGCTCTGGTGAATTCCATACCCAGGAGGATTAGGGCAGCGTTAGATAACAATGGTGCTCACACTGTTTTGACATGTTCACTTAGGGTGTACTCACTTTTGTTGCCAGCTTTACTGACAATAATGGCTGTATGTTAAGTTATTTTCAGAGGACAGTAAATCTATACTGCTATAAAAGCAGCACATTGACTATTCTAAAATATATCCAAGTTTAATTTCTATAGTATTGTCCCTTGAGCCAATGTGGTTGCTGAAATGTGAGGGGTGTACTCACTTTTGTTAGATACTGTAACTAAAATGTTTTGAGTGAAGGTGATTTTTATTCTAGACAAGCGGTTTATCATTATCATTATGATGAATAAGGAGGGACTGAGAACAATTCTAAGCTCTACTAATTAAAAAAAAAAAGATATTGCTTACTCAAATATTTTGAGGGAAATAAGTTTCCTAAAATGTTTTGAGTATACTCAACTTCGGGTTTCAGAGTGTAGCCAAAGCACAACTTTTTCCGAAAGCCAATATTTACAAAATATTGACTTTCTGGGAATCCATATTCTGGTCTCATAAAACCAAGTCAATAATTTTGGATCTGACAGCATCCACAGTGTTATGGTGTTGCTAGATGAGTACAGTGAGAAGTCCCTGATTCCTAGTGACATTCAGTTCTCTTCTATCGGGATGTATGAGTACTGAAGGTGTGAGGGAGTTGTGCTTTATCAATGATGTCATGAATTACCATAATGAGAATACAGAGGAAAATGTATTTAAATATAGTTTCAATGTCACAATGCAAAAAACGAGCCACAAAACAAGCTTTGTTTTCATTAAGTTTTTCAATCTAATTTTATTCCTTTTGATTTTGAGCTGAAATATGAAGTGAACATGCTCAGGCTGGTGGACCAAACACCTCACTAGCATTGTACTGTCATGCGTGTGAGCCTGAACCACATACGGATGGATGGGTGGGTGTTTGTGTGTGTGTGTGCTGCACTTACACCAGAGCTCGTAATAGTATGTGCAGCACTCGGTCTCACCACAACAGTAGCCCATTTCACAGCGGTACTGTTCATTGTTCACGCCGAAACAAAACTCCTTCCCCTGTCAAACAAACACAAGCATTGAGTGAAAGACAACAGCACAGATCTGAGCTCTTCATCATGCACACTCCAGGCTTTACATCAGCGTTTGTGTTGGAGGACTGACAGTAAACACTCTCAACACTCGGAGAAAGAGTGTGACTCCTTTATTATGAGCACAAAGGCAAATTCATCTTTGAAAACCAGACTCACCAGTCAAAATCTGATTTCTGTGTCAAAAAGCCCATATTAGTCTAAAAATTATAGAGACAAAGTAATGCAAGTGTAGTTGAAATCAAACAATAAATATGAAACATTATATATAATAATATAACATTTACTAAATTGGGTACTCCAATATAATACTGTATAAGGAAACACTGTGTTGCCTGTTGGACAGGTGAGTCTTTGTTTGCTTGTGAACTATGATGGGCGCTGGACATTTTACCTACACGATAACCTTTAAAAACAATCGGTACGAGTCAAACCGAAACCTCACAAAGACACAAAGCCGGCGAACTAACTAAACACCCCACAGACATACTGCAAAACACTGCAGACACCGCATAATCACAAACACTTAAGTACAAAACAACAATAATAAACACCAGTTTTATCTTTTCATGTCCCGAATGTCTGTGACTTTAAAATGTAAAATGTTAATATTGGTTTTAAATATGTCCCGTAAGAAAGGACATAAGGTGTTTATAACCATTGTTACACGATGCTGGTTTTATGGCTTTATCGGAGTTGTTTATCGAGGCCTCGCTCCGTGCTGATCCCGGAGCTCGAGTTCAACACTCGCCGCCTCAAAGGACGCGCCGCCGGCTTACCTGAACTAAACACGTCCCTGTACAGAGAAGCCCCACCACGGAGCCCAGCAGCTTCTGTAGCATCGTGCTGCGTTTTTCTTTCCAAACTCGAGCGGAATCATAAAGCTTCAGTTGAACAGACGAGATGACTGTCCGCGCGACATGTCTGTGTTAATGAATGTGATTTAATGTGATCCACATACAGAGGGCAGCAGCATCACATTCAGCCAAAACAATAACAGCAGTAAAAGCGACACTGAAACCGAATACTGAAACACATCCTCTGCTGTTTCGCATTACATCTAAGTACGTGACTATGCGTGAGTATCGTTATATTAATCGGTCTATTATATTTTTTAAAAGTATATGCTTATTTCCTACAACAGCAAATCAAATACATTATAAATTTGTAAATGTTCTACTGAACATCATAGTTAAAAACCACAAAAATGATAAAAACTAATATATATACGAACAGAACGTTTTTATTCAATGTGGACATTTCGCATATTTTAAGATATTTTGAATGTAACGTGGCATTGAGGCTTTATTATCCCCTGACGTCAACCGAATGACATCAATCGCGCGTTCTGTGAGACAACAGGAGCGCGCACTGAGGAATGGTGAGTATCTCGGCTGATATCTCATATGCTCTATCTCTCTCTCACACACACACACATACATTTCATTTATATGTGAACAGTCTGATTGCTTAAGTTTTCTCTCGGTTTGATCTTTTTTTAAAACAAGTTTTCTATCGGTTTATATTGAACACTAGCTATTCGATGTTTGAAGATGCCTTAAAAGGCGCTTAACGGTTTATTATAACGCGCTACAATTAGAAAATTATTTTTTGTTGTTTTTAAGTATTGGTAAGAAGTTATTAAAAAATGTAAATCCATATAGCCTACGCATCTATTAAGCAAAATAAGCGATACGAGCCTTTAACAGAACTTCGATGTTTCACTGTTCTCATTTAAATTAAGGTAACGTTATTAGATCATATGAATGTAGTGTGTTGAGTGTTTACTGTACATATGGCACAGAAACTGTCTTGAGGTTTATTTTGGTTAGCAGCACGTGGAGCTCTGTGTTAATCTGTCTCAATCCCATTCAAAGCAGCTAATTAGTTCATCGGAACACAGTCTTGTGTGATTGGTTCAGGATCAGAAAAAGCTCCTCTGCTCATGATGACCAGACAGAAATTGGTTGTGGCTAGAAGAGATACAGCAAAACTGGAAGCTAACCATTAATTTAATTTTCTACTTATTAGATTGAGTTTTAATTAACGCCTACACCTACCCCAAACCTAAAGCTATCCCTTACAATGATGCAAAAGTAGTAATTATTTTTTTACAGTGTGCGAAATTAGGCTACATTGATGTGCGCATGCCCAGTAGTTTTTGCTGTATGTCATCTAGCTTTATCCACAAACATTCTGGGGCCTCATGTATAAATCTTCACAGGATTTTAAATTTAAGTGTTCAGAGTTGTTCTAATTTTTTTCCACTTGCCAAATAGTATCTTAAACTGTTTTAAACAACTAAAATGTTTGAAATTTTGCCTATAAGGTGAACATATTTTAGGAAGTTATATTTACATGGAAAGAGATGTTTTTTAATTTGTGTAATGTAATTTGTTATTACTCACCGTGTCAATAACAAAACATTTTTTAAATGAAACGTTCAAATCTTACAGTTTCCTTCAAATTTTATCTTTTAAATACAGTGGTGTTTTGTCACAATATTGGGAAGAGCACGAAAGGGGTTATCATAAGCTACTGTCTGTACTGAGGTTCTACAATGTTATTGGTATCGGACCTGTTCAAACCAGCCACTGGACTGTTAGATTAACAAGTGTGTCTCTGTAATTACCATCTATGTTCTAACGCCATCAGACGAAGTCAAGTTCACAGGAACGATCATCATTTACTCAATATTTTCTAAAAACATGAGTTTGCTATTTAGAACACAATTGTGGTGCGCCACATATTTAGGGGAGACCGGGTATGGCTTAACATCGGGAGTTGTAACAGCATCATTTCCACCTTTCATGGATGAGCTCAGAGTCCTATGTTAATTTCATTATTTACACACTTCCACTTTTATATGAATGGTTTTCACGGCTGTATATGTAGATTTTATATATATATGTATACAGTACAGACCAAAAGTTTGGACACACCTTCTCATTCAAAGAGTTTCACTATGAAAATTGTAGATTCACACTGAAGGCATCAAAACTATGAATCAACACATGTGGAATTATATATGGAATTATATACATAACAAAAAAGTGTGAAACAACTGAAAATATGTCATATTGTAGGTTCTTCAAAGTAGCCACCTTTTGCTTTGATTACTGCTTTGCACACTCTTGGCTTTCTCTTGATGAGCTTCAAGAGGTAGTCACCTGAAATGCTCTTCCAACAGTCTTGAAGGAGTTCCCCGAGAGATGCTTAGCACTTGTTGGCCCTTTTGCCTTCTGTCTGCGGTCCAGCTCACCCCTAAACCATCTGGATTGGGTTCAGGTCCGGTGACTGTGGAGGCCAGGTCATCTGGCGCAGCACCCCATCACTCTCCTTCTTGGTCAAATAGCCCTTGATGCCTTCAGTGTGAATCTACAATTTACATAGTCATGAAAATAAAGAAAACTCTTTGAATGAGAAGGTGTGTCCAAACTTTTGGTCTGTAACTGTGTGTGTATATATATAAAGGTGTATATATATATATATTTATTAATTGAGTAGGCTTAGGCTATTTGCAATCAAGGAACACAGGAAACACACTTTGTAGTATCGCTATTCTACCACTAGATGCTCTGTGTAAGCATGCTCAGAGTTGTGCTTGTATACACACACTTGTGCTTGTAGATCCCACACACTGTTATTACACACACATTACGCACTGTTGATAAATGAAGCCTGGTGTTTTTACCTTAAGTATAGTGCTATCTCAGTTCCAGCATTATAGTTTAAGTGATCGGTTTATTACCTATTTATGTAAGTCATTCCCTCCTGGAGCTGTGAACTGATGACTGATGCTGTTTTAGTGTGTTGGCCAGATATTAATTACAAAAACACAAAAAATTTTACTAGATACCTTTTGTTTGGTTGGTTGGTCGCCTTGATATATTTTATAGTTTTTTTTTTTTTTAAATGTAAAAAGGCAGAAAGTTTTCTGAAGCCCAAGGGTTCTGTTTATGGTTAGGGTTAGGCTTCGAGGATAGAATATAAAGTTCGTACAATATAAAAATCATGTCTATGGAAAGTCCTAAAAAAACAGTGTGTGTGTCAGGGCCTGCTGTCGGTCTTAAGGAGACTGAAGAACTCTCCTGAGCAGGAGGTTCGAATCCTCCTGTTGGGTTTGGACAATGCAGGCAAGACCACCATACTGAAGCAGCTGGCATCAGAAGACATCAGCCACATTACACCTACACAGGTCAGTCACACATAGATCACAGCAATACCTTTTCTGACCAAACCTCTGCAGTGTCATTCGCTCTCAACATGGTGATTTCTTTCTAAACAGGGCTTCAACATAAAGAGTGTCCAGTCTCAAGGGTTCAAACTAAATGTCTGGGATATCGGTGGACAGCGGAAGATCAGACCTTACTGGAGGAACTACTTTGAGAACACAGATCTCCTGGTGTTTATAGTTCATTAAATGTCTCTGATGTTGTATTTGGAGAGTATTTTGGAAACGTTTTGCTTTGTATAATTACAGTTTTCCTCATTATTGTTAAGGTCAACATGAAATCAGCATTGACATTGGTTTATTTGTGTTTATGTTGTGAATGATTCATCAGTGATATTCCTGTAAAGAAAGCACTGTTTTTCTTTATAATTCCTTATCAAAAAGTTATCTCTTGCTCCAACTTCATTCAGTTATGATGCTCAATATTACAAACTGGCATTTCTAATCATATTACTTTAATGTAGTGTCATAATTGTGTACACTGTTTTGTAGCACAGATAGTTTCACTGTTTATTATACTTGTAGTTATTTCCGTGTTGTGGTGGCTGATGAAAGTCTTGCACATATACAGAAAAGCTTATTTCTGCTTTAAAACAAAATATGTCTGAGCGGTCCTTAATCTACACTTAAATATGAAGTGAGCATAGATTTGGGTTAGAAGATGTATTGGATGATGATGGACACTCAGACGGTGGGCTTTATGCCGTGGTACGTCCATGACACTGCAGAAGTAAAATGGGTTACAAATGTGGTTTCATGTGAATTTGATTTGATCCAGGATTATTTCTATCAGCAATTGTTAACTTCATAAAAACAGATGAGATTACACTAACCACTGTTAATTTATTACAGATTTTCGTGATTGACAGCTCAGACAGAAAACGCTTTGATGAAACAGCACAGGTGAGACGTTCATCACCGTCTGTATTATATATCAGCCGGAAGCTGTCCTTTACATTTCACTGAATATGAAAAGATTTTTAGGCAATAGACAGATGTTGTCAGTGGACCATCAGCCAATAATGTTGCCACTTTTCTTCTTGAAAACCCAACCTCACTAAACACACTTCACTCTGTGTGTGTGTGTGTGTTTGAATTGCCCACCATCATCAGGAGTTGGCAGAGCTGCTAGATGAAGAGAAACTGAGCATGGTGCCCCTGTTAATCTTTGCAAACAAGCAGGACATGATGATGGCGGCGACAGCGGCAGAGATCGCAGAGAGCCTGAACCTGCACACCATACGAGACCGGATATGGCAGATCCAGCCCTGCTCCGCTCTCACTGCAGAGGGAGTCCAGGTACACACACACACACACACACACACACTGGTTTTCCTATGATTATGGGTTAATTCCATAATGGTTTTTCTACTGTAAAAACTGTATTTTCTATCCCCTAACCCTCGCATAAAATCTACAGGCATTTTTTGTTTTCAAAAAAACTTACTGTATGATTCAGCTGAATACCACACACACACACAGTGTTCATGTGAGAGACACTGATGTAGACATGCTCTCTGTCTGCTGTAGGACGGGATGGTGTGGCTCTGCAGGAACATTCCCACCAGGAAGAAATGACTGACCAGAGTTTGAATTTAATCTTGACTCAGTGCTGCTGCTGCAAAGACCCTGTATCCTATGTTGTAATGAATTTATTAGCAGGAACGCGTTCTCCCGTTCGTAAAATGGTCAATGGCAAGCACCAGCTGGGATTTTTTTTATTGATGGGATGCTCAAGTACAGTATTTATTTATAGAGAAGGATGATCTCATCCGGTCACTGATGATGACAGTCTCTGTCTGACAATTTACTGGTGTTTTTTTAATAATAAATAAGTGTAATTTAGAACTATTAGTGCCTCTTTGTGTTTGTCTTGTGAGTAGTGAGTAGTCAGTTTCTTTGAACGAATATGTAGTTCTTTATGATGAACACTAGATGGAAACCTTTCTCAGCATTCACTATTATTATGCTGCAGCCACATTGATGGGCAGAAAAGCATTTTCATACACAACAGCACACAGCATGTTATATGAGTTAAATGAGCAATCAAGTTTAGTCCTCTTTTATCCACTTATACTGGAAATAGTGATCAGTGAGAAGAGTTTCCCTGTATCACAGGCCTCTGTGCCACAAAAAAACTACCTCAGTCCTAGGCTCATTTCAGCCTGCAGTTTTGCACCTGTGCATCTTTCTTGCATTTACAATAAGTCAAAACGCACCACCTCACTATTCAATTTCCAGAGTTCTCACCTTGTTCACCATGATTTACCACGAGGCGCTGGCATTCTCCTTCGGTAATTGGCTCGGGCGCAGCGCTTTGCTCTTATGGGACATTTACATATGACTCTCTTTCCAAGACCTCTTCTAGATCTCCAATACAATTTGCATTTATATAGCCCACTTCATAGCTACATGATTTGAGTGTTTTGCCATTATGAAAACCCAGCAGCCCAGCCTTGACTTGCATGTGTTCTTGTGATCTTCCTCGGTCCGGAGTTGGACACTTATCTGGAGCTCAAGGTGAATCAGCAGTCAGCATTCAGACAGATGGCGCGGCGAGGGAATTCTGCTGAACGGACAGATCAGGACTGCAGACAGAGGAGAAAAAACACTCATCAGCACAGAACCCCTGTCTGTTATATGCTCAAATTAATTTTCTGTTAAACTTTTAATGAATTGTTGTTAAATTGTATAAGTTTTATGGTTTCAATTAATTAGATGTACTATTTGATGACTACAATTTAACGTAACCATTGAAACAGAATCCAGAAGGGCCCTATGTTTCTGAGAAGACTGAAAAAACCTTCCATTCAGAGTTTTGGTTTCTGGGTTCCCAGTTCTGGTTCTGGTCCGACAGATCTGCACATTTAGGATTACACTCTTAAAAATAAAGATGCTTTAAAAGGTTCTTCAAGTGATGCCACAGAAGACCCATTTTTGGTTGCACAACGAACCATTCAGTCAAAGTTCTTTAAAGAACCATTTCTTTTGAACCTTTTTGTAATCTGAAGAACCTTATTTCGCCACAAAGAACCTTTTGTGAAACAGAAAGGTTCTTCCGATGTTAATGGAACGCTTTAGACAAAAAGGCTATTCTATGGTCAACGTGAAGCACCTTTATTTTTAAGACACGTTCATTTCAGCTTTAGGTGCTTTTCATCAGGGATACGTACAAAATGTGTGATGTTGGGAACCATTGCCAAACCACTACAACAAAAGTACTTTTCTGAGTATCTCTTTTTTGACTTTTATATAATTTACATGCTGAAGGCTTTGTTGTCCTGACAGGGATCTAAGTGGAACAGTTACTTGCTGTATGTTCCTGGAGCCCTCCAACACTAACCACATGTACTCTGTAGGCACAGCTTGCATTTTCACCTTGCATTTTTTGCACTAAGTAGTTAGGTGCTGCTAGTGAAGACAACAATTGCATTGATGAGTGCTTGAGTAAGGTTAAAAGATTAATTCTAGTTTAAACAAGTACATTTACATATTTCATCACTCATAACTATGAAGAAAACACTGGACAAGGACCAAAATTTTCTAGTGTGCATGTGTCGAATGCCTTCTATCAAACGAAGTATACTTTAAAAGACTGTGCATTCAGCCAAAAGTACATTTCACTTGTACATTCTGCTCCAGATTACAGACAATCCTTTGCATAACTGTTAAGTTTAAATATAACATTTTAATGTATAAATATTAAATGATTGCAAACATGAAATATGCTACTTTTTAAATATGAAGCTAGAACCTCCATTAGGTGGCAGAAAGTGACTACTTTAATGAGAGAGTTGAATCAACCAATTAGTTTAAAAAGCTGATTCATTTACCTTTGCAAATGACTGCACTTACAGCCTCTTTGATGAGTTCTTGTGTAAGGTTAAAAGATTAACTCTAGTTTAAACAAGTGCATTTACATATTTTATCACTCATTATTCTGAAGATAAAACTGGACACTGACAAATCTTTCTAGTGCGCATATGTCGAGAGCCTGCTATCTAACAGAGTATACTTTAGAAGGCTGTGGATTAAGCCATAAGTATATTTCCCTTGCACGTTCTGCTCCAGATTGCAGACAGTACATCTTTTCATCCACACATATCCGGACACACTGTTCACACGAAGACAGATTTTTTTTCACCAACTATGCTCATGGTCAGTAGAGTATTCTTTGAAAGGCTTGCATTCTCAATTGTGTGCTAGATGGAGCAGAATGCTGTGGATCAATATAGTGTACTTGGCCTTTACACACACTGTGTGTGTTCACTACTTCCATCTGTGGTTTCAATGATTTGATCACAAAATGTTTTAGACCCTGTTTACACCTGTATTTACTACGAGCGTGAAAAACTGATGTAAATGC